>NC_033625.1:11317338-11410944 GCF_001540865.1 Ananas comosus
CTTTTTTTCTTATTGTTATCCTTCCTATTTTTTGGAGGGAGCTTACAGGATGTTTGGTGTACGGCGTTTAGATTTCAGCACGTGCTTTTTCACCCCGAGTGACGGGATTAGAGGTACTATACAGGACTCTGCGAGGACATGCTTCGAGCCTGCGTGATCGACTTCCAAGAGGAGGATAGGTCGCAGCATCTACGGATGCAGGTTGCTGTATCAACAACGCTTATCAAGCAGCATACAGATGGCACCGTTCGAGGCACTTCTTGGCGGAAGTGATAGATCGCCACTTAATTGGAGTGTAAGTTGGTGAGAATTGGTTTAGGCCCTTGTGCGTCCAGAACGAGAGGACAATATTCGCACGTTGCTCGGAGCGATTGTTGGACAGCCCAGGTAGACAGAGAAGTTATGCTGACGGCATCGACGAACCTGAGGTTTCAAGTTGGAGACCATGTGTGGCTTGAAGTTGCCGACCAAAGGAATTCGGAAGATTTGAATCGGGGCCAGTTGAGCCCCGTTCATCGACGAACGTTTGAGGTTTGAAGCGTTTGTAGGTCCGGTAGCGTTAAGGACTTGCCCTACGCCGAACCTATCGGGTGTACACAATGTTGTTCATGATCGTTCTTTCGGAAGTGACATTCCACGATCCGGCTAACGTTGTTGGTTCTTAACACCTTGGGCTGCCGGATGATTTGAGCTTTGAATGAAGCAGACCCTTGAGGTTTTTTGGTGCGAGGAGGAAAAGATTGCGGAACGAGGAAATTTCCTTACGTGAAGTGCGTTTGGAGCCAACCACGACGAGCGCGAGGCCACTTGGGAATGAGAGCGACTGCGGGAGGCGCTATCCCATCTTTTCAGTGGAGGCTTGACGGTACTTTGTCATTGCGAGTTTCGCGACGAAACTCTTTTTAGGAGGGAGTGAATGAATGTAAGCATTGGACCTTTGCAAATTGCGAGGTTTCGAGTGTTTTGGATGTATTTCGAGCTGTTCACAAACTTGGTGGACGGCGTTGTAGAATGTATCCCGACCTAGAGTTAGAAACTGGAATTCATGGGACAAGTCCTCGGAGTTTTTCTTCGAGGGGACGCGTCCTGAAAGGAGAGAGACCGGTCCCCAAGACAGTGTGTTTTATTTTGGAGAGCTGAGGCAAAACGCGTCCTGGCAGGCGAGATCGCGTTCTCCAACGCGCAGCTTCGCAGTTGATGAGGACCGGTACGCGCAGCAGGAGACTGGAGACCGGTTCCCGAACGCTGGTTTGACGGTTCGCACGAGAGACGTCCCTGCTGCGGAAAGCCGGTCCCTCTGGAGCGAACTGCCCAGTACCGGGCTGCTGCAATATTGCGATTTTTGGAGGGCCCTAGCTGGATTTTGTTAATTGGTGGGTTATAGCCATTTCCTCCTCTTCCTCTATCTATTTCCTCTATTCCTCACCCGCGTCCAACCTTTCGAGGGAGAGAAGAGAATAAGGAGGAGGAGAAGAAGAGGAGGCTAGTTGAGGAGTTGGAGCTTCAAACCCCTTTCTCTCGTTTTCCACCTTTGCAGGCGTTGAGCTTGCTGTAGGGCTGGGTGGTGGCGACCATATCTTCAACCCTAAAGATTTGGAGCTTGTCTTGGAGGCATCTTGGGAGGTTGTACTTGCATTTCACCTTGATCCTTATATGGTATGTTTTCCATTATTGAACCCTATTTGGGATTTAGGGTTGATTTTGGGGCCTTTTGACCTAGGCTTTGAGGCTTGGATTGATTGGATTTTAGAACCTTATCCTAGGGCTTGGGATTGGAAGGGTTCTACTTTTTTGAGAGCTTTGGAAGGTTTCTTACATCATTGAGTAAGTTTGACCTTTTTGACCTCTAGCAGTTAATTTTTGATATTACGCGTTGGTCGTAATCCCTGTATTCTCTTAGCTGGATACTTTTAGCGGTATTGTGGATCTGGAAATCTTGTATTGCCGGCAATCAGGACCCTACGCAGACGGTCGGTGGGTTTTACCTAGCCTATGATATGAGAAATGGCTCATATTGGCAATTATTGTTTCGCTAAATAGAAATTCATGCATTCCATGTTAATGTATTTAATATGAATTTTAGATGATTAATGGCATATTTATGTTATATGTGAAATTTTAGACCCCTATTGTAGAGTGCATGTAGTGAGAATTAGCATGTCTAGTTATATTTGGGAACATGGATCACCTTTATGAAAAGGATCTTGTTCTCTTGATTTAACCTATATGCCAATATGGCATTTAGGATTTAGAAGCTTAGAGAGGAGCTGAGAATTGGAATATTTGAATTGCGGCAACTGCTCATAAAGAGGCATTGGGCCGGTATAGTGTATTGTATTTATGTTTTAAATGAAACATTAGAACTAAGAATCTGAGTTTGATCCAGGTGTGATGCTTAGAGTGTCGCAAATAGCCACTAAGCAAGTGGAGTGTATTGCGGACGTCAACTTGGACTTTGGGACTAGATCCTTGGTATGCTAGTAGGCTTTGCATTTGGTGAGGGCACGGAAAGTAGAGTACATTGAGACTTTGAGCTTGCTTGTTGCAATTTGTGCTATTGACATGCTTGTCGAGGTCGCTCCTACAAGCCGGCACTCGGAGTGGTTTAGCCTATTCGACGACTATGTTCGCTCTGTGCGTATTGAGAAGCCTTACAAGGGGCAGTGGGACAGAAACATTCAATGGAGTGAAATGTCGGAGCTACCACAGACTTAGGCGGGCACAAGCTGGTATCTTTGGTAGCGTCCTTATTGGAAAGGGAAATCGACATACGGTGTTTGAGTTTATTATGACACTACTAGTCAGAGCAGTAGTAGATAGGATTACCTTGGACTTTATTCTTAGCATAGTTGTGGACATTTGTGGTACTCATTACTACATGTAGTATGCTAGGAGATGTTGTTTATTGCGCTCCTGGATATGCATTGTGGTCATGACAAGTATTCACTTTCATATCTATTAAGTAAAGACCATGATATTACTGGAATTTATTATTCTATTGACAAGATCAAGTCATCGATTAGGAATGCCATGTTTAATTGCAAGTTGGCTTAGGATCTATTATTATGCTTTTGTATGCATTTACTCATACTCTTTTGTTAGACTTACCCTTGTTCTTTTGCGGGCTAGTGGTGCACTGAGCCTGAGGCAGTATTGCCCCACTGGGAACTATAAATTCATAGGTTCTCCCCCCTTTTTCTTCGATGATTTTTTCAGAGCTTTACTCAGGGTGAGGGGGACGCGGGAAGGGAGGTTGCTTCGAGCTAAGTTCCTTCGACTGGGACGATTTCGTAGGTGGTTTACTCTCGGTTGCACTTTTTGGAGAGGGTTGAGAGTTTTACGGATGTCTAGAGACCAGCACTTTTGTATTAGGGCTATACTGTATAACTTATGTTTAGCTTTTTATTTTAGTTGTTCTTATTTACTTTAGTCATAGATGTTAGAACTATACTCGCTCAATGCTTGATTATCATTAGTTGTTGATGTATTTCATTCTCTTCTTTGTTCCATGCTTTGCTTTTACTTCCGCTTTTTCTTGTGAACGCCGTATGATGTGTATGACATTATGCGGTGGGCACGCCACCGGAGGCGCCTCCGCCGGGTCCGGGGGTGACACTGAAACTCCAAGTCTCGTCGAGCCCGATCGCATACTCCTCTACCTACTTTGGGCTGTTCAACAGTCGCTCCGGCATACAACCTTATGTCTTCTGCTTCTTTGGAGCAATCATGGGTTATAAACATCTCTCTGCCAATTCACTCAATGAAGTGGCGATCTACCTTTCCGTCCATAGAGTGCCTCAAACTGTCCATCTTGATGCTTGCTGATAACTATTGTTATAAGCAAACTCTGCCATCGTAATTCTGCGAACCATTCGCCTGGAAAGTTAATACGCGCAGCCTCGACAATGTCTCGAGAGTCTGTATAAGTGATGCCCACCCTCCACCCCCCGCTGCCCGTCAATCGGGGTGGAAATAGTGCTGAATCAAGCGAGTACCCAAAGTGTCCTGTAAGTCCTCAAAAGTGATGATACTGAAAACGGTGGTCTCGATTGAAACGATAGAAAGTAGCGGTACCCCGGTGCAATCGCCATTCATCCAAGTTAACCTGTACGAGTTCTCTCACCAATCCAAGTAGTGATGTAGTAGTATGAAATGTGCCGATTTCGGTCAACCTAGTCACGCTCCAAAAATAAAAGCAATATATGTCGGGCCTGGAGGCGTTGCAATCCTATCACAAATCCATTGGTGATTTTTTCACTTCCACACTGAAATCGTAGGCTCTGAACTTCCTTGCAGAGAACTCGGTGTAGCCTTCACTTATGTTGGGCGCAAGTTTAAACATTAGCCAAGAAAGTCACAAATCCTTTTTTCATCCGCGGCACTATAGAAGTAATTTCAATCCTTGTACATCTTGGGTGCTCCCGGATGTATAGGCATACGGTCGTCTGGTGCTTCTGAGAATATTCTCTTTATGCAAGTGCGATAACAAAGTATGTTCGCGGAAAACGCATCAATCCGATGCACCGTCATGCTTGAGTCACCGGTGTGCAACCTCAAACCAGTGTTAGCTCGATTCTTTTAACTCGAGTCGGTAAGCTTGCTTGTTAATCCTTTCCATAAGTGTAGCTCTGCACACCAAGTCATCAACCTCAAAGGTGTATAAGGATGCCGACCACCTCAACTCCAACGTCTTCATTGCTCGATCAACGGCGGTGAGTTACCATAAGACAAAAATAAAGACAAAACGAAGTTTTCCGCTCGTGCCACTTTCCTACTTGTATTTAAGCGCATTCCGCACCCGTTGCTGGCATCGGTATAAAAGAATGGTCAATCATAATCCTGAGCAGCTCCAAACATCCTGCGCTGCCTCAAGTTTCAACTCTTTTGAGGTGAATAGTACTTTAAGCTTTGTGATCGGATTACACTTCACAACGCTCGACGTCGAGTAGTGCGCATAGCTTCAAAGCCAAAGACTTACAGCCCGCAACTCAAGTCATGGTATGGATAGTTTTATTTCACTTGGCTAGAAAGATCATACGCGATACACTTTCCTGTCTGCATAAAACACAACCCAATTCATATAAAGGGAAGCATCACATAAATCACATACCTAGCTCACAAGCCAGTCGGCAAGGAAGGATCGGGGCGAGCGGTCGTCACCTCTGCTTCAACTCTTGAGAAGCTCTTTCAACGCGTCATTCAATGAACTAGAAATTCATTTATGCAGTTGGCCTCGTTGAGTGCGGAATAGATAACTTTGAGCAAATCCCTCAACGAACCGTCGGTAGTAGCCGGCCAAACCAATGAAGCTCCGTATCTCGGTCACACTCGTCGGCCTCGGCCAATCCTTGATAGCTTCCATTTTCCTTGGATCCACAGCTATCCCTGATCCAGAAATCAAATGGCCAAAAAACGCCACCTCTCTAAGCCAAAACTCACACTTTTTCAACTTGGCATAGAGCTCCTTTTCCCGAAGCACTTGAAGTACAAGCCTTAAATGCTCCTCGTGATCCGTATCACTCCGGGAATACACTAAGATGTCGTCGATGAACACCACGACAAACCTGTCTAAATAAGGCTTGAAAACACGGTTCATTAGATCCATAAAAGCTGCCGGAGCATTAGTAAGCCCAAACGGCATAACGGTAAACTCATAATGTCCATACCGTATTCTAAAAGCCGTCTTTGACACATCCTCAGGCCTGATCCTCAACTGGTGATATCCCGACTGCAAGTCAATCTTGGAATACACACAAGATCCCTGGAGCTGATCAAATAGATCATCAATCCTCGGCAATGGATACTTATTATTAATCGTGACTTTATTAAGTTCACGATAGTCCACGCATAAGCGAAGCGATCCATCATTCTTCTTCACAAATAGGACCGGTGCTCCCCAAGGTGACACACTCGGGCGCACAAAACCTTTGTCCAGAAGATCCTGTAACTGTGCCTTTAGCTCTCTCAATTCCGTTGGCACCATCCTATAGGGTGCCTTTGAGATTGGAGTAGTCCCGGGAACAAGATCTACCACAAACTCAATCTCCCTATCAGGTGGCATGCCTCGAAGCTCTGCTGGGAAAACATCTCCAAACTCCCGTACCACGGGGATATCCTCAATCCTAGGGGCGTCATCCTCACCCCGCAACACAACAGTAGCCAAGTAGGCTACGCAGCCTCTACTAATCAACTGCCGAGCTCGAGAAGAGCTAATCGTCATCGCAAAAAGCGAACTCTGACATCCTCGGTACACAACCTCCGCCTGCCCCGGCTCTCTAAATGTCACAGTTCGATCCTTACAATCGATAGTGGCGTAGTACTTAGTAAACGAATTCATGCCCAACACAACATCAAACTCCCCGAGTTTATGCAAGGCTAGTGTCACGCCCCGAGCCCCACCTATTTGGTCAGGTTCGGCACGCCGACAGACCGCCGAACGGACAGAGTTTCCCCTGTACGTCCTAGGCGTCGCAATCAATACAATTACAATAGGTTCCAACCAGGAACAGTATTCAACATACAACGATTGCATAAGGAAGGTATCAAACAACATAAACACATCCTAAGTTATTACATTCATTCATTCATCTCACTTGATATTATTTATATTTCTTTTCCTTTCAAATACATTTAAACTTCCAAATACAATCAATCATCACAAGATTATTACAAGTTTGATCCTTTTGCTTTCCTTTTCTACAACCCCTAGCTTGGCTAATTTAGGTACCGCTATCTCTGGTCACGGTGGTAGGGCGCTATCTACGAAGCTACGCCATCGCCTCGCGCCGCCGTGCCGCTCACGTGTGAACCTGTAACACCCCAAAAGCAACGTGGGGTGAGAACTAACTCCATAGTTCCCAGTGGGTACGGCCACCCAAGGGAAAAGCTCGACCAACAGGTCCGAAGGAGGCAACTGCAGGTTAGTTCAATAAACAGATAGATATGATAATAAGATTATGCAACTAACAATACCATGCATTGCCTCGCGATATGCAATATGAAGATCATGCAATAATGCAACTATACAACCAACTAGTAATTCAATCGATTACTACTTTCATCCAATTGGCCTTTAAGGTTTTCTGTCTTTTACCGTTTTTGTCATAAAGTTTCATCTACCTTTACAAAGCTAACCGTCCGACTCGGTCTTGAGTCAATCATCTGCGGAGTACCGCACAAGCCAGGCTCGAGGCGAAGAACGTCTCACTTGCACCTCAGCCTAATGTCCACTCTACTAGGACTCGACTACCGCTCATGCCTAATTTGCATAATTCTCGTGAGTACATTTCGCCAAATTACTACTAGCCATCTTGATTCGTAGGGAAGCCGTCATCGGGACCCACATAGGCATCCTCGTGACTCAAACTATCAATCCGAGACCGTCTGCGGGACCCCACATAGGCTATCCCTCGGGATCCCAAATAGGCTATCCCTATCCCACGGGCACCCAAAGCGCTATCCCACGTGACCAACCCGGAGCGCATACTTGTGTGGAGCGACCATCACAAGCTGGAACAGACAAATGAGTATGATCAGTTCTGTGTCCACGAGAATATCTGTCACTAGGACCATCTAGCACAGGTGTTCTTTAACACTAAGTTCTAATGCACTCGTCAAGTTGTTTACTTGGTTGCATGCCACTCGTCAAATGTAATACCTCGATCTATTTAGTCATATATCATCATATTCAACAGTGCAAGATTAAGTTATTTATTTAACTTATTCTCTAAAGGTTCTAGGTCACCATTCCTCTTATTCTCATTGCATCCTGATCAAATATCAACTCATGTTGCTACACTACTAAGGCCTCAGCAAGAACAGAAATGCCGACTATCCAATACCTATCATGTAATATATATATCAACTAGCCTCTCATGATATGTCAATCATCTATAAATATATGCTCATGCATCATGCATTTACATTATATGCAACATCTAGCAATTACATTATATGCCATATAGCATTTAACCCATTATATGCATCAACTAAGAAATCATAATGCCTAGTGTCTCATGCATTTAACATTATATGCAACATCTAGCAATTACATTATATGCATCATATAGCATTTAACCCATTATATGACATCAACTAGGAAATCATATTTTCTTCGACATGAAGGCGACCTAGTCGCTTCGGTAAGCACAACCAACGCTGCTATTGCATTCCAATTGCTTGTCGACACTCGCAATCGGCCTCCCGCGGCACCTGCTCGGTTCGCGCGAGACTGTGTAGTTGCGGCACACACGCGACGTCGCTTTGGCAACCTCGGGCCAAAAAGCGGTCTTCGTTTTGCTGTAAGTGCTTCAAATCCGTTTCCAGGATTTTACGACGTCGCCTCGGCACTCCAGGCGGAAACGAAGCCTAAACGTCCGTTTCTTTAATAACTTCGCACCGGCTTGACGAATCGCCAAACCGTCTTCGCCAACGCGTTTGTTTACCTATCAATTAGGTTTACAGAGGGTCAATGAGATCAAACCCTACTAGTAGAAAAATTTACATTTTAGAGCCCTAGGTTTCATCCTATGCAAGAATTCACTAAATTGATCCTAGGTTCTAGCATTTATCCTCTATTTAGCATGCTAGGATTCCATTAAACCCATTTCTAGAGCATATAATTGAAGCTCTACAATTCTACCATTAAAGGGCATCGAAGCTTACCTCTCAAATTAGCTCCAAACCATGGAGAAGATGAAGAAGATGAAGACGATCCATCTCCAAGCTTCAATCTTCACCAATTTCCTTAATTTTGGGAGAGATTTAGAGAGAGAAAGGGAGGCTTTCTCCTTTCCTTTCCATGCGTGTGTTGTGTGTATGCTTGTGTGTGTGTGTGTGTGTGTGTGTTGCATTCGGCTGAGAAGGAAGGAGAAGAAAGGGATTTAATCCCTTTTTACAAGTTAGCCCCTCAACTATTCAACCTTCCAATTTAGTCCCTAAATCTGACAAGTTTCGTTGGAGCCCTTCTGAATGTCCGTTTGAGCTCAAATTTGATAGGCAGGCTCGATTTAATGTACTGAGTAAGAATATATCTTAAGTTTTCAGTTTCGACCCGGTTTGGTCATCGAAAACTATACCGAACTGTAATCTTTATCATATGGCTGTCTGATTTTATTTCTCACTCTACAGGTGTCAGAATGGTATGAAACTTTAAATCTAGCCTCATAAAAATATTTCTGACATATTCTCCAGTTTTCATAATTTTCTGACACTGTGCATTTTCTGCTAATTTATCTGCCCCGTTTCTCACAGAAAATTCTAAATCTTCTGTTTTCGCTCCGATTTCAGTACAAGTCATTTCCAATCTATATTTCACTTCTCTAAACCCAATAAAATAGTATCTCATACTATTTTTATTTATTTTCACCTTTATACTTAAAAATCCGGTATGTTACATTCCACCGCAACCTCACCGGAACCATTTAAATGTACACCGTAACTTCATAGTTTTAGAAGTCCGGTACCTTACAGCTAGCAAGTCCACGGGCATGATCTAATCTCCAACCCGAACAGGGCAATTGGGGCAAAACTCCCGAATATCGAAAGAATGATCGGGTACAACAACTCGTCCCGAATGCAACAAGGATACAAGTGAGATGCCATGCAACTCGGCAAACAGCCGATCTATGAATGAATGCGATGCACCAGTATCAAACAAAGCTCTAACTCGAATACCATAAAGTGATATGATACCTGCGACTACATTCTCGGCTGCCGCCGCCTCCTCAGTCTGGGCCGCATACATGCGCCCGCTCGCGGCCTGTCGTGACCCCTCCGCCTGCCGCTGAACTGGCGGCCGTCCTGCCTGGTGATGCGCAGAAGATGTCCCCTGACTGGGACCTGGTGATGTTGGTGCAGATGCCGAAGATGGCGCTGGCGCTGAACCTCTCGGGGAGTCCGACTGGAAGTGGCCCTCCTGGCCACACAAGAAGCACCTGCCCCGGCTGCGTGAACACTGTCGTGGGTAGTGGGGACCACCACAAATCACGCAGCGGGGAGCTTGGCGA
The DNA here is from genome assembly GCF_001540865.1 of Ananas comosus. Taxonomy (NCBI): domain Eukaryota; kingdom Viridiplantae; phylum Streptophyta; class Magnoliopsida; order Poales; family Bromeliaceae; genus Ananas; species Ananas comosus. The sequence goes on from NC_033625.1 coordinate 11,327,346, forward strand.
CGATCGGGTCCTCCTCTCTGAGTAGACGAGCCACGTCCCCGCGACTGGCTCCGACACCTGGGGTGCCTCGGCGGCCTCCGTGAGTGCGTCTGACTCACACTCTCAGCTGCGGGCCTCTTGCCCTTGCCCTTATCTAGGGCCTCGCGTCGCTCCTGCAAATCCGCCGCTCCTGCCTCCACTATCAATGCTCGATCCACAACCTCCCGGTAGGTCTGGAGGTTGGAGGACTGTACCAACCGAAAGATAGAAGGCCACAACCCGCGCTAAAAAATGCGGGCCTTATCCTCGTCATCCCTCACAACGAACGGTACATAGTGAAGTAGCCGAGAGAACTCCCTCTCGTACTCGGCCACTGACCGCTTATCCTGGCGCAAGCTGTGCAAGTCCTGCTCCATCTTCCTCTTGACGCTGGTCGGGAAGTAGTGTGCCAGAAGAAGCTCCTTGAATCGCATCCAAGTAATCGCTGCCAAGTCGGTGTTGGGGTTGTCCTGGATATCCAACCACCAACGGTAGGCCTTGCCGTCGAGAAAGTGAGTGGCGAGCCAAACTCTGTCCCGCTCCTCCACAAAGGTGTCTCGAAAAAGCTTCTCCATATGCATCAACCACTTCTCAACAATCCAGTGGTCGACGTTCTCGCCGTCAAACATCCTCGGGCTGCACCTCCTGAACTCACTGAGGCGTTCTATGAGCCGATCCCGCTCGGCTCCCTCGGCCATCACGGGGAAAGCTACCCCATGGCCGGTCTCTGAACTGGGGGTACCGCAGCCACCTCCTCCCGAGGTATGGTCGCCGGTGCCGCACGGGAAGAACTGGGCGTGGGGGACTGCGCCCTCGGTGCGACGTCCACCACGGGTGCTGGCGGTGTGGGACCCTGGGTCTCCCTCGAAGCCGCCGCCTGCAGAAGTAGGAGGTCCTTAAGATGCTTCATCCGCGCCTCTTGCCGCTGAGCCACCTCAGCTTGTCGCTGCGCCGCTGCCGTCTGCTGCGCCAACAAATCAGTGAGGACCGCAAGCTGGGTCCTCAAGTCACGAACCTCACTGGATCCGGAAGTAGCGGAGGTCTCAACCTCCTCGGGGTGTGCCGCATCATCCGCCCCGGCAGACTGGGAGCGTGTAACCGGCATCGTCACTACAAAACATAAAAGCGCAAGTTAGTAACCCGCGCTATCGCATCCTTGCTCAAAATAGATAAAACCCAAATCATGCGAAAGTAAGGAAGAGTCCTTCGCTACTAACTCCCGATGTTACGTTGTCGGCCGCCAACGTAACCCTCCATGAAGTTAGAAGCCATGCACTCCGATCGAACTCTAACTTTTTAGAGTTATCAAGACACCCAATCAGGATACTTTCGCTCACAAGTCAATTAGACATCGTCTCTCACGAGCCTAATTCCTATAGTCCAACCGGCCTAAAGTTTGCTAGGTCCACTAAGACTCAACCCTAGGCTTTGATACCAAATTAATGGAAGATATGGATCCCAAGGATCTAAAAGGTAAGTAACACCTAGAGGGGGGTGAATAGGTGTCAAAACGGCAAACTCAAAAATCTCGATGCAAATAAAACAAAGTAGCGGAAAATAAAAATAGCACACCGAGAATTTAACGTGGGAAAACTCCAAACGGAGTGAAAAACCGACGGGACCGATCACGCGAAGAAAATCCACTAAGAAAACTTGAGTACAAGTGATTTTGACAAAAATACACGACTCAATTTACCGAATTCCCGTTGATAGTGATCTTCGCCGGTCCTCGATCGATAGGAATCCTCCAACCGATCCTGCTGTAACTCCTTGCAACGTCAACGCCTCAACTCCTCGAAGCGTCCACCGAATCCTCGGCTTCACGCGAGATCCACGCGCCAAACCTCCTTCCGGAGCTTGTAGAATCGAAGATTTGTGGTGATTTAATCTTTGAATCCCATAAGCTATGAGGGTTTGTCTTTTAATCAAACATCGACTTGATTCTCGAATAAGATCTCAAGTAAAATCGAAGAACCAAGTCGATTGTTGAATTTTCGAAACTTGTTATGTGAATGAAGCATTGAAATGGAAAAAACAAGTTTCTAGGGTTTAGAATCAGTAAATATTCAAAGCCTTAGGTTTTTAGATGACCCCCATAGCTTATTTATATATTTAGAAGACTTAGAAGTAGACTAGGATTGTAAAAAGTCCTTTTTTAAAAACCTGTGTCGTCCTCAGAGACCGGTCTGTGAGAGACCGGTCTCTCAAGTGAGGAAGCGGTCCCTCGCTGCGTGTTCAAAAACACAACGTTCGGGAACCGATCTCTCAAGCTTGAGACCGGTCCCTCGCTGCGCGACAGAATTACCAAGGTTCGGGAACCAGTCTCTCATCTCAGGGGACCGGTTGCATCAAAACTCACGCAGTGAGGACCTTAGGGGAACCGGTCTCTCCAACTCAAGGACCGGTCCCAGAACACAGAAAAGTTCAGTAAAATAGTTTTAAAGCAATCTAAGCCTTCTGAACTTATTCTAATTAAGTATCTTCACCACAAATGATCTTTTCTTCATACCTTAGGTGCCGAATTATACGAATAAATCTTTGTTCTTCAATTTGGATCTTTTCCTCAAAACTTCCGCGATCAACTCTTCAAGACTCCAATCTACTTTACAAAATTCGCCAACCTATAAAATCCTTAACAATCTCCCCCTTTGGCGATTTCGTGACAAAATATACTACAAAGCTCATACACAACTCAGAAACAATAAAAAGAAGATCATCGCAATCACCGAACGACAATCTCCAGTATGATCGATCCAATAAACGAAAATTACAATTTTCAAAACCTTATTACAAACTCTATGACTTAGACTTGGAGTTTTGAAGTTTTGAATATTCCTGCAAAAACATTCTTAAAACACAATCAAGATTCAAGCATATTTATCATAAAAGATTAAACATAAAGTCAAAGCAATCAAAGCAACAAGTCATAGTCATAGTTCATAGTTCATAGTTAAGCACCTAAACAACCATCATCAAATTTACACAAAAATAAATATCATCATCATCATGAGCCATCATCTCATCATCATCATAAGCCATCATCATATCATCTCCCCCTTTTTGTCAGAAAGCACCAAAATGACAAAGGAGGAACCCCGTAACATCTAATCGGAATCATCCCCTGGAGGTAAATTTGCTCGGCAACATTCTAACTTGTCAAAAATCGCCTGCATTAACCGCTTCATTTTGCTTACATCCTTCCGTATTGCAACTTGTTCCGCAGACAGTTTCTGAAGCTCCTCAGACAAACGTTGTTGCTCATGATACACAGAGAAAACTGAGACATCTTCCTTGGAAATGTCCATAGAAGGACGTGAAGAAGTAGCAGCAGTAGGAGGTGGAGCAGCAGAAGGGGAAGAAGCACGCCGAGATGGAGTACGAAGCTGCACCGAGGACTTCACAAATGTCCGCTCATTGATCCGACCCAAGCTGTGCTCATAAGATGCACAACGAACATCCACGTCATGAAGTCGCAGAATCCTCATAATAGTCAATGGAAATGGCAACCTTTTATTTTGTCCTGAAGTCTTGATATCCTTTGCCATTCTCCGCCAGATCAAAAATGGAATATTCATGTTAATATTTTTGGTACTTACAATATCCGGCCTTCCCAAGAGATACATATACAGGATACGATCCCATCTCAGAATCTTCGTGTTTGCAAGAGGCAAAATGTTGTAGCAAACCACGAAGTTCAGAAACCTATACTCCATTTTGAAATTTTTGGACATAACCATAATTCCATTTGACTCAGTACCCGGCATGCAAATAGTGTTCACGATACGGTTCTAATCCCGAAGTGAGTCAAACCCAGCCTGCAAATATTCCACTCCCTCTGTCTTTGCTTCCATACCTAGCACAGACGCTATCGTATCAGGAGTGATTGATAACTCAACACCATGTACGGAAGTGGTGAATACGTACGGGCCTCCGTCGGAGTCACTCAAGTGACCTGCTCTCATATAGAATTCTCTAATCAACTCCAAACAGAACCCAGTTTGTTCCGGAAAATCACAAATCTGATGAAGATTTCCCTGTTCAAATAAATCCTGAAATCCCGACACACAGCTAATGATACTAGCAACTCCAACATCGCGCTCACCAATACAATGCTTCGACGAGTACATTGACCGTCGAGCAGATGGAACATCCTGTAGACTGTGACGCGGAGGCTCAGAACTTTGTTCTCTAATGTCAACACCTCCAGACTTGCGACGACCGGTACGTTCAGTTGGCTTTCCTTTGCCTTTATCCACGGCTTTTCCTTTTTCCTTTCCTTTCCTTGTATCCTTATCCTTAGCTAACACCTCTGGAACAAAAGCCTCCCAATCCGGCTCGTTCTCCTCAGATTCGTCGCCTGGAGCATATTCGCTCTCTTCATCTTCCGGTTGATACTCAACCGGCCGTTTAGCTTTGGATCGTTGTCGTTTGCTTCCGCGACCACCCCTAGCCATAAGGACCACAAGTACAAGAATCCACGAGTATATTTTGAAGAAATGCCCTGTTAAATATAATGATTTTTACATATGACACATAAGAACACTTAATTTTTATTTCCAAAAATTTTCAGAAAATTGGTATATAAATGCTAGATAGTCCCAGGGGCCTCAAGATCATGAGAAACACGAACAAATCATGCACCAAAATCAGCCAAAAACAAATTTTCACAGAAATTTTGAAAAAATAATTTTGATCATGAAAAACCTATAAAAAATGAACCAAAAAGATGAAGAAATGCTAGAAAAGATGAAAACATCAGTTCTCTTAAAAAGTGATATCTTAGTTCAATATGTTTTGTTCGAGAATGTAAAATAGGGTTTTTAGAAATATTAATTGCACTTGTGTTGTCACACAGAATACTAAGAGTGGTGGAAGGGATCCGATAGTCGCTTAGTAAACTCTTCATCCAGATCAATTGAGTAGAGCAACTTCCGGCCGCAATGTATTCAGCTTCTGCAGTGGAAAGTGCAATACAATTTTGTTTCTTACTGTACCAAGCAACCAAACAGTGTCCAATGTAAAAACAAGCTCCACTAGTACTTTTCCGATCATTTGCGGAGCCTGCCCAGTTAGCATCTGAGTAGCTGATTAGATCAAGAGATGTTCCCATAGGATACCAGAGGCCATACTCGGTTGTACCTTTAACGTACTGAATGATCCTTTTAACCGCTTTCAGATGTACTTCCTTAGGGTTAGCTTGATAACGAGCACAAATTCCAACACTAAACGCAATATCTGGTCTGCTCGCAGTCAAGTACAATAGGCTACCAATCATGCTTCTGTATTGTTTCTCATCCATACTCTGACCTTCTGAATTCAATCTCAGTCCTTTGTTGCTTGTACCCATCGGAGTGTCAAAATCTTTTGCATTGTCCAATCCAAATTTCTTAACCAGTTCCTTTGCATACTTGGTTGGAGACAAATGAATTCCATCTTTTGATTGTTTAACTTGAAGTCCAAAGAAATAATTAAGCTCCCCCATCATCGACATCTCAAACTCGCTGGTCATCAACTTTGCAAAATCAGCGGCATCCTTATCTTTAGTAGCCCCAAAAACTATGTCATCAACATAGATTTCTGCAACAATGAAATTATCCTTCAAGTGTTTTACAAAGAGAGTTCTATCCGCTCCCCCTCGGTTGTAGCCCTTTTCCAAAAGATATTTTGTCAAGCGTTCGTACCATGCGCGCGGAGCTTGTTTTAGTCTATAAAGTGCCTTTTTCAGTCGAAAAACGTGATTTGAAAATTTTGAGTCTATGAAACCTTTCGGTTGTTCAACATAAACTTCCTCTTTTAAAAATCCGTTTAGAAATGCACTTTTAACATCCATTTGAAAAAGAGTGATTTTAAAATGGCAGGCAATCGCGAACAAAATACGAATGGATTCAAGACGAGCAACCGGGGCGAAGGTTTCATCAAAGTCTATTCCCTCAATTTGTGAGTAGCCCTGAGCAACAAGTCTTGCTTTATTTCGAACAATAGTACCATCCTCATTTTTCTTATTCTTAAAGATCCATTTGGTACCTATTATGTGTTGTTGCTCAGGACGCGGTACTAATTCTCATACATCATTGCGAACGAATTGACCAAGTTCTTCTTGCATGGCATTTATCCAATATTCATCACGAAGAGCTTCGTCGATATTCTTTGGCTCGATCAAAGAAACATAACACGCAAATTCACATTGTAACTGACTTCTTGTTCGCACACCAACATTAGGATCCCCAATGACATTTGATAAAGGATGATCTCTTGACTCTGTCAGGGGTGTAGTCTCAGGAGATATGCTAGGGATTTCAGATGAGATGTTTTGAGGCTCAGATGAATCATTTGATGGAATATTTTCGGAGGATGCAATGGAATTATCAAGTGCAGAAACATCATCATTCACAGGCAATACAAATGGAGAATCATTATTATCATCATTCATCAAGGAGTTAGAAGAACCATTCACAGAAGAACTTACAGAAGAAGCTTCATCTACTTTTATATTGATAGATTCTATCACCATTTTAGATCGTAAATTGTACGCACGATAAGCACGACTTGTAGTAGAATAACCAAGAAAAATTCCTTCGCCACTTCGGGAGTCAAATTTTTCAAGATTTTCACGATCCCGAAGGATAAAACATTTACTCCCGAAGACACGAAAGTATTTAATATTAGGTTTCCTACCAAGCCAAAGTTCATATGAAGTATTCAAAGTACCCGGGCGCACATAAATCCGATTGATAACATAGACAGCCGTGTTCACTGCTTCGGCCCAAAAGTATAAAGCAATTTTCTTACTATGAAGCATAACGCGAGCCATCTCCTGTACAACCCGATTCTTGCGCTCAACCACTCCGTTTTGTTGGGGTGTATAAGGAGCCGAGAATTCATGTTTAATGCCATTTGAAACACAAAAATCAACAAATTTTGAATTTATGAATTCTCCCCCTTGATCACTTCGAATACGTATAATTTTATCATTCCGTTCAGTCATAAGACGAAGACAGATTTCAGAAAAAGAATCAAAAGTATCAGCTTTTTCTCGTAAGAAGGCACTCCATACAAAACGAGTGAAATCTTCAACAATAAGCAAGATATATCGTTTTCCACCCAAACTTTGAATCCTAGATGGTCTCATTAAGTCCATGTGTAGTAACTCTAAAGGCTTAGATGTCCCTAAATGGTTCAAATTCTTATGTGCGGTTTTAGTTTGTTTCCCCAATTGACAACCCCGACACACAGTGTTCTCTTTGAAGTCTATCTTAGGTACACCTCTAACAACCTCCTTCTTTGTTATCTTGGATAGCTCCTTAAAGTTTATGTGACCTAGTCGTTCATGCCATAAAGTTTCAGTCTCTAATGACGCTAGGCTACAATGTTCAGTCGAAGAACTAGGAACTACATAACAATTATTCTGAGATCTAATGCCCTTTAAGAAAAGATTGTCATTACGAGTCACATGGCATTCTTTATCGAAAAAATTTATAGAATACCCATCATCACACAGTTGGCTTATGCTTACGAGATTAGATTTAAGCCCCTCAACATAAAAGACATCATTCAACGTAGGGCCATCTGAGATAGTCACTGTTCCTTTTCCAACGATTTTTGACGATCGATCGTCTCCAAAAACAACAAGTCCTCCGGAGATTTTTTTCAAAGAGGTTAAGCAACTTTTATCTCCGGTCATGTGACGGGAACAACCACTATCCAGATACCATGAAGCATTATCGTAAGCATGAAGCGAAGTGTGAATGACTAAGCATGGGAAGAGTTCACCTTTGCGCACCCAAACCTTACCTGTTTTGGATTGCAACGGTTTGCTTGCTTTTGTTGATGTTGGCTTGTCGACGATTTGAATTGACTTCTTCTTCATATCCTCCTTCTTTGGTTTCCATGCTTGTTTTGCCATTGATTTCGGCGCATTTGGTGTCCACGTTTGTTTCTTCTTATGATCGACCTTCTTTGAAGTCCAAGTTGACTTCCCTTTTAATATAGGATTATTCTTCATGGGCAATGTTCTTTGGTTCAAGGGTGTTGTTGAGCTCTTTCCCTTTTGCTTGCAAAACTTCTGTATGTGTCCTAAAACACCACAAATATGACAAGTTTTGTTAGTCAAATTATTTTTAGGAGGGACGAACTTACCATAAAGTTTAGGAACTGTTTTTGACGAGTTTCCATCATCTTTCTTCATTACTTGATCAATATACGTCCGTTCATAACCAAGTCCAAGTTTGTTTGTTTGACCAAGTCCAACCATCTTGTCGAGTTTACTTGATCCAGACGAAAATTGGTTCAAATCTGACTTTAGTTGAATAATCGTCTTGGTGAATTCCATATTTGCTTCTCTAGCTTCTGAGTATTGCTTGGTGAGAAAAGTGATATTCTCCACCTAAGTCTCTTTTTCCTTTTCAAGTAACGAACACTTCTCAATTAAAGAATTATAGGCCTTTGTCAAACCATCTCTCTCTTGTTCTAAATTCTTTGTTAGTGAGGCCAATTTTGAATTCTCTTGTTCCAACTCATGTAGACTTCGCCGCAGTCTCTTGTTATGTTTAGCCACCTTCTTTGATTCGATAACCAATTGTTGATATGCTGCGACCATGTCATCTTCGTCTGATTCTTCATCTGATGAGTTGTCCGAAGATGACTTCTCATGTATAGATGACATAGAGATAGAATCTGCAGATGCTAAACACATGAAAGTTGAATCCTGTGCAATCAGTGCCGTGGCATTTACATCCTCTTCACTCGAAGTGGAATCGTCAGACGAGGTGTCGTCCCAAGTAATAGCTTGCATCGCTTTCTTCTTCAACAACTTTTTATTAGGACAGTCCGATGCAATATGGCCAAAGCCCTTACATTTGTAGCATTGAATTTGACCTTTACTGCTTTTCTTCTCTTTTGTAGAGTCCTTTTGAAAGTTATCCGATTTTCTGAATTGTGATGAGGAAGAAGAAGACAGTCCCCCTTTAGATTTGCTTGTCTTGGAGGAAGTAGACTTGGAAGGAAACTTCTTTCTAAAGTTCTGATGGAACTTCTTTGTTAGAAGTACTAGTTGCTTTTCAAAGTCCTCCAGGGTTTGCTCCGACTCCGAGTCTGATGAAGTTGAAGTGACATCTCCTTTTGTTGATTTTAGAGCCATCCCTGAAGCTTTAGAAGAAGACTTGGAAGAAGACGAATTAGAAGGAAAAGTCATCTCATAAGTTTGAAGAGCACCTACTAATTCTTCTACCTTAAGTTCATCAGGATGTTTAACTGTTTCAATGGCCGCAACCTTAGGACGAAAACATTCGGGAAGGGTCCTCAAAATTTTTTGAACAATTTTGGAATCGGGAATTTTCTCGCCCAAGTTAGCACACGTGTTTACAATGTCTTGCAAACGAGTATAATACTAGGTAAAAGATTCATGTTCTTCCATACGAATAGAATCAAACCTACTGGTAAGCATTTGCAATTTTTGAATCTTTACCAAGCTTGTACCCTCGTGTGTAACTCGTAAAGTGTCGCAAATTTTCTTAGCAGTTTCACACGCCGAGACACGAGAAAATTCAGTTTGATTTAAAGCATTAAATAAGGCATTGATACCCTTTCCGTTGAACGAAGATAATTCGTTTTCCTCTTTTGTCCACTTATTTTTAGGTTTCGGACCGGTAACATTCTCGACAACTTCGGTAGGATGTTTCCACCCGAATTCAATGGCTTGCCATACCCGCTCGTCGATAGCAATAAGAAACGCCCTCATACGGACTTTCCAATAAGCATAATTAGTGCCATCGAAGAGAGGGGGTCGATTAATGTTACCGCCCTCGGCCATGAATTACAACCTATACCCGCTCTGATACCACTTTGAAGATATGGATCCCAAGGATCTAAAAGGTGAGTAACAACTAGAGGGGGATGAATAGGTGTAAAAACGGCAAACTCGAAAATCTGGATGCAAATAAAATAAAGTAGCGGAAAATAAAAATAGCACACCGAGAATTTAACGTGGGAAAACTCCAAATGGAGTGAAACACCCACGGGACCGATCACGCGAAGAAAATTCACTAAGAAAACTTGAGTACAAGTGATTTTGACAAAAATACACGACTCAATTTACCGATTTCTTGTTGATGGTGATCTTCGCCGGTCCTCGATCGATAGGAATCCACCAATCGACCTTGCTGCAACTCCTCGCAGCGTCAACGCCTCAACTCCTCGAAGCGTCCACCGAATCCTCGGCTTCACGCGAGATCCACGCGCCGAACCTCCTTCCGGAGCTTGTAGAATCGAAGATTTGTGGTGATTTAATCTTTGAATCCCATAAGCTATGAGGGTTTGTCTTCTAATCAAACATCGACTTGATTCTCGAATAAGATCTCAAGTAAAATCGAAGAACCAAGTCGATTGTTGATTTTTTGAAACTTGTTATGTGAATAGAAGCATTGAAACGGAAAAAACAAATTTCTAGGGTTTAGAATCAGTAAATATTCAAAGCCTTAGGTTTTTAGATGACCCCCATAGCTTATTTATATATTTAAAAGACTTAGAAGTAGACTAGGATTGCAAAAAGTTCTTTTTTAAAAAACCTGTGTCGTCCTCAGAGACCGGTCCTCTTGAGGAGACCGGTCTGTGAGAGACCGGTCTCTCAAGTGAGGAACCGGTCCCTCGCTGCGTGTTCAAAAACACAACGTTCAGGAACCGGTCTCTCAAGCTTGAGACCGGTCCCTCGCTACGCGACAGAATTACCAAGGTTCAGGAACCGGTCTCTCATCTCAGGGGACCGGTTGCATCAAAACTTACGCAGTGAGGACCTTAGGGGAACCGGTCTTTCCAACTCAAGGACCGGTCCCAGAACACAGAAAAGTTCAGTAAAATAGTTTTAAAGCAATCTAAGCCTTCTAAACTTATTCTAATTAAGTATCTTCACCACAAATGATCTTTTCTTCATACCTTAGGTGCCGAATTATACGAATGAATCTTTGTTCTTCAATTTGGATCTTTTCTTCAAAACTTCCGCGATCAACTTTTCAAGACTCCAATCTACTCTACGAAATTCGCCAACCTATAAAATCCTTAACAATTAATCTGTCACGCCCCGGGACCGGCAGAGGCCCTCCCGGTAGTGTGCCCAGACCCGCCATGTGTCAACACATATAAGGCGTCTACAACACCAGCGGAAATAAAAGCAAGAAATAATCTACATCTAGAGATATCAGAGCAAGTATGATTCTATCATCTATAACAAGAGTAAAGGAAACATAACCAAAACAGTAAAAGTAAGATATAAAGTAGTACAATATCTGTCTCTAGTACAAAAATGGTGGTCTCTATAGAAATGCGGGTACAACTCTCGATCTCTCACAAAATAAATCAACGAGAGGTAGACCACTTATCGAATCGTCCTCGAAGGAAGCTAGCTCGAAGTAACTCCCTTCCCGCGGTCCCTAGCCTCTCCCGGCGTGGAAGGCTATGAAAGAAAATATAAAACAGAGGGCGTGAGAACTATAATTTATAGTTCCCAGTGGGCAATTACTGACCTCAGCTCAATGCACCACTGGGCCCCAAAAGAAAAAGGTAAGTAACGACAATAATAATAAACAATAAAGAGCGAGTATAAAAACTGCTGAAAGATGAAAGTTTTGAGAAGCCCAAGGATCTATCTAGATTGTATCTATCACCTAGAGGGGGGTGAATAGGTGAACGGCCAAAAACCACAAATCTNATCCTCCAACCGATCTTGCTGCAACTCCTTGCAACGTCAACGCCTCGACTTCTCGAAGCGTCCACCGAATCCTCGGCTTCACGTGAGTCCACGCGCCAAACATCTACTTGATTCTCGTATGAGTCCACCGAATCCACTATGAGGGTTCACCTTTAATCAAACATCTACTTGATTCTCGTATGAGTTCTCGAGTAAAAACGAAGAATCAAGCTGATTGTTGATTGTTAGAAACTCGTTATGTGAATCGATGCATTGAAACGGAAAAACAAGTTTCCAGGGTTTAGAATCAGTAAATATTCAAAGCCTTAAACTTTTAGATGACCCACATAGCATATTTATATGTTTAGAAGACTTAGAAGTAAACTAGGATTGCAAAAAGCCCTTTTTGAAAACCTGTGTCGTCCTCAGAGACCGGTCCTCTCGAGGAGACCGGTCTCCTCGAGAGGCCGGTCTGTGAGAGACCGGTCTCTCAAGTGAGGAACCGGTCCCTCGCTGCGTGACCAAAATCACACGTTCGGGAACCGGTCTCTCAAGCTTGAGACCGGTCCCTCGCTACGCGACAGAAATACCAAGGTTCGGGAACCGGTCTCTCATCTCAGGGGACCGGTTGCATCAAAGCTCACGCAGTAAGGACCTTAAAGGAACCGGTCTCTTGAACTCAGGGACCGGTCCCTAAACGCAGAAAAGTTCAGTAAAATATTTTTAAAGCAATCTAAGCCTTCTGAACTTATTCTAATTAAATATCTTCACCACAAATGATCTTTTCTTCATACCTTAGGTGCCGAACTTTACGAGTGAGTCTTTGTTCTTCAATTTAGATCTTTTCTTCAATCTTCTGCAATCAACTCTTCAAGACTCCATTCAACATTACGAAATCCGCCAACCTATAAAATCCTTTAACAGAATTCACCTATCGGGCTTGTAGAAGCTTGCGTTTCGCTGCTATAGTGACGGCGATGAGGGCAAGGAAGTTGGTCAACAGCGGTTGCGTGGCCTATTTGGCGACCGTTGTGGAAGTCGAGAAGACGACTCCTATCTTGGAGGAGCTATCCATAGTTCGGGAGTTCCCAGATGTTTTTCCCGCAGAGTTACCGGGAATGCCGCCAAGCCGGAAGATCGAGTTCGTGATATACTTGGTTGCAGGAACCGCGCCTATCTCGAAGGCTCCGTATCGGATGGCGCCGGCAGAATTGAAGGAGTTACGGGCTCAGTTGATAGATCTTATTGATAAAGGATTCATACGGCCAAGTGTGTCGCCGTGGGGAGCCCCGGTCCTATTCGTGCGAAAGAAGGATGGATCGTTTCGACTCTGCGTAGATTATCGCAAGTTAAACAAGGTCACGATCAAGAACAAGTACCCGTTACCGAGGATTGACGATCTGTTTGATCAATTGCAAGGGTCTCGGGTTTATTCGAAGATTGACCTACAGTCCGGTTATCACCAGCTCAAGATTAAGCCGGAAAACGTTCAAAAGACCGCGTTTCGCACGCGGTATGGACACTATGAATTCACGGTCATGCCGTTTGGGCTCACTAATGCCCCGGCAGTGTTCATGGATTTAATGAACCGTGTCTTCAAGGAGTACTTGGATCGATTCTTCGTGGTCTTTATAGACGACATCTTGGTCTACTCGCACAGCGATGAGGAACATGCTGAGCATTTGAGAATTGTGCTTCAAACCCTCCGGGAAGAGAAGTTATATGCTAAGTTTAAGAAGTGCGACTTTTGGCTCCGAGAGGTTGCATTTCTTGGACATGTCATTTCCGAGGAAGGAGTATCTGTTGACCCGAGGAAAGTGGAGGCGATCAAGGATTGGCCTCGCCCGACTAACGTCACGAAAGTTCAAAGCTTCGTGGGTTTAGCGGGTTATTATAGACAGTTCGTGGAGGGATTCTCGAAGATCGTGGGTCCACTTACTCGTCTGACTCGAAAAGGCACCAAATTCATTTAGAATGACCAGTGCGACCGGAGTTTTCAAGAGTTGAAGGATAGATTAACTTCAACTCTGGTGCTCGCCTTACCGGTGCAAGATGAAGACTTCGTGGTGTATAGCGACGCATCACAACCGGGCTTAGGGTGTGTTCTGATGCAGGACGGGAAGGTGATCGCTTACGCGTCCCGTAAGCTGAAGAGCTATGAGAAGAATTACCCCGTCCACGACCTATAGTTGGCCGTTGTAGTGTTTGCTCTCAAGTTATGGAGGCACTACTTGTATGGCGCGCGTTGCGAAATATATACAGACCACAAGAGTCTAAAGTACTTGTTTATACAAAAGGAGCTCAATATGCGGCAGCGGCGGTGGTTGGAACTGCTGAAGGATTTTGATGTGACAATCCTATACCACCCCAAAAAAGCAAACGTGGTGGCCGACGCGCTTAGCAGGAAGTCAGTGGAAAATCTTGCTATGTTGGTCACACGTCAAGAGCCATTGTGGAGAGAGATGGAACGTATGGATCTCGAAGTGGTAGCTCCGGAAACCCCGTCTATGCTTATGGCTCTCGTTGTCCAACCGACCTTGTTGGAGCAGATTAAGAGTTTGCAACCTGCGGACCCTAACCTCCAAAAGGTGCGGCGAGACATCGAGAGTGGACACAGCGGTGATTTCAGTATAGACGCCGAGGGTACGCTTCGGTTTCGAAACCGATGGTGCGTACCGGAAAACAAGGAGGTCCGGAAGTTAATTTTACAAGAAGCACATCAGACTCCTTATAGCATTCACCCGGGCGGCACCAAGATGTACCGTGATCTGAAGATGCAGTACTGGTGGCCGGGCATGAAAGCTGACATTGGGCGCTATGTGGCGCAGTGCTTAGTGTGCCAGCAAGTGAAGGATGAGCGCCGATTTCCAGCGGGAAAGCTCCAAAGTCTACCTATCCCCGTTTGGAAATGGGAGAATATTGCGATGGATTTCGTGGTCGGATTGCCCCGTTCGACGGGTGGCCACGACGCGATCTGGGTGATTGTGGATCGTATGACCAAGTCGGCACACTTCCTACCGATTCACACCACCTGGTCGGGCGACAAGTTGGCGCAAGTATACTTGGATGAAGTTGTGAGGTTGCATCGGGTTCCGAAGTCGATCGTGTCAGATCGAGACCCCCGTTTTACGTCGCACTTTTGGAAAAGCTTGCAAGAGGCACTTGGCACACGGCTCGATTTCAGCACCGCGTTTCATCCTCAGACAGATGGACAGTCAGAGAGGACTATACAAATTCTGGAGGATATGTTGCGAGCGTGTGTCATTGACTACAAGGGTAGTTGGGCGAACCATTTGAGGATCGCCGAGTTCGCCTACAATAACAGTTACCAAGCTAGCATTGGGATGGCACCGTTCGAAGTCCTGTATGGGCGGAAGTGCCGATCTCCTACATGTTGGAGTGATGTAGGTGAACCTGCGGCATTGGGCCCAGACGTATTGCGAGAGGCAGAAGAGAAGGTCCGTCTTGCTCGTGAGAGGCTACTTACGGCACAGTCGAGGCAAAAGAGCTATTCTGACAAACGCCGCAGAGATTTGGAATTCGCGGTAGGAGACCGCGTTTTCTTGAAGGTTTCGCCAATGAGGGGTGTGAAACGCTTCGGGATGCGGGGAAAGCTGAGTCCCCGATATATTGGACCATTCGAAGTGTTGGAACGTATTGGAGCAGTAGCATATAGACTAGCATTACCGCCGAAACTCGCGGGCGTGCATGGTGTATTCCATGTTTCTAACCTTCGCAAGTATGTCCACGATCCCGAGCACGTTATGTATTATGAACCGCCGGATCTACAAGAGGATTTGTGCTATGAAGAGTTCCCGGCGATGATCATTGCTCGAGAAGTGCGGAAGCTGAGAAATCGCGAGATTCCCTATGTGAAGATTCATTGGACCAATCACGACGATCGTGAGGCCACGTGGGAACTCGAGGAAACAATGAAAGTGCACTATCCTCATCTCTTTGAGGAAATGCAATGAGGTATGAGTTAATTGAGTATTGAATTCGTTTCGAGGACGAAACTCCTTTTTAGGAGGGGAGGATGTGAGGAAGTGAATTCTCGAAATACGAGAGTTAGACTTCATGTAAAATCGACCAAAGGTCGTGTTGGTAAGCTTTGGAAAAGCCAAAGATGTTAAAATCACCAAAGGTGCCTTGGAAATGAGTCCACGAGGGCAAATAGTGCAAAACTTGCACTGGAGCAAATTGCTCTCGGGGACCGGTCCCTGGCAGGGAGGGACCGGTCTCATCAGCTGGTGTCACGGGGTTGCTTGAGCCAACCGGTCCCTGGCAGGGAGGGACCGGTTCCCGAACGCGATCCCAGCGAGGAAAGCCAAAAATTGGCTAAGTCCTGAGATTCCAGTTCTCGGGAACCGGTCTCTTAGGGAGGAACTGGTCTCCCGAGGACCGGTCTCTCTGGGAGAGACCGGTAACCGAACGCGTGACCCCAGCTGAAGCTCTCGGGGACCGGTCCCAAGTCGGGGAGACCGGTCCCTCCGCGCGCAGAACGCCTAGTGAGGGCTGTGCACAGAGTGAAAAGTGGAGGGGGCCAGCTGGATATTGTTACATTAAAGGGCTTATTAGTCCCTCTCTCCCTCTCACTCTCTCTCAGTTCACTCTCTCTCTCCCTCACACTCTCTTGCTCTCTCTCTCTCTAGAAAGAAAAGAGAAGGAAGAAGAAGAAGAAGAAAGGAGAAGGAAATGAAGGAAGAAAAGGAAGGGGAAGAAGAAGGAAATCAACAAAAGGAAGCTTTTGGACTTCTCCCTCATCCTCTCTTCTCTCTTGAGGTAAGCTTCTAACCCTAGCTTGTGAAATTTGGGGTTTTTGGGTTTTAGCTCTTTGGATGAGATCAAATGGATCCCTAGCACCATGAATGGTAGGATTGAAGCTAGAACCTAGGGTTTTGAGATGGGTTTAGCTTGATGTTAACCCTAGGGCACCAAAATAGGGTTTTTGGTAAAATATGGGATTGATCTCATTTGAGGCCTTGTAAACCTAATTGCTAGGTAACGAAACGCGGGGGCGAAGTCGGAAATTCGATTCGTCGAGCGGGTCAAGAGCTATCGGCAAAATAAGGCCGGTTGAGCATCGCTTTGGACAAGAAGACCGAGGCTTCATCGTAAAGGACGCTGAAGCACATTTCTAGAGCCTCCGTATACACGAAAGGTGGGGGGGTGTCGTTCCGGAACATCCGGGTTTCTTTTTATGTCTAAGTTACATATATGTTGATCATATTGCATTATAGGATTATTAAATGTATATTTCCTTTTCCTTGCATGCTTCTTAGTAGTGTACTTATGAGTTGAACACCTAGACTAGGGTAGCATGAGGATTGGGTCTTATGGCATAGAATCCTATAGCGGCATAAAGAGCCGAACTTGGACATAGCCTAGTAGAGTGGCATTGAACTAGTGTAGTAGAGACACTAAACTTGAACGAGTGGCATGTCAATTAGTAGAAAACTTACTACAATGATCGAACGAGTGGCATTGAGTCTAGTGTAGTAAACTTGACATGAACCTAGGGATAGTAGAGGTCCCAACATTGATTATATATCATGACTGTGCAGCAGAGGCACATTGACCCTAGTAGACAGGGTATCCTCTTGAGAGGATTGGATCATACTCACTAGTCTGTTTTGCTTGTCGGTGGTCGCTCCATCGAAGCACGAGTCTCCGGAGTACTTCACTAGGGGCAGACGTAGTTGTCCCGCAGACGGTCTCGGTGTGCGAGTGCAGCTTCTCCTCACCTATGAGATTGAGAGTGAGTCGAGGGTTAACCTACGGGTCAACCAAGTAGATTGGGTAATAAACATGAAATGCATAGTAGACTTGCATTATTACCTTGAGTAGACATAGTGTATGTTGTAGATTACATTGCTATGCACCTTTATATACTCATGACATGATACTAGCATGATAGTAGTTGTTGCATGCATTATTATCATTGATGGCATGATAGAGTAGTTGCAGTTCATTTTCTATATATCTATCTATCTCTCTATCTGTGCCAGCTTAGACCTAGTGGGAAAACCGGCGGCGTCGGCGGCCGAACCCACTGGGAACTATATTTATATAGTTCTCACCCCGTGTGGTTTTGGGGTACAGGTACACACAGAGGCGAACCGAGCGAGGATCGCGGCAAGGGCATAGCGCCCTAAGTGAGCATAGTTAGTAGCTTTCCTTTATGCATTAGAGCACCCTCGTGTACTAGATGTTTTGGATAGATATTGGAAAGTCATGATGTATTTTGAGAACATGTATTTACATTTGGAAGATGGAAATGTAATATATTCAAATGATGTAAATGTTGAATGGTTGTATTAGCTAGATGTACTCTCTTTATAGACTTGTATTTCACTCGTGGTTCTTGCTCTTAGCTATTGTGCACTTGTGTGTATCGTATCGATCATGTATGTTAATTAAGCATTCCCTGGGCGCTTAACTGTACATGATCTGGTTGTTTGGCCTTGGGCGGACAGGAGAGGTGCTGTCCGTTCGGCGTCTGTTCGACGCACCCGAACCGGACCAAATTGGTAGCGGTCCCGGGGCGTGACAATTAGCCTATTTAGGTTTACACTTTTTGACGAGCTTGTACTTTAAACTTGTTTTAAACTAGGTTTAAACCTAGTTTAAACCTAGTCTAAACTAACAATACTAACAAAGCTAACAATGCTAATTGAGTAATAAATTAATTAAATACTTAAATTAACTAAATACTTCTAGTAGTGAAAAAAAGAAAATCCAGCAGGTAGCAATGGAGCTACCTGCAATGTGGGTTGCTTAGGGAAGGTTGGCACGGGTGGCGGATGCGAGGGTCGACGGTGACCAGCGGGGGCGACGTCGGCAGGGGTGGTGGCTACCGGCGAGGGCTCCTGGAGAGAGATGGGCAAAGAACGAGAGAAACAGAGAGATAGAGAGAGAAAGAGAGAGAAGGAGAGAGCGAAAGTGCAAGTGGGAGGGAGAGGTGTCGAGGTTGGGGTGGGCCTTAGGTATACCTAATGAAGGTGGTGAATCATTCACTATCTTCATAAAGCAGTGAATCGTTCACCGCCTTATGAAGACGGTGAACGATACATCGTCTCCTCTAGGGCACTGCACGCCAAGAAAGGCGGTGGTGCTTTTGCACTAAAGGCGGTGAATCGTTCACCGCCTTATTAAGACGATGAATGATTCACCGTCTTCTCTAGGGCACAGCTTGCCCACAAGGGCACAGCTAACCTACAAAGGCGGTGATGGTTTTGAACTAAGGGGCTGTTTGGTTGCATGCATTTTCAACTACATTGCAGTTGGAATTGTATGCATCTATTAATTTTTTGTTTGGTTTGGTGTAGTTAGACCCAACTGCTATAGTTGCATCTGCACGAGAAGGCCCAACTGCAACAGTTGGTACTGCAGCCAAATTGGCCGTAGTACCAACTGCAGCAGTTAAGCCGGAGTCGGCTCACCTATTAAAAAAAAAAACAAAGTATGATTTTTTTTTTTCATACACTTCTTTTTTTTTCCAAAAATACATATTCATAAAATCTGATAGGATTTAGTAATATCTGTTAGGGTTAATAAATTTTTTCATACGCTTCTTATTTTTCAGTTTGTTAGTTTAATAATATCTTAATTTTTATTTTGAACAAATTTATAATATATTTACATTTAAAATTGTTTACGTTTATGGTTTGAAGAGGTAATCTCACATTTCTATCTAAAAATTGATAGAATTTATAAAAACAAATATTAATTGCAGACTACCAAACAGAAGAAATGTAACTGTAGCAGTTGCAACTGCATAAAACCAAACAGACTAGGTGTAGATATAACTGCAGCATTTACAACTGCATATACTTTCAAGTATACTGTTTTTGTAACTACATTCAACCAAACGGCCCCTAAAGGCGGTGTATCGCTCACCATTTTATACTTATCAAGGACACCACTCTCAGGACTTGGAAAGATTTGTATTGCAATGTGGGATTTGCACTAAAGATGATGAATGATTCATCGCCTTCATAAGGCGTTGAACCATTCACCGTCTTCACAACAAAATTACAAAAACGGTGAATAATTCACCGTCTTTATAAAAAAAATTCCAACATTGTGCCAGGTAGGGGTGTAAACGAGCCGAACACGAGCAAGCCGGAGTCGGCTCGTGTTCGGCTCATTTATTAAACAAGCCGAATACGAGCTGACTCGTTAAAGTATCGAGCCGAAAAATTCAGCTCGTGTTCGGCTCGTTTATTAACGAGCCGACCATGAGCTGGCTAACGAACAATAAATTAAAAATGATTAGATTAAATATATATAAAAAATAAATTTATCAAATCTTATCCATTAGACTTTGATCTAATAGTTGAAATTTTACATATAAATGGGTCTTTTTATAATTAAGCTCGCATTTAAATATATGTAATTATCGAACCGAACATGAGCGAGCTGACCCAGCTCGTGTTCAACTCGTTTACTAAACGAACGATTCGATCTCGAGCACATTTCGAGCCGAACACGAGCTGACTCGTGAACAGCGAGCTGAATTGCCACCCCTACATCATCACGTCCACCATGGTCGTAGCGGGGCACGAGCGCGGCGTGCTGAAGCTCGTCCACCCAAAGAGTGTCGGCAAATACTAGGTGTAGTCGGCTTCCAGCTACCCATTGTAATTAATAAAACAGATCTCATGGATTGAGGGACTTTTCTTCGTTACTTGATGCATGAGGTTCTAGAATTAACTTTAAAAATCCTCGGAGAGATCGATTTTTCTTTTGTTCTAGAAATAACTTAAAAAAAAATAAAAACTTAGAAATCTCTCAAATTGAAACTTTTGATCTTCCAAGTAGAAGTAAATGAATAAGTTTGAAATTTGCAAAGACGAAGCCAGAATTGAAATTCAAAGGGATCCAAAAATATATAGTATATTCATTTTTTTTAAAAAAATTATTATAAGGCAAATTATAATATATGTCGGGTGTACAAATATTTGTTGGAAAAGTTACAAAGCAAACTAAAACAAGCTTTTATAAGAAGATTTTTATAAAGCAAATTTGCACAAGCTTTGTACCAAAACGCTTCACTTTGGCCCCTATAATTTATAATGCTTTTATATTTGCTACACCTTAATTAGAAATTTTTTATATAATTTTTTAAAAAAATTTGACGATGGTCGCAGCCTAGGAATGTAAAACTGACCCGGCCCGTATATTTCGGGCCGTGCTGCCCCAGAGACTTTATAGATCCGGCCCAGTATGGTCCGATCCGAATTTTAAGCCTGGCCAGGTCAGGTCCACCCATCGCCCATTTTGGCCCGGATAATGTGGACTGTACCCGTCCGATACAGCCTACATTACACCCCTTGTCGCATCCATTGTGGGCCCCTAAAAAACAAAAGTGCACTCGATAATTTTTATATAACTCCATCATGTGTGACTAGTATTTTCACTTCTCTTCCTTTGAAAAACTATTTTTTGGTCGAAATAATAGCACGTATCACGAGGACTAAATGAGTTGTACTAAGTAGAAAATTTTCGAGCCAAAGCGATAGGTCAAAAATGTTTAAACTTAGCTTTACAACTTAAGAAAAGATATACATTTTACAGCTTCAAATCTAAAATTTTATAATTATTTTAAAATTTTAAATTTTTTGAAAGAAAATCGGCAAGATGAGAATGCAATATTGACTTTTGGACGATAGAATATAAAATTTATACCTTTATTAAATATATAGATATTATTGCACTATCACCGTCAAGCTTACTTGTGCTTGTATTAGTGATTTCAAAAAAGAAATCCTCCTTCAAACAATTTTTATATTGGGTAAAACNCCAGGTGGCGGAAAGAGAGTTAGTTTCTTAAATAAATTTTTTACAGGATTATTTCACAAATTTAAAATTTTTGGCCAATTTGCATAAAAAATCCACTTATTTTGGGGTTTTGCAAAACCGGGCCACCTTTTTCTTTTTTGCAGATTCGGTCCGCTTTTTTCGCCGCCTGACCAAAATGCCCCTCCTATACAATAGCCTCCTACGTATTTCTTGACATACGTATACTACCCTACTACCCTGCCGTACGGTCTGGCGCGCATTAAATGCGCCGTATCCGTTTTACGCAACCTCCCTCGCTCATTACTCGGAACTCGGACCACATCTGCCCCCGGTATTCGCCGGCCCCGCTGTTTCCTGTTCAGCTTTAAGACTTTACGAAATTTTCTAAAGCTATTGAGAAATACTGCCCGCCCCGCAACAGGGATAATAGTGCAACGCGAAGAAGCTACGAAAGGAGAAATGGTGCAACCGCCCTCTATAACAGTGCATCCGTAGCCTCGTTCCAGTGCAACCAATCCATAACAGTCAAAATTTTACTTATTTTATTTCTTAATGTAATCTTAAGCTAATAGTGCAAATAAAAGGACATGGTGACGTTGAATATAGCGGTGTGGAGTAGGAGGAGGCTCCACCACCTCTTTATTCCCGACGCCGCCGTGGCGCTTCACCTCCGCGCGCCAGGGATAATAATGCAAGGCGAAGGCTCTACGGCAGGAGAAATGGTGGAACGAACCTTCTAACATGCAACCGTAGTCTCGTTCCAGTACAACCTCTCCATAACCAGCCAAAATTTTACTTATTTTGGCTCATAATCTAATCTTAAGCTAATAGTGTAAATGAAAGGACATGGGGCTGTCGATAATACCGGGGCGGAGTGGGAGGAAGCTCCACGACCTCTTTATCGCCGCCGCCGCCGTCGTGTCGGCTTTAAAACTTTACGAAATTTTCTGAAGCTATTGGGAATTACCGCGTGCCCCGCAACAGGGATAATAGTGCAACGCGATGGTAACCGCCATCTATAACAGTACAATAGTAGGAACTGCCATCTATAACAGTACAATAGTAGGAAAAAGAGTGTAACTAAGCTTCTAAGGGTACAATACTTTATTTTTACCAGTGCAATGATTTGAAAAAGAGTACTACTAAACTTGTGATGGTACGTTCGAGAGGTGCAACATAACGCCTAAAGTAATAAAGAAGATATAAGTCGAAATAATAATACAATGGTTAGAGGAAATGATGCAACGAGAACTTTGTATATATATGAAATTAAAAATTTCACTCTCTTTATTTCTTAATGTAATCTTAAGCTAATAGTGCAAAAGAAAGGCGTCCCATCCAAATGCAAGCCAAGAGTCGGCGGGGCAGGAACATCATCGTTGGGGATAGAGTTCGATATGTCGAGATATCTGCTAAAAGATTGAAGAAGTTACGCGTCGGCGGGGCAGGAGCTCGGCGGCGGCGCAGAATGGTCGCCGGCGGCCTCTGGAGTTTTTTGACGACTTAAAGTACTTAGGAAAATCTTACACTATTTTTGGACAACTTAAAGTACTTAGGATAACATGTTAAAAATATTTATTTACCAGTTCTTCCTCAAACGAGTTTTGCTTGCACTGGTTAGAGTTACGTTGCACATTTAATTAATTCATTACAATAATTGGAGAAGTTCCCACGATTAAGTTGTTCACGTCGAACGGGATTAATAGTACAACGCGGTGTAAACGAGGTCAACTAAGTTAGTATGGTGGAATTTTATCGTAAAAATCGTTCAATGGTTTCCCACAGAGTAAAAGTTCAACTTACTTTAGGAGCCCAAAGAGTAAGAAGAAGAATTGGAAAAGAAAATACAAACTCCATTAATCAGAGATGAATTTCTTATTAACGTTTCGCAGGCTAGGTGATAACATGAACATAATAGTGCAAAAAAGTCTGAAATTAATATTATAATATGAAGTAAACAGTGCAACAATGTTTGGTAAAAAAGAGTAACTTGTAAATAGTGCAACAAATTCGTAAGGAGTACATTAATCTGTGAACAAGAATTACATTATCTGTAAAGCCGATTACACGATTTTATAGTACTTAATAAAATACAAATAGGATTTTATCACAATGCAACCTTCTATTACATCAACTATAACAATCTCTTCATAAGATTGATTATGTAATCATCGAAATTTATCTGTAAATCCACGCTCACATAGCCGACGCAAACTTGTATTGGCCAAAGGAGACTGCCGAAGGAGACTGCGAGGAGGAGGAGGAGGCTCGATCGGAAGGGTACGATCTAGCAACGAGGCGTTAAGGTTGATTCGCACTATCTGGAATCTTTCATTTGCTTTGAGCACTTTGGAGCTCCACTCTACCATGAAACAGACAGTACAGACAGAAAAACATTAGAATCCAATGATAAGAATAAAAATCTGCAATAAATTAAGAAACTGTATGAGAGGAGGGCCAACGGACTCCTAGCAAATAAAATACTCTAGATAGTGCGAATCTTCTCTACGTAAAGGCGAGGAGGTTAAGCAAGGCCAATATTTGTGAACGAGTCGAAGGCGACAAACGGCGTTCCCCGTAGGAGGGGAAGCGCTGCTGCGGAGTAGGAGGAGCCTCCAACTCGTAGTCCGGCGCTGCGCTTCCTCTTACCGGGAATGCCATTGTCGTCTTCACTTCTTTCACGAACATCAATGTCTCCGTAATGGGGAATGCATCTGAAGAACCAATATTTAAACAAAACGAATCGTCACATCACCAACCCACCGGTGCCTCTTCGACTGACCTAATAAATTATAAACCTGATAGCAAACACTAATGTGTACGTTATAGTGTCTCTTAGGTGCTCGAAAAGACACCGGTGGGTATATCGAAACTGTCTCGAGAAGATAAACCGACTATTCAAAAGCTATACAGATAAGGCGTTGCACTGTTTTGAGTCTATTGCACTTATAAGAAAATAGTTGCACTCTTTTATTCAATGAGTCCATGTGGAAAGGAAAAATAGTGCAACGTATGGTAAAGGTCACCAATTACGAATGTAAAAGTGCAAATCAATTGACATAATAGTGCAATTGTTAGGAGAAATTGGTGCACTGTTTAAGACTGTTACACTATTTTATTTCCATTTCCAAACAATGGGTCTGACCATGTCGTACTGTCTGGAGCTTATTAAATGCGCCACTTCAGTTTTACGCAACCTCGCTCATTACTTGGAAAATGGACCACATCCGCCCCGCTATTCGCCGTACCCGCTGTTTGCTATTCAGCTTTAAGACTTTAAGATATTTTCTGAAGCTAATGATATTAAGTGCACGCACGCAATTGGGATAATAATGCAACAGAAAGGAGCTACGACAGGAGAAAGGGTGCAACCACCCTTCTAACAGTGCATCCGTAAACTCATTCCAGTGCAACATCTCCATAACCTACTTAGTTTATTTCTTAATGTAATCTTAAGTTATTGTGCAAATGAAAGGACATGGGAGTCGTCTAATAGCGGGGCAGAGTAGGAGGAGACTCCACCACCTTTTTATCCGCCGCCGCGCTACCTCTTGCCGCCGCCGCCGCCGTGTTGACTTAGCCTCTGTGCGCCAGGGATAATAGTGCAACGGGAAGGTTCTACTGTAGTAGAAATGGTGCAATGACCGCTATAACAGTGCATCTGTAGGCTCGTTTCATTGCAACTTCACTTAACCAGTCAAAATTTTGAAATCCTCGTTACACTATTTTTTAAATATGTTGAACTGTTATCCTCTATTTTATACTATTACAAAAATTTACTTAATCAAATTATCTATATGTTCACTATTAACATTAGCCTTGAACTATTACAATAAGATGTATGGATTTTCTGATGTTTCCTGCGGTGCACCCGCGGATGTCGTCGCGGGCGGCTGGTTTGCTCTAGCCACAGGAGGATTCTTTCATGACCTTTTGTTGTGCCCCCATCTCTGGCAATTCCGGCACCGCTTCTTTATTAAGCCGTTAGCAATAGACTCTCGCCGCGAAACCTTTCTTCTGCCCGGTTGTATGTGGACGTTTGGCGGCCGCGGCGGAACAATGTTACTTGGTATTGCAGGTCATTGCTCTTTGCCTCTGGTGGGGGGAGGACGCAATCGTTGTAGGTTGCGCGATAAGTCGAGGTCTTAAACCAGTCATCGACAAAATCATACGGATCGCGTAGCCTAAATGAAATTGCTGCTATGGCGCGATTACATGCAATGCCGTCAATGTCCCATCGCTTGCAGGAACATGTCTTTTTGGAAAGATCCACAACATCCGTACGATCGGCTGCAATTACCTGAAAAACAACAAGCCAGTCCAAAGGGTGGGAAAAATAGTGTAATGACTACATGTAACCCATTGATAAGTGTGTAAGATACTGATTAAATGGTGCAAAATAAACGATAATACCTGAAAGAGGACATCGGTCGAAGGATTCAGCGTGTAAAAGCGGGAAGTTTCCCTCGAGCTCCCTAATATCTTTTCTGCATAGGGTGTTACTACACTGGTAATATTCTCCCCATTATTTTTCCTCTGGTCAAACTAACAAGCTGTTTTCTTTCGTGTTTCCTCGACGAGTTAGGTAATTGGAAGGCCCTTTAAATGTCGAATTACACTATTTATCGTCTCGGCACAATTGGAAGTGAGCATTGAATAACGCCTTCCTAGGAAGCAATCGGTAGCCCACCTATGCCGAGGAAGCTTGACCACATACTTGTATTGTTCGGGGTTCAACTCCTTCATCTTTCCCATGTGTTCGTTAAACTCCGCGACAGTGTATGCACGCGCCGCCGCCCAAAATCTTCTCCACGCAGGTGTATTCTTTGGCGCGTGCAGGAGATTGGTAGACAGATGGTAAATACAATAACCATGAGCTACATCCGGAAAAATATCGGATATAGCATCAATTAATCCTTTTTGACGGTCGGAAACAATAGTAAGTACACTGTTTGCTCTGCTGGAGTCGCGATCACCGACGACGCCATCCTGTAACTGTTCCAGAAACCAGTTGTCACGCCCCGGGACCGATACCAATTTGGCCCGACCCGAGCACGTCAAACAGACGCCGAACGGACAGAGTTTTTCCTATACGCCCAAGGCTCATCACATGTACATTTTCATCAATAGAGAAAAGCACTAGCGGAAACATACACAAACGGCTTACACGAGGGTAAGCAATAGCCACGAGTGAAAGATAGGAAACTAGCATTCATTTTGTACTATGATTCAATTTAGATCATATACATTACATCCAACTTGTATATTTACAATTTCTTACATTTCATTTCATCATATCTTTCTTACATCACATTTACCTCAAAATACACATTACATTCTTTTCTTTACATCACTAACCATCAAGTACAAAAGAGGATAAAGGGTAACTACTACAAAATGTAAACCCGACTCTGGTGGCCTCTGACTAAGGCGCGATACCTTTACCTCGGTCGCTCGCCGGCTCACTCGGTCCCGGTTCTGTCGAAATAGTAGGGTGAGAACTATAACAAAGTTCCTAGTGGGTTCGGCCTCAATCTCACCAACTTTCCCACTATGACTAACTCAGGCATAATAGAAAGAATAGGCTGTAAACAGTAACCAACTATACATGATGATAATATGCCTGAACAATGAGCAGAAATATGCTCAACATTAAATAAATGCAGATTATGCAAATTCTTTGTTCTTTTCACTTTACTCTTTGTTCTTTGTTCTTTGTTCTTTGTTCTTTGCACTTTGTTCTTTGCTCTTTGTTCTTTAATCTCAAGGCTAACCCGAGGGTATCGCCATATTGACTTGCTTCACATTAAGTCCATCATAGCAGGAACTCACCCGCTAAGACCGTCCTTCGGGTTTACTCCAACCCGTGATGCATAACTCCGGAGCGCATCGCCCGAGGGGGAGCGACCGCCCTCGAGCAGAGAACTCATAGCAAGTATGATCATATCCTTAACTCAAAGGATTTATAAGTTCAATCTTGACTTTACACTAGCTCTAGTGTTTATTACATCACTTTATGTTGCAAACTCTTGTACACATTCTTTACAATTCTTTACCTTTGCTAACTCTAGCAATCGTATTCTTTACATTCTTTACTTTTAGCACTTCTTGTTCTTTACTCCCCACATTACTTTAACTTTAAACATTGTCATTTTCATCATTCTTTACAATACATTGGTTCTTTACCTCACACTATCTCTAGTGTTATTTCACTTTAACTTTATCGAATGCCACTCGATCTATGTCATTGTGTCACTCTGTTCTTTTACTCACTTTGGGTGCTCACTTTTCTCTCATGCATACACATAGGGTTTTCGACGTTCACATAGTTCTCATTCATCATATTATGCAAGTTGTACTCACAATCATGCATCATTACATTTTCATCATTACTTTACCCTAAAATGCATTCAACAATATATATATACATGCTCAAATGAATGACACATTAGGCATAGAGAGAAGTTCAATGAGTTTGAGAAGCACCACCCACCTCGTAGGCTTTCAAAGGTGCTCCGATGATTTTCTTGGGATTTTTAGACCTTTCGTTCCTTACCTGCGGCAAAACGAAGCCCTATTAGGCCATTTTGCTCATATCTTTACATTGGCTTTTCGTAACATTAATCCAAGCGCACCAACGCGTCGGAAATATCCCCAATTGGGTTTCTATAGGGTCAATTGCACTTAGAAATTCCTATGAGCAAAAGCCCCAATTTGGGTGCCCTAGCTCCATAGCATCATCAAACCTAGGGTTTGATCTCAAAGAGAAGCAAAAGTAGCTTCATTATACTCTAAAGAGTCCATTAGAACCATTCCTAACTCATTCCAAACCCTAGTTTGGATTTCACCATTAGAGGTGGCCAAAGCTCACCTCAAGCTAAACCATGGTTTTGATCTCTAAAGAAGCAAAAAGAAAGCTTCAATGACTCTAAATAATCCATTAAAACCATTTCTAGGTTCATTCAAAGCCCATTTTAGAGTTTTACTATACTAGGGATCAAAGCTTACCTCAAAGCTTTCCCTAAGATGCTCCAAGGAGGAAGAAGAAGAGGTAGGCTCACTACTTTATCTTCTTCTTCACCTTCTTTCTCTTCTTTTCCTTCCTTTCTTTCTTTCTTCTTCTTCTCCTTTGCCATCTAGAGAGAGAGAGGGAGAGAGGAGAGTGTGTGTGACAGAGAGAATGAGAGAAAAGGCTCTCTCAGCCCTCAACATAACCCATGGGTTGCAAAAAATGCAAATAAACCCCTCAACTTTTATCTCTGTACACTGCCTGGACTGAGCAGTTTTCGCAGGCAGGGACCGGTCTCTCCTTCAGGGACCGGTTCTCGAAGGCTCTCCCCGCGCAGCCAGAGCTGCTGCGCGCGATGCATCCGGTCTCTCTTTAGGAGACCGGTTTCTCGGGGACCGGTCTCTCAGGCAGGGACCGGTTCCCGAGAGCTAGTTTCTCAGGACTTAGCCGATTTTTCGGCTGTCTCAATTCATACGCGTTCGAGGACCGGTCTCTCCTACCAGGGACGGGTCCCCGAGAGCTCAAAACTGCAGGATGCAGATTTTGATCCTTTAGCTCTCGAAAACCTCCCGTAATTCACTTTTGATCATTTTAACACCTTCGGACTTTCCGAAGTGTACCATCCTCGCACTTTGGTAAAGTTCGATATTTATTTTTCGAATTTTCGGTATATTACACCAGTGCCAGGAATAGCGATTTTCACCTTCAACAACTGCCCACGCCAATGGCAATATGCAGTTATTCCTATCAATACATGATGCCGTCAGCAGACAACCTCTAAACTTACCTGTTAGGAAGGTTTCTGGAAGAATAAGAAACCGTGTATATTAATGTGTAATCGTGCAAAGAATTGTATTACATTCATGAATTTATTATATAATAGTGCAACATAGTAAAATAATGTTGTGACAGTTGCGTAATAGTGCAATAACGTATCATCCATACCAATCAACGGCCTGCAGTGCTTCCTGAATGCTCGAATCGCTGCACCGAATGCCCAGAAGAAATGGTGAAAATGACCCTTGTCCTGGTAAAGTAATTGGAAACATGTTTCCGCATCTCCACTCCTCGACTCTTGCATGTACGAGGGAAGTAGAGCGAACGAGCTCTCGAAATCGCCGCGCATCTCTTGAAGGACCAATTCTCTGGCCCGGTAGGCTTTCCAGTATGAAATTTTTACGCCGTGCTGCCGAAGAATCTCGGTCTGAACCATCTTCAGCGTGTATTTCTCGTTTGCCACCACCTGCTCCCTAACAAATGCTGCTATAAAAGCCGCATCGCAATTCCTGTGGCCCAATCCCCCTATTGCCCTGCTACAAGTGTGTTGCGAATCAAATTTCTTCACCCACCATTGAGCAATTCCTGGTACTTGACGCGCCTTTATTCTCCAAGGACAATCTGAGACATGGCATCGTGCGGTTATCTTATGGTCGTTGCATTTCATCGGTGCGTACTCAAAACCTCTTTTCATTACTTATGCTTTGAGAGCTCGTTTGAAGTCGCCTTGCGTCTTGTAGAGCTGGCCCTCGTGGACATCGTCCGCATCTGCGACGTCAACAACTGAGTCCATCGTAGAGCTATTTACAATAAGGTCTTCTTTAAGCTTGTCGTCGTGAAATTGCTCAGCAGTAAGTCCCACTGTATCGCCTTGCCTCAACGGGGGGACATCCATGGCGCTGTATGTCCGATGAGCTGCGTCGGGAGAAGTCGAGACGATACGGATGCTAACGTCGGAATCTGACTCGTCTTTCAGATCAGCGATAATAAAACCGTCGTCACTATCTGCCGCTTCTACATCGTCAATGAGAATAGGATGAGAAGATCTGCAGCACAAGTGAAAGTAAGGAGTGTATTGTAAATATTAAATAGTATAAGAACCCTTATGTGTAAAGTTCATACGGTGCAGGAGATCGAAGTAATGATGCAAAATATTACGAACTAGTGCAGCATAAAAATAATATATAATGAAAAAATTATGTAATAGTGCAACCGTATAATATATATTGCTTACAGTTGAAAGAGGTAAAATATAATGGTGCAAAAGTGCATTGAGAGTAGTGCAACCTCTTAAAATAAAGAGGTTAAAAGTGCAATAAGGCTCGGTAATGGTGCAAAAGAAATAATAGTGTAACTTACGAGCCAACTATTTCAAAATTTGTTTGCTGAGGAGTAGATGCATTCCCGAAACGCCTGTTAATCAATAGCTCTAGCTGTTCGTCTGTAAGCACTTCGTCTATATCATCGGGATCACAAGTAGCAAACTTTCTCTCGACTAAGTTACACACAGTATAAAGCTCCATCAGATACGCGTGGGTTTTATAGAGTTGCCGTATGTTTCCGACATCGTCGTCGTCAACAATGTCGATGAGTTTGCTGAGATTCCCACTATAGCAAAATTTAATTTCGATATTGCAGGATTTTTGTGAAGTATTCATGTACTTGCAGAACATTGCTTGCAGGGATTTAAAACTATCGCCTTGCCTGATGAAATTGAGCCTGCTCGATCCTCCTACATAATTGACAATGCCTCCTTCCTCCTTAAAACACCATTAAAATTACAGTGCACTGGAATTTCAGTGTTATCCATGACTTGTAAGAGTTGGATACAGGAAATTAGATAAAAGTTATCCAAAAACACTCTTTAATCAATATATAATATAATTTAGTTAACGTGCATGAGTTGTTAAGTTGTGCATGGGGCGGAAAATAGTACTTTTGTTCCCGTCAAAATTTATTTCTAATCCACCAGAATTTTTTCCAAACGACGCAAGCCTTGCACCATTTTGGACAATTCGACAATGCATATGCGGTTATATTGCACTAATTTTGAATTCTGTTACACTATTATGCTATCTATTGCAACGATATTTCAAATTCCTTTTCTATATGTTATTTCGGTAACAGTGCCATATTCAACTGTACCTCAACAAGATATATCGACCGTGTAATACACTGAACTTTTGCAAATTGCAAGGTTCGAGTGTGAGGAATGATATGAGGATCTATCCTACATGTTCTAAAAGGCTTGGACAAGTTTTTGGACAAGTTAGAGAGTGAGTGGATGGCTCAAAGCAAGAAAGTGCATTGCCGTGGCCTTCTCTTGAAATTTTGCATTGTGTACCGGTACAACCTTAATGTTGTACCGGTACAGCAAGCAGCAACAGCAGCTGCGTGGCAGCAGGGATTTTTTTGGTCTTTTGGGCACTTGGTCTTATCCCCTTAGGCTTCAGCTCGACCCAGAAACTGCCTAAGGGTGCTGGAAGCTCAGAGAGAAGTGAGGCATGTCTTTCTCTCTCTAGGAATTTTCTCCCTCGGCATGGAAGTCGCCGTTTTACGCCGTTTTCGCGCCGCGCTCGATTCTCACTGGTTGGAAGATTTAAAGGAAGCTTTTAAATCGTAGGGAGGGGGATTTCTACCGAGTTTTCTGTGATTTTTATCACAGGGGAAGCCGAATTTCTGCTATAGAAAGGTATTTAGCTCAAATTCTCCCTAGGTTGTGTACTAATGTCGGATTTTGAGCCGTTTCGATTTTGTTGCTTCAGTTGAGTTGGAGCAGGATTCCAGCAGCTAGATAGAAGATATTCAGCTATAATTTACCCACTTTAATCCAGGGAAAAGGTTATTTCAAGGCTGGTTAAAGGTAAATTATGATTTATTAAGCTATTTTGGAACTATACGCGGCTAAATCGCGTAATTGACGCAGTTTTGTATGATCTCTTCGCAGCAGGTTTTCGAGCCTCTTTGAGCTGAACTTGTACTCTTGGAAGCTGGTTTGGAGGATATTCTAACCAAGGGTAATTAGAAATTTCAATTGTAAAGCTGATTTTGCAAAATTTTGATGATATTAATTTATAGTTAAGCGTTTTGATGCCGTTTCGATGTTGTTCGCAGCAAGAGTGCGATTGAGCCTTGGATCATCTTTAGTTGACTTGTGAGAGCTCTCGAAAACTCATCTTGAGGTATTAAACTAGTCCAAAGCAGGGCTTTAAGCTACTACTTTGTAATAAGCGCGAATTGTGCCGAGATCGGATATTTCGATTGTAGTAATGATGCTACTTTCGTGCCTTGTTTTCAGCAGAGTTGAGATCTTGTGGAGCTGATTTTGGGATTTCCTTTGGACTGATTTGAGCCTAGTAATAGGTGGGTTTGACCTAACCAGAGCAAGTGAAGCTCCCCTATGTTCTATATGTCACTATAGAATAGGTTTTGTAGTGCGTTTTTGCGACTATGTGATTGATATGAATTTGGACATCTTTGTCATCATGTTTAATATGTTTGCCATTGTACCTCTATGAAGTAGAGATGAAGTAGAGAAACTGCATGCATAAAAGTATTTATGATCATGTCTAATACTGTAGAATGACTTATGAACAAGTGTAGAATGCACTTATAAAGTAGAGAACAATGACATTCTCTTGACTCTAAAGTAGAGAATTATGACATGCTTATGACTATGTTGACAATGCCATAATAGTGGAAAGATTATAATGCCATGTGATTTAGCATTACTCTTACATGTTTACATTCTAGTGGATACTAGTTCTTGTTACTGTTTATGTATTGAAATTCCGATCAGAGGATCGAGAGTAAGAACATTGCAAATGAAAACATGATAATTGAGACATGTGGACAGTGGAATATGCTTGCTTGCCATCGTGCTCATTCGCACACGCTTGTGAGGGTCGCTCCCTACAAGCCGGCACTCCGGAGTTGGCCTACGCGACAGTTGCTCGCCCGTGCGGGATTGGGTGCCGAAGTGGATTGCCGTGGGGAGTGCATACTACCACGGGGCCATTAGGCACGGCGCAAGCTGGACTATCTTGGGTAGGTCCTTATGAATGAAATGAAAGTACTAAATGACAAAGGACAATAATGAATGCTCATCAGTTATAGTGTACAGTATTTACTTACACATCCAGGTTCATGTGTGTGTTTATAGTAGTTGCTATGCTTCTATTACTCAGCTGATTCATTACTGCAGAAATCATGATTACATGTGAATACATGCCTATTGCCTATTAGCNATATATATATATATAAATTATATTAATATATATGTATTTTGATTTAGATTATAAAAGTGGAAGAATTTTTTTTTAGCTTTTAGATGGCTTGAATTTTTCGGGTTCGAGTTCGGGTTCGGGTTCGGGTTCGATTCGGGTTCGGATTCGGGTTCGGGTCAGGTATAGTTAATATTCAT
Organism: Ananas comosus; assembly: GCF_001540865.1. Lineage (NCBI taxonomy): Eukaryota > Viridiplantae > Streptophyta > Magnoliopsida > Poales > Bromeliaceae > Ananas > Ananas comosus. The sequence continues at coordinate 11,361,054 of NC_033625.1, forward strand.
ATTCAAATTCATATCTGTCGGATTTTTATTTTTGATATTCATATTCAAAACCATATCAATTTACATCGGATAAAATTCATATTCGGTTTTGGATTCGGATTAAATTCGGGTATCCATATCCATTTACATCCCTATTTCCATCTCTCTCACGCACGCCTCTCTCTCTCTCTCGCTCTCGCACGCCGCTCCCTCTCCCTCGCACGAACAGCTATCCTCGTCCTCCCAGGTAGTCTTCGCGATCTCTTTCCCTCCATTCGCCATTATCGCATACATATTTAATCACTTCTTTCTCGCTAAAACCCATTGTTTTCGAACTGAAGTTTGATCCGATTTGGAGTTTTTTTTTTTCCCCTTTTTTCGTCGATTTAAGGAGTGTTTATGCCTCTTTTTTCGCATATTGATTACAGATCTGTTGCAAACTTCGTCAGATCTGAAGCCATGTCTTGTTTCGTTTAGTTGCAATCTTTCTACAGGACATGCTTAACAGGCATTTTGGTATTTTTGATTCTTATTAATCTAGTTTTTGATCTCGTTTTTTATCTCCCTTTTCCTGGATCTGATTTGGAAATGTTAGGGAAAAATTTGTATATTTTTTATGCTCTAATTAATCATGTGTTGGCCTAAAAGTAAAAACCCTAGTTAAAAATAAAAACCCTAGAGTAAGAGTTAGTGACACACGCATCCACCCAAGATTCTGATGTCGAGATGTTTTTTATGGAATAAAGTAGTGCTCGAGTAAACACTTCGAATGGTGGCATATCGGCAAAATTAACGAAGCAAAAGTCACCACTTGGAGAGGATTCGATCAATGAACAATTAACCTTGCATTCACTTGAAACTTCATTTAACGATGCCAGTGAGCACTTAGGTAGGCTTGCTAATTGCTTTCAATTCATGGCAAATAATGAGACCAAAATGGAGAAGTTGTTCGAAGAGATACTAAAGATCGAGTGACTTGAGGACACGCAAATAATGGATGCCACCGAAATTCTAGCAGGTGATTCTGCAAAATTACATACATTTTACTGCATGCCCGATCATTACAAAAAGCAATACATTTTCCGTATCTTAGGTGGACGTGATTGAAGAAATTGTGTTATTAGAGTTGGACAAGTTGGGTTTAGACTTTTTGGCTTGTCTTTTTTTAGTGCAAGAACTTTTTAAGTTTTATATATAAGTGTTTAGACTTCCACTTTTGCATGGTATTATGATTTGTGTGGAAGTTTCGACTCTATGAAATATTTATTCTATATGGTGCTTTGTTAATTTCTTAACTTGGTAATAGTACTATTTGATATTAAACATGAAAAATATATATTTGATATTNTTGTACAGATATTTTGTGTACCCTGTGTTGTAAATGAGTTTTGGATCCAGATGTGGCAGTTTTAGTACTTTCTTTTGTACTTATATTTTGAGTTGGACTCTCTCGTTCTTTTGTTGATAGTCTTTGTGACTTTTACTATGCTCTGATATCAGGATAGGATTATGTTATGTTTTTACTCCTATCGACTTATTTTTTGTAGACGCCTTATATACTGCAGGTGTATGGCGGGTCTGTGCACGTACCGGATATGCTTCCGCTGGTACCCGGGCGTGACAGACAGTGGCATCATTAGATTTTATATTCCCTAAAACTGTGTTTGCCCCGCTTGCTGCATTAATGGCTCTTTAATGGCTTGCATTTAATGCTCTTTCATAAAACGGCGCTGTTGCGTATAGCGCATGGGCCTCAATAATAACCGGATTGTAAGAGAATTTCGCCTCGGGAAGGTAAGCAACTTTCGATGTTTGGGAATGAAAATGAAATAGTGTAACAGCTGTAAACAAATCACCAATTTCTACAATGAATTGCACTATTATGTCTATTACATTGCACCATTACAATCCAACATGGATTCTCTTACCGCACTTAAACATTCAATTGCACTATTATGCACATTACATTTGTAACGCACTGGACCTTTGCAAACTGCGAGGTTCGAGTGTATGGCTGGTGTTATGAGTTTTTCCAGATTTTCTGGTGGGTCGTAGACAGTGTTCAGACCTATGGCTCGTATCCCGAGNATGGTATTATGATTTGTGTGGAAGTTTCGACTCTATGAAATATTTATTCTATATGGTGCTTTGTTAATTTCTTAACTTGGTAATAGTACTATTTGATATTAAACATGAAAAATATATATTTGATATTATGCTGTTAATGTGCTTTTATGTGATGTTTGGTTAATGATTTTGTTTATAGACGAGTTTCTAAATTGAAATTTATTTGTTATTGTATGATTTTTGATTATGTATTATGGTCTTTTTTCTATTTATTCTTCTATGGGTTGAAATTAATTTTTTGCAATGTAATTTTTTTTCATGTTTGGTCCTTTTATTTCATTACTTATTAATATAATTAATTTACAAGTGCAAAAATTATATTTAATTATATATTAATGAAAAAATAATATTCAAATGACCACATGGGCTATTTTGGAAAAGACTATACTTTTCTGTTAGGATTATTACTAAATTTTATAGACTGAACAAAAAGTAGTAATGCTATAAACGCCGCAATCCAGCATTACATTACTGCATTAAACCAAACGCGCTAATGTAGTATCAGTAGTAATCTCATTTAGAAATCCAAGATAGGTGGATATGTCGAAATACCATGTAATATTACATAACTCGAACCAAACGTGCCCTAAAGGCGGTGAATCGTTTACCGCCTAAACGATTCACTGCCTTTCTAATTTTTCACAAAAGCGGTGAATCATTCACCGCCTTCTTGAAGATTGTTTGTTAGGATTTTTTAGATTGCTAAGATTGTATGTGATTCGTTGAAGTTTTATATAGTTGTTAGGATTATATATGGGAAATAAAAAAAAGTGAGGTTGTTAGAATTGTATGTGTATTGTTTGATCGTTATGATTGTATGGCTAGATTATTAGGATTTTTTTGGTTAAGATTGTATGTGATTTGTTGAAATTTTTATGTGTTTGTTAGGATTATATGGGAAAATAGAAAGAAACAATAAAAGAGAAAGACGGTGAATGATTCACCGCTTTTGTGGGAAATTATAAAGGCGGTGAATCGATTCACCGCCTTTAAGAAAAAAATTTCACTGTGGTTCCTACATGGCAAAAGGAGGGTTAGTTTGCCAATTATTTTTTTATAGTGTTATTTATCTAATTTGATAATTTTGTAGGGTATTTTGAAAAAAGTCAGTTTTTCTTTGTATTGGTTATTTTTGTTTATCTTTTGTAAGTTTACTTACCTTAGTGCACTTGAATCAAGGTTAAGAGTATCGTTTCATAGAAAAATTGTTGGGGTTTTTGGGCGACTTACCTAGAGTTTATTAATTGTAAAAATAGGCATTCAAAATTTTTTTTTGTAAAAATTAGGCTTAAACAATGAATCATTCACCGCTTTTATCAAATTTATATATATTTTCTACATCCGAACAACGAAGGATGTTCGGATGTACAACATTAAACGCTAAAGATAATTTTAACTCTTTGCGAGAGCGGTAAATAGTTTACCACATTTGAAAGCGGCGATTATTCATTGCATGAGACTAGTTTTGTAAATAAATTTATAAAGAACTATTTTTATAATTATAATATTTTTTAAGCCTATAAATAAAAAAAATTCAAAAATGTCATTTGTTATATATATATATACACACACACACACATAGTTTACCACATTTGAAAGCGGCGAATTATTCATCGCACGAGACTAGTTTTGTAAATAAATTTATGAAGAACTATTTTTATAATTATAATATTTTTTAAGCCTATAAATAAAAAAATTCAAAAATGTCATTTGTTTTATATATATAGAGAATTAGGCTACTATACTATCTAATATCTATAGTACCGGAGCTCCGGTACTATAGTCTTGTTTTTGATCTTAGGGTGTTCAAATTAATGATCCACATCGTTAAATATGATCTAGGATATATGAAGTTCTTAGGAATAAAATTTTAGTTTTTTTTGACATCGTTTACTTAGTAAATAAATTATGTCAAAATGGACGATGGAAATTGAATAATCTTTAAAATTTGAGCATAGGACTTTTAAATTCAAGATCAAGAATGTTAATCTTAATCTAGATAGTTTAAAGTATTTTCTATCAAAATTTGAAGAAATTTAGATTCTTCTACACCGTTAAACTCCAAACTCGCCTAGCCATTGAAAATTGACAATTTTGAAATGGTTTGATCATAAAGTAAACTATGTCGAAAAAATATAAAATTTTATTTCTAAAAACTTTAAATACCCTAGATCAGTTTTAACGGTGTGGATCATTGATTTGAGCACCCTAAGATTGAAAACAAGACTATAGTACCGGAGCCCCGGTACTATAGATAGTATAGGAGACTAGCTCTCTCTCTCTCTCTCTCTCTCTCTCTCTCTCTCTCTCTATATATATATATATATATATATATATATATATATATATATATTGAAAACGAGACTATAGTACCGGAGCCCCGGTACTATAGATAGTGTAGGAGACTAGCTCTCTCTCTCTCTCTATATATATGAAGATATGGGGTATTACACTTGCTCTCACTTTCCTTTTCTATCTATCGAATGCGTAGCGTTCGTGAGAACAACGTACTCTTCTTCTTTTTCTTCCTCCTCTTCTTTTTCCTTTTTTTTTAGTTGGCGGAGTGGATTTTAGGCAGCCGCCACCATAGTTGAGGCGGGAGGGAGGGTGGAACTCTCGTCGACAAATCCTCCCAGTTTGCATCCCTATTAATGCACCCTTTTTTTTTCTCACTTATACTTCTTTTTTAGAAGTATTTGTATTATAAAGTTTTTTATATAACAACGTGTTAACAAAGTGCACTAATTCCAGTGTGGACTCTGATGCTGTTTGGGACCTCTATGAGGGCTTTGATTTTTTGAGTTTGAGGTAGAGAGAGATAAATAAGAGGAATAGATAGAGAGAAGAAAATCTTTAAAGATTTAAGGCCCAGGGTATATTAACTAATAAAGAGAGAGAGTGGTAGAGAGAAGCAATGCAGCTAGACGCTGCCATGCTCGTCGCTGCCTTGATCCCTTCTTGGAGTTCTGTAAGTTTTTCACGCCCGCACATTTCTCTCACTTTTCTTTCTTTCTCACCCTATATCTTTGTAAAGAAACCAACCAAATGACCAATTATTTACCCTCTGTAGGTGCTACTGCTGGCATCATACCTGGTATACTTGGCCGTCGCCGGAACAATCCTCCCAAGCAAGATTGTCCCTGGAGCCCTCCTCTCCGATGGGTCTCGCCTCCACTACCGCTGCAATGGTCTCTTCCTTCTTCTTCTCCTCCTGCATCCATTATTACCTATTCATGTTATGTTAGCCTTTTTCACGTGCCGCTCTTATTTCCTTTTGTTTGGGCGAACCCGAATACCATTTCAATAATTCATTTCGAGATCTTGGCTGTGCATTAGGGATGTAGCATAATGAATAAGATGTTCGTTAAGTTGTTCTTAAGAAAAAGATGCATACCTCGGACGGTGGATGGATACGAAAATTTGTGCTCTTTTTGAGGAAGAAAGTAGCAATGAGATGGATCTTGCTTCTGAGGATGGCAATGTTAACAACATGTTTGGTATTAGTTTTCAGTTTTCCTAAAGTATTGAAATAAGCTGTTTCTTCTGCACAACTTGAAGGAAATTTTGAGGAATTTTCTGAAAATGTAAATTCTTATAATTGTTTACAATTAGGATTCATCTTAGACCATTTAAATTGCTGTATGATTCATTTTGGACCATTTGGATTGCTTTATTGATCCAAAATGCCATTGGACAAAATGATATCTGCAATCGTTAAGAGCTTGCGTGGTTGTTTGAAACGGCAAATGGTGAAAAACAAGCATCTAAATGGCATTGGTGGAGTTAAGTTGCCTGGTACGAGATCTAATGGTGGAATACAAAGTACAAAGTAATTCTTGATTTTGTGGATCATAGAAATCCCTATTCTAAGATTATCAATAAGTCCATGTGGTTGAATAGTTATCACTATTTTATGATGCATACATTATTTTAAAGGAGCAGGTGTCATAAACAGTACTACGAGGATCTTGAGAAAATGCTAAGGGTTGCAAAAATACCGACAGGTGAAATAGTCTTTGGAAGTAACTATCATTTAGATGTCTGACTAAATTGTTTTGATGCAATTATTGTTTTTTTTTTTTAGTATCTTGCTTTGAATGAGAAACGGTCATACCATAGAGAAACCATGACGCTGAACTGTAGTAAGAGGACGCATGTTTTTCATTTGTAAATCAGAAATCATCTTTATCTAGGCAGTGATTACAGCCAAGTTATCAATTTCTATTCCCTTAAAAGAAATTAAGGCTTTGTTTGAATGTCGGAATAAGTTATCCAAGAATAACTTATTCGGTATAACAATTTCTAGTATGATTGTAAGTAGGAAGTTTTAATTTTTAGTTCTAGAAAACTCTTGCTATTCATGACTTGGTAGGACAACATATTTCACGTATGAGGTGATTTATCTTATTCTTAATAAATGTCTTGAAAGCCGAATGTGATCTTACATTCGAAGTATTTGATCACACTTCTCATCATCGAAATGTATAAATTTCTTTAGTAAATCAAGAGGATATAGCGAACAAGATATTCATGCATCCAAATAGGCTTTAAGGTGGTTATTGTTGACATTTTGCTACTCTTAAATTAAGACAACATTCTGTGCCAGCAGAAAGAAAGAGGAAACTCTCAGAAAGTGGCTAAAAACTTATTTGACTCTTGTAAACTATCATCATTAGCAATTGATATTTGAGATGCTTTGTTTGGATTATTTGTTCTTAAAGAAAAACATTGAACTGATGAGAATTGGATAATGTTCTCAAATGAACATTGTTGGATACATTGACTTAGATGGTTCAAGTTAAACCTACATCCATGGTGTAGTATGGTTTCAAAGCTCCTATAAGATGAAAGAACTAGAAGCAGCAGTGACTTCCCCAATTCAAGCTCTCTCTCTACTCTTAACTGCACCATATTTTCACATACAAAAGGAAGGCATCAAACAAAATCTTTGAGGATCGTACTTATTGGCCTATATGCACATTACTGACACCAATTGTAACGTTTGCTGAGACCCAACAACAACTGATTTTATTCCTTTTCCTCTTAGCCGGGTGTGTAGTCCCTATGACCCAGAGGCCCTTCTAACAGTTTTCTAGTTCATCAGATTACAATATATTGACGACAAAAGGGTTTGGTGATTGCGTACATCTTACTGGTTGCTAAAGTTAATTATGTAGTTATTTGTATTTTCATTTGACAACATGAATATTGGATTTGAAACATGACTTCTCATCTCTGCAGTTCTCAAATGTTCAACTTAAACTTTGCTCTAAGTAACGCGTTGAACACATTCCATATTGTGATAATTTAATATGATGAAAGTGACTTGAAAAATGTTTTCTTGAATAAGTTCTAAAGTAACTAAGAAACTAAATACTTCTATAATTGCAAAATTCTCAGTGATCTTATGTCAAGTCAATAATTGATGTAATATCATTTTCTCATTTATTCAACAGTGTTTTTTCATTCTCAGGTTTAGTATCACTCTTTTTGTTGCTGGTGCTTACAGCAACTGGAGTTTATATGGGATGGATATCTCCTACGGTAATTGTCTTCAGATTCTTACGAATGATTATCTATCTATAAAGAATTATCTAAGCATCAATAATCAGTTCACAAGATCTGCAACATCTGCTTCTTTGGAACTCTTCCATAACAGTTTCTGGAAGTTCCTCTATTCTGTTGCTTTTGTATGTTATTTTTGTGAAGATTTTATTATTCTCAGGTTGTTTGCCAGAATCTATTATATCTTTCAATTAAAAAGTGTGGTCCTGTTCTGAGTCTACTTTTATGAAAGTTCAGGTACTTCTCAAACATTTTTCAAATGTTGTTGTCTCCTTATAAAGTTTCACTTAAAATTGAAGACGGATAGCCATACTAACTGCTTGCACGAACATCCTCTCTTTGGTTCGTTGGTCTTTGCTCTTGTACCTACTACTGAGAAACAGAGAGATGTCTGTACAGCACTTAGATGTCTGTGCAGGAGTCAAGTTATTTTTTTCTCCTTTTGCTTCCATGAAGGTGCATATTCTTGCTGACTGATCTTCTAAAATTTCTGCTTACTAATGTCATACTCTCTTTAGCCATAGATAGCAGACGGAAGTGCAGATCTGACCGAGGTTTTTTTTTTTCCCAATGATATTTGAAGCATGGTGGCACCTATTCATCACTGGCTGCACTATGATAGCTATTGCCGTACTATTCTTTGTGTCTGACTTCTGACGAGACAACCTATAAACATTTTTGATTAAATCCAACATTAGTAATCCTGCTTCAATTGAGAAAGATTGTCTAAAGCTTCTTCATCATGAAAGCCACAAATAGCACTCAGTTTAGCCCATTGTAAAAGCATAGGACTTTCCTAGTACGTTCACAGATTTCATTATCTGACGTTGCTTGACCTACTTTGTGGATTACAGAGGTAGAATGTCATTTACAATTGACTCTTCAGTGAAAAATGCTAAGTGTTATTGTTCATTTGCCTTTATGCGTATCAGAGCTGTTAATATTCATTCAGCTGCATACTTAGATTATTAAGTTCTTGTTGTGCCAATGAACACTTATTTTACAGTTGACTATGATTTCTATGTTAGAACATATTTATTATGGAGTAAAAATTTGTTTCTGAATTGCAGGCTATCGCTGATAAGGGAGTTGAGCTATTATCGGCAACTTTTATCTTCAGCCTCTTTGTAAGTTCATTTAGTGTAAACTATATATTCTCATCTTTTAGCACTGGCGGCGTTTCTCATGCGTAAATTGTAACTGCATGACATTTTCACCATTAGGAAGAAGGGACATGTTGTAATTGGATTGTATTCATGAAAAGGGAAGTTGTTACTTACAACAGATCCTGGTGTGGAGAGCCAAATGTGCTCTAGAATGTGGTCTCTTTGATTTTTTCACTCTAAATTGCATATGAGGATCTTTCATTGAGGCTGACTAAATTTATCTAAACAATTCATATATATATGCCTCTGAATTTCATGGTCTCGTACTATAGTATTACTCACATGTATGATAGAAGAACTAAATTGGAGTTACAAACATGATAGACATGTATTTCCATTTGATTGGTCTTTTTTAACCTTCATATGTTCACTACCACATGGTGCATTTGCTAACACGTACAATATTAATTACTCTTCATAATAGAGTTATTTTTTCTGAGACATCATGGTAATTTGGCAATTGCTTGCCTGCTATCTACCTTTCAATATTTCCAATATTTTATACAGATTATAGAGTTTAAGATAATAAAAGGGTTAAATGTACCAGAACCACCTCAACTTTCGACTGTTTGCGCATAGCCACCCAAACTTTGAAAAATTAACCATCTAGATCTATAGCTTATAAATTTCAGGTGACTAATGTTAGCCAAATGGTCAAAAAATAAAAAGGAACAAATGCTATTGATGGATGACAGGATGAGTCTTCACGATGTCCAAAATCACTATTTTAGGGTACTATTGACTATAATTATCCTACTTAACTTTTAACAATCAAATAATAAAAAAATAATTTCTTTTATCACGACACTGAATTTTAACATCACAAAGAACTTTTCTATATTTTTGGCATGTATCTTTATTATTTCTTAGCCATTTAGCTAGTGGTAGTCACTTCAAATTTATAAAATGTATACTTGGTTAATTACAAAAGTTTGAAAGTTTGAATGGATATATATATATTTTTAAAATTTTAGATGACTATCTATAAATAGGCGAAAGTTCAAGTGGTTCCAGTGCATTTAATCTGTATCAAAATATTAAAGATGGTCGTCCATCAGCCCTCAAAGGCCTGTTATAGGCATTATGATATAAAATCATATTGCCATCATAACTCCCAAATTTCATTACAAGTTTTATAAGTATTTTCTATCCATGCTTTCCCAATAAGCTGTCATAACTATTCGACAACAAGGGCACAGTTAGTAAAAAGTACCTTAGGTCCATGAAGTTGCCGGGGCCCAGGGTGCATAAAATCCAAATATGCACTTGTATATCATTTTAACATGATAAAATTATCCTACATTCCTCTTGACTGGGGCAATCATCTCAAGGTTTCATAACTTTCTGGGCTTGTTTGTAAGTGATTATGTTGCTCAAAGAAAGGCTGTAGCCCTGAGCATAGCTTGTTTGTCCGGTTTGAGGTCTCAACTGATTTGTTCAGAACCAACGCAAGTTCTGTCTAGCGTGGTAAGCCTCAGCCTCGTTTGGATAAGCCGGCTCAGGCCTGATTAGTGGACCTTAGGCCAAAATTGTGCTTGTTATGAGCCTGGCACAGTTGGGTCCTATGTCGTCTTGCTCACAGAAAATTTTTTAACTACTCGTATATTTTGTCCCTGGAAAGTTCACTGCAACTTAGTTATGAGCTAAGAGGAATAGCTTTTAAGCTATTTCAATCTATAACACATTATCATTTTCATAGGCAATTTTGGTGTCCACCTGTTGTTTGCATGGTAAATTGCACTATTAGTTCCTAAATGTTAGTTCAAATTTCACTTTGATCCTCAAACTTGAGGGCAACATTGGAAACCCTTGAACTTTTAGATGTCTTTCACTTCATTCCTTGCTTTGGAAGAAGAATTATTGTGTGCACTCATTTCACCTGTACATCTGTGCGGCAAGAATCCTTCAGCCCTTTATCCTTCTAGTACTTTCGAAACAACAATCTAATTTTTAAGTAGAGAAAATGCTGCTACTGGGTGGTATGATTTAAATATGAGATAAGATCATTGGTCGATAGATAATAGTGCATGGATGTACAGATGCACGGGGAGTAATTATTTTTGCTATAACAGTAAATAAAAGCAAGGATTAAAGTAAAACACTTTCAAAAAGTTTAGGTCATCGATTGTTGAGCTTAAAAACCAAAGCGAAACATAGATAAAATTTGGTGAGTACTTGTGCAATTTAACTATTCTTGGCGTACAGCTATATCATACCATCATGAATAGAGACTTAATATAGAAGCCCTTGGTGCTACTGTAATGCATACACTGATAAGCTAATGTCCAAGTAATAACATTTCTTACTGGTGAAATGCTTAATCTAAAGAAGCTAGTAATTTTTACTGGCCTGAGTAGCAATCTTTTGTGTGATCTGTAACTATAAAATTAGGCCGCATTATTTTTTTTTGAAAATAAAAAAGTAGTTGCTTTCAAGTTTTTGTTTTTTATTGCCAACCGACTACCTTAGATTAGAGGATTGCAAGCAATTCACCATCCCCTTCTATACTATTTTGTATAGAAATTCTATTTGAGAAAAAAAAAACCAGCAACAATGCCAAACGAGGCCTTAGTTTCTTTTGTTATTTCAGGTTTCTTTCGTTCTTCATGCTGGTGGCTCCAGATCCCATAACCAGAGTTCCTCTCTGAAGCCTTATGTTACTGGAAACTTCATACATGATTGGTACTTCTAAAGAACTTATGTGTTAGTTTGTATTCTTCCTTGTTGAAGAACTGGGAATAATTTTCACACTCTTCAAGAAAATCTATGCACTAAAAGTTCCTCTCTGAAGCCTCATGTTACTGGAAACTTCATACACGATTGGTACTTCTAAAGATCTTCGTGTGTCTTAGTTTCTAACCTTCCTTGTTAAAGAATTGAGAACCATTTTCACACTCCTCAAGAAGATGATAGTATTTAATCTTTTTTTATTCAACATTTTATCCAAGCTTTAAACACTGCCTCTTGTTTTTGATATTGGGAAGGCCAAGAAGTTATTTTTCGAATTTACCTTAATGTTTGTTTACCTGGATTCCTGATTTCTTGTAAATTGAAAATCTCATGATAGAGGCCTTTTACTTGGACAGTTTGTTTGAACCATTCTATGGTGCCTGCCCATCTTTTATATCCGATTTATGTAGTCAAAGTTTCTACCACTCTTGTATTTATGGGACAAATTCATTGTGACTGGCCATAAACAACAACTTTTTTAATAAGCAAGTACCCTTCTCGTTAATTCACTGTGATACTTTGCGTCAGAACCTATTGTCAGTTTCCAATTTTTACGCTGAAATCAAAAGTTCTTTATCTTGCATTACAAGTATAGAAAATTATGTTGTAAGCTGTTTCATTTGTATTAATTTCTGGATGCATTGAAATTTAAAGCATAGAAACTAATGTTGGTTTTTGTGACTCATAGGTGGTTTGGAGTACAGCTTAATCCTCATTTTATGGGTGTTGACCTCAAGTATGTGAACCATTCCTTACTTCATAGAGTGTCATTTCCTGACTACTTCTTAGGATGTGAAAAATGCATGTCTAAGTTATATCTTTTTTTTTTAATCATTATATGCATGCTGTTTACTACTATTGAACTCTAGAAGAACAGTAGTGATGTGTGTTGGTGTGCGATTTTCATTCTTAACTCTTTTGCTTCTTTGACCATTCTGATAACAAAATCTTTGCCGCAAATAGTAAACTTAACCTAACACAGTCCAACTAATTCATTAAGGGCATGACAAATTGTCTACAATACCTATCAATACTTCCTGGTCTTTGACCTGCCGTGAACTCGACAATAGTTGGAACTTATGATATAAACCATGAGTGAGATAGGTCAATGATATGAAAGTAAATTAGCCTGCTGTATCTTCTAGGTTGTAGGGTATGCAGTCTGTAAATAAGAGTGCTGTAAATGCTTTCTATTAACGTGTTTCAGTCAAAACAACATCTGAAACCCGAAACAAAACTTCGTTTCTGGAGATTCAGCCAAAACTGATCCATTTCTCCTTTGTTTTGTGTTTGATCAGCTTATATACATATAATGCAGTCCCAATGGAACTTTATTTATATGAAAAATATAAAAATTTCTTTTTGTTGTATTTTATTGGTTTTTTGTAGAATCAAGTCTAAATAGCTCTGCGCAAGATCAGTTTCAAAAGGTGGATTTTACACAATCTACCTTGCCTGGCAATAAAAGTCTTTAATAACATTTAGGTTACCCCAAGCTAATACTTGGACCTGATATCAACTGTGTGGAGCCTACTAACTTGAGCTTTGAGTTCAAGTGCCCAGTACGAGTTAGGCTGATTTCTGATGAAGATGTTATGAAATGTGATCGAAAGGAGCTTCATTGATTGATTTATTTATTTTTTTGAGAGAGAAGTAGTGACTAGATGCCTCAACCCACTTCATTCATTTGGATGATGAATTGAGCTAGAAATAGGCTCTTAGGAAAGAGCAAGGAAAACAGAGTAAAACAAAAGAAATGGAAATTGGAAAAAGCAAAACAAATTAAAACAAATTCAAAGCTAAAGCAAAACAAATTAGGGAAAACAGAGAGCTAGATCACAAAAGCACTGTAGTTCTTCGTTTTGTTGAATTATGCTCTAATCTTTCCAAGTGTTATTTACTAGTTATGGGAGTTCAGCAATGGTGTGTTGGCTTTGTCAGAATATACCGTTGGAATATTTAGAAGTGTCTTCTTTTCTCTTCCTAAAGCATGCTTCTCATATCTACTGGTTCTTTTTTTTTTTTCGAACCAATTTGCAGTTAGTAATAAGAGCTACTCAGGTCTCTCCACAGTGTAATTTTTAAGTAACTTATATGCAACTAACGTATGGAGGCTTCCTAGAGATAAGAGTTGATAAAGCATATTGTAATTTCTCTAGGGTATCTAACTTCTTTGTAGGTTCTTTTTTGTAAGAGCTGGAATGACGGCGTGGTTATTTATCAATCTCTCTCTGTTGGCAAAGAGCTATTTAGCTGGCACTGCGAACCTTTCAGTCTTTCTCTACCAGCTTTTCTGTGCGGTATTGCATGATCAACTTTTCATTCTTATAGAATTTGATGTCATCTCAAGTTACTGACATACATATTTGTCTCTTCTCCTATGTAGCTGTACATTATAGACTACTTTGTTCATGAGGAGTTCATGACCTCCACGTAAGCATCATTCATTTGACCTCTTTCAATTAGCGCAGTAATATATATTGCTATTTTTTGTTGGTTTTTATTCTATTTTCTTTAAAATAGATGTACAAATTGCAGTAGATTTCTCTCTACAAAAGTAAACAATATAGTGAAGGATTTTCTTACAAAATAGATGCTTAAAAACTTTGTGGATAAACTGTATGTCATGCCTCGTGGCTCATATGTGAAACCTTTTGTATAGTAAGCAACGAAAAACGTATTTTTTTTAAAAAACCAAATGACTAAACCAAATGACTGTCGCGAATGTGGCACATGGACAGTCTCCCTTGTCGAACAGATAGTCTCTCTTATATATGCATGGCATGGGGACATAGAGTATGACATCCAACCATCACATCAACCACAACGTTAACAACAACGATGACAACAAATAGATAATCGACTAACAAAATGAATAGAAAAGCAGATACTGTAAAGAGATACTAATACTGAAAATCGAAAGCAACTACATAAAATACCAAAAACACCAATACACAACTATTAACATGAGAGAGAGCTAAATAACAGGAGTCAAATAAAAGAGTATAATTAAATCTCAAAAGTTACTGCCAGGGGGACACTTTAATCCAACAGCGCCCTCACGAAGTGTCTCAAACCTCATCGCTAGTGTCATCTGTGGAAAATAGGGGGTGAGAAACATGTATCATGTTTTCCAGTGGGTACCGCAATCCGCCGACGGCAAGCTGTACTCACTAGTCAACAAAAGAGCGCGATAATATAAGTCTTCAGCCCTTAGGTACCCTTAGGGCTGGACTTGATAAAAGTTCAATTTTCAGGGGGGAAATGTTCCCCCCCACTCCCCCTGTGACCCCTCCCCCTTTGTTTCCTTAAGACATGGAACTACCCTTTAGGCAAGGGCAGTCTTGGGTATTAGTCTAAAGAGGGCCGCCCCCTTTAGCAATCCCTATATTTTAGATCAAAATGCTATATTTCATTGAACCTTAGGATAATGACCCAATTTAAAACAACCACTTGGAATCTCTCCTCAACTGACAGGTATGAACAAATATAACTAATACAATAGCAAAAGTAAAATAGGAAAAGAAGCATGCGACTAAATATCAGAAATAATACTGCTATTGTAACAAGATAAGCAAATGTTTATATGGCATCAATTGGGTGAACAATCCGATATCCAAACTCAATCCATACACCGCCGTGTTGGTCCAAAGGCCTTATGTAATACCACACCTGTGCTCAATCACTGGGCATATAACTGCATTGCAAAAAGACCGCGTAGGGCTCACACGTTGTGTCACGCCTTGGGTCATGATGGAAGCCTCTTGTGTATGCCAACTGACCTGCCGTATGTAAAAGGAAGCACCCCGCACATACGAAGCATATACAAGCAACTTGTCCAAAGCATGTACCAAGAGTGTATATACAAAAGAACATGTATTAGAGTTTGGTATAACTACACAAGTATACCTATGGTATAACTACACAAGTGTACCTACCACTGTACATTAGTCAAGTATAACCAAAAATAAATACGACTCTGTCGGCCTCCTCCAGGTCCAATATATACAACCAGCTATATACATCCATCAGGTGGTCCTCCTCCAGCACTGTCTTGATAAGAGATGCTATCTAGCTTGCGATCCTCTTACCTTGATTTATCACTGGCTTTAGAGCTCTGAAATAAAAACAATAATAGGAGGGTGTGAGAACTATTGAAAGTCTTTAGTGGGCACAGTCGACCATAACGACAATCTACACCACTAGGTCTATTACAGTCATTAATGCAGAACAGACCTAAACCAATGTTGATATGATTAAAACCGATTTAGTTCATCATTTTTTAATTTAAGATTAGATTAGTTGAGCATATCTTTCAGTTAGTTAAATGAGGATTTTTAGTTATCCTCTTATTTGGTTTTATCTGTATCTATTTTTAGATTTTTATTGTTTAGTTAATCTTTAGATAAAGTTGTTTTAGTTGGTCATATAGGATAAGATCAAATCCGAAGTTGGTTATGGGTATCTAAGGTTAGGATATTATAAATAAGGTATATAGATCTTCATTGTATGAAGAAGACGACGATGATATTAATAAATTAATAAAGGTGATTTGGATCTTTGGTGCATGAGCAATATTTTTTTCTTCGCGAATGCGTTGCCCTGGAGTTAGGGATGTAAAACGGGCCGGGCGGCCGACGCCCTGCCCGTGGGCCGCCCGGCCTGGCACGGCCTTGGGCCGGGCTACAGCACGGCACGGGTACTGTAGCACCCGTGCCGGGCCGGCCCGGCTCGAAGCTCTGGGCCGTGCTGGGTCGTCCTCTGTGGCCGACGGCCGGCACGGCACGGCACGGCACGGCCCGAAGCGGGCTTGGGCCGTGCCGGGCTAGGAGAGGCGGGCGGCCGGCACGGCACGGCCGCTTGGGCCGTGCCAGCCGGCCAGCACGGCTTGGACCCCAAGGCCCAAGGCAGTGGGCCTTGGGGCTAATCTCCTGGGGAGGAGGCCCTCCTCCCCAGGAGCTCCATGGAGGAGAGGTGCCTCCCAGGAGCTCTTGGAAGAGAGGCGCCTCCACAGCGCCCGGCGACGGCCCCGAAGCCTCTCGCCGCCTCTTTGGCGCCCGCTCCGGCATCCAGGCCCTGGCCCTGGCCTGGCGCCTGGCGCCGGTCCCGGTCCGGTCCCGGTCCCCACCTGTCCCCTCACCCCCGATCTTCCCCCTTCCCCGGTGCCCCCTACTCCTCCTCGGCCTCCTCAAGCGGGACGAGCCCACTCCTCCCTGGAAACCCTATCGGCCCGAGCCCCGCTATTTCCTTTTTATTTTCTTTTTCTTTTTAAAATACAAATTTATTTAGTTTTTAAAAATTAAATATTTTACTATTTAGAATTATTTTATTTAAATTTTTAATGATTTAATCAAAATATTATTAAATAAATATTTTATTTGATAATATTTTTAATTTTTATACTATTTTTTTTTAAAATTTTAAAAATAAATAATTTAAAAGGCCGGCCGAAGCATGGCCCGGCCGGTCACGGCTGGGCCTTCCGGGCCAATGAGCTGGGGCCGGGCCGAAGGCTAGGCAGCTCTTGCCCGGCCCGGCACGGCTCGAAATTAAAGCCGGGCCTGGTCGGGCCGGACATTAGCCCGTTTCGGCTCGGAAAATGTGGGCCGTGTCGGGCACGACCCACATTACACCCCTACCTGGAGTGAGTCCAGTCTCCTAGTAAGTTGGTTTAGGAGTAGTCCTGATTATCTTTTTTATTTTTTTTTTCTATTTTTTAAAATTTTCTATTTTCTTTAATTTTCATTTTTTTAATTTTGAAAATTTTTTAAAAATATTTAAGTATTTTAAGAATTTTTTTAAAAAACTTTCAAAATTATAAATCATATTTTGGAGCCCTCTAAAACGTAGGACCCTATATCATGTCTTACATCATATTTGGTATTTGAGCTTAGACTATTTGACGATTCTATTTTGTCAAAAGTTTTGGGCTTGTGGAAGAAAACGGGCCGAGAATTGAAAAAAAAGTAAGAAGTATTGTAAAAAAAGAGTGGAGTGAAAAAAAGATAAAAAAAAGTGCGGAGAAAAAAAAAATGGAGAGTAAAAAAAACATTATGGATGCAAAAGAATGTCTTAAAAAGGTTTTTCAAAAGCATGGTAGAAGAAAATGAATTCATATTGAGTCATTGGAAGAAATATGTGAGATGACAAGAGTCGAGTTTGATGACTGGTTGTATGATCAGGGGTCATATTTTGAGAGAAAAAGAAATGATATTCAGATGGAAATACTAGATGACTTGAGATGGTGGCATAGATAAAGACAAATATCTCATCTTGATTTTAACAGAATATTTTTGGAGGAAGAAGAAAGGATTGAAAGATATTGAGGATGGTGCTAAAATTGTTGAAAATGATTTTTAATGGATGGATAAGGTCAGAGATGAATATCAATGGATCCAACTAAAAGTTCAATTGGAGACCCTAATTACTCTATAGAATACACCACCTGTAGCATAGTTGGGAGTCGACAATTCTGATCTGGTTCCATTCACACCATTTGATTGCAAAGTTCTAGATTTGACCGAGTTAGAATTTGAGCATCCACAATTAAATCATGAAGCCAAGGTAGATGAGCGTGTTGAAACGAAAAGATTATAGACTGAGTTACCCTTATTGCCCCAGCAATATGAGTCCTCCATACCAAAACTTCAGATTGCAACGAAACCACCTTTTTCATTGATATCGAACCTTATGAAGTCACATGAACTTATCAGTCGTTCTTCTTACATCAAGACCAAGCCGGAAACACGGATGATGCCGGTTGTTCGACATGCAAGCATTGGGCTGCATCACTTTATTCTGCACACTTGGTTGTTTTCTATCACCTTGCAAATCCAACTGATTTCGAGGACGAGATTCTACATAGCGAGAGCGACAATGCAGAACAGCCCTGAACTAATGTTGATCGGATTAAACCGATTTAGTTCATTATTTTTTAACATAAGATATGGTTAGTTGAGCATATCTTTCAGTTAGTTAAATGAGGATTTTTAGTTATCTTCTTATTTGGTTTTATCTGTATTTGTTTATAGATTTTTATTGTCTAGTTAATCTTTAGATAAAGCTGGTTTAGTTGGTCATATAGGATAAGATCAAATTCGAAGTTGGTTATGCGTATCTACGGTTAAGGATATTATAAATAAGGTATAGATTTTCATTGTATGAAGAAGATGACGATGATATTAATAAATTAATAAAGGTGATTCGAAGCTTTGGTGCACGAGCAATATTTTTTCCTTCGCAAATGTGTCGCCCTGGAGTGAGTCCAGTCCCGGAGTGAGTTCGGTTCAGGAGTGAGTCCTGATTATCTTTTCTATTTTTTACTTTAATTTTCTTTTTTTTAAACTTTGAAAATTTCTAAAAAAAATTGAAATATCTCAAATATTTTTAAAATTTTTTTACAAAAACTTTCAAAATTCTAAATCATATTTTGGAGCACTCTAAAACGTAGGACCCTATATCCTGTCCTACATCAGTCGTCAATGGTGAAAACTGAACTGAATACATAATAATACTGAACTGGAAATAAATAACTGCTATCATACCTCTAGAAGCATATATTGGAACTATAAATCATGTCTTATATGCATAAACGAAAATAACTGGTAATAACCGGTGCCACATAACCCAATCACATTGAGTGACTTATAAGTTTGGTCAAGTTTGTGTCGCCTCATGTTCAACCCCCACCTATAGTGGTCCGCTTCCATGCAGGCAACTGCCAGGACTTTTCACAAGGCTAATCTTTGTAGGGCCCACTTGCGGGCGCGACTGCCGACTGCAATCGAGTATCAAAATTCCACATATACTGTTAAGTTTAATTTGGCTTTTGCGGGTTGTAGTCATGTGCGTATGATCAACAAGACCATAATCATACTGTCTACTCGCCCCTTGGCACTTACATATAATCTTTCACTGTCTTTTCACAATTCATCTGTCCTTGGCATTTTCACAAATTTCTTACAATTTTCTTGCCCTGCGGTATATTTATTGTTCAACAAAATATGATCCCTACCAGACATTGTATAACTAGTGCTATTTGGGAATAATATGTACGTGTAAGATTCTATTGGAAAATTTAGACAGTTTTTTACGACGACCATTTTTATACTCACTTTCTTGCTATCTCTTTTCACATGATTTCTATAGCAAAGCATCAACAATAACATGTTTTCCAATAGGATTATATATCATGTCATCTGATCATCTACTCAAGATATGCTTATAGACATAATAGTTAGTTTGTCGATTTCGGCAACATAATACCCACCTCGACAAGCTCCAAGGAAGGTATGTTCAACTCTACTTGGCAACACACTCCACTAGGAGACCCAAGACACTTAGCTCCTAGATCACAGAACCATGATCCTCAATTCCTCAACTACTTTATTGTAATCAGTTAAAATCTTATTTTTCAATCTTTAAACTCATTTATTCCTTACCTCAAATCTAGTACAGAATAGAAGACTTAAGCTAGGATTTTCCCAAGTTCTCCTCCTCACTTCAATCCCCAACTACGCAAGCACTACGGATCATCGGATCACCAACAAGAAGAAATATCAACTTCTAGGCCTTCTCAACATGGACCCTAAGTTTTGTTAGGAGGAGAATGAGAAGAAAATAAGAGAGGAAAGGGCATTGTTCATCTAGTAAATGAAGGAGGTGTCGAGGAAGGTTTGCAACTTCTAGTAAATGAAGGAGGTGTTCATCTATTTATAGGCCTGCAACAATAGCATTTGAGCCCTCAAACATTCCACAAATCACCCTTAATCCGGAACCAGTTTTGGTGCTCGAAACCATATTCGGGCATCCGATTCCTCATTAGTCCAATGGTTTCGGGCTCCCAGTGTTGCACTTGAATGCTCGAAACTTGCGAAGCATTGCTAGCTTAGCCTTTCAGGCGTCTGGAACCACTTTTCGGGTGTCTGAAACTAACGTAGTGACTTGGTCACTCCAGCTCGGTTGTGCTTATTCACAACTTTTGGGCATTCATACTACTTTCGGGCGCTCGCGATATTGCTGAGCAGTGACTTCACCCTTTCAGACCAACTCTTGCCAACCTTTGGGCGTTCAAGAATTCCACCAGAACATTTCGAACATCTGGTCCAACACCCGGATCCTCCGAATCATCTCGTCACCTCAGCTCAGGACTTCCGAGCACCCATACCTAATTTCGGGTGTCCGGAATTGTCACACCCCAATAATCCCACATCGGATAGGAATGGGGATGTGATTGGGTATATAAGAGACTTCGACACTAGTAATAATAACTGGGCTTAAGTATTTTGGGCCGGTGGTTGGGCCCAACGAGTTATTGTTGCTAGTGGGCTGGGTTGTTACATTTAGTATCAGAGCTAATCACCAGCCAGAAATGTGTGGCGAGTCTCTACTGAGCCAGGGTCTGAAAGATAAGGTGATAGGCTATGCCGGAGTCTGTATGACAAGGTGACCAGCTATGCCAGGGTCTGGATGATAAGGCTAGCGAGACGAGTCTCACATCGCCTGGTGATCTTGGGCTGTGTGTGTGATTGGACTGACGAGGACGTCAGGGTCTTAACGGGGGGAGTCTGTCACACTCCAATAATCCCACATCGGATAGGAATGGGAATGTGATTGGGTATATAAGAGACTTAGATACTAGTAATAATAACTGGGCTTAAGCATTTTGGGCTGGTGGTTGGACCCAACGAGTTATTGTTACTAGTGGGCTGGGTCGTTATAGGAATTACTTTGAAACAAGGATTTAAGTGCCGTAGCACGGGGTCGTGCCGGAAACTTGCCGGCACGGTAGGGCACGGTGCGTGCCGAGCCGTGCCGATGCGTGCCGGTCAAAAAAATTCTTGTGTGCCAACACATAATAGTATGAAATATATATTTTCTTTAGCAACAAAATATTCTAACTATTTATTATGTCTTTTTATCACATCTTTTGAACTTTATTGAGAAAATTATTTACTAATTTAAAGAATAGAGAGTTTTGAGCTGTGCCATTGGCACGGGGTTTGCATCGTGCCGGTATCTTGTTGGCACAATACAGCATGGTGGATATGGCCCGTGCCGATGGAAACTTAAAACCTTGCTTTGAAACTTAAGTTTCAATAGAGTTCGCTTCTAATTTTCGTTTTCGCATCCATTTCGCACCAAAATAGGTCCAACTCATTCCAGAACTCTCCAGAAGCACTTACCATCATCTCTTACTGTGATCTTGTAAATTCGCGAAGATCCAGTATATTACACGTCGAAACATGACCACTTTTTCGAAAAAGAATATCGTTGTGGTGCCCAAACCATTGGTGTTTGTGAAATGCTCCATGAACGGTGACGATCGATGTTGATGCTCAATAGCCAAACCGTCGACAAAGAGACGAGAGAAATAATTAGATAGTCCACTGACTTATAAAGTCAAACAATATCACAATAGTAACAGTATAACACCGACCGACCAGGTCAACTACTATCATATGGTTAAAAGTAATGAAAGATCTACCGCTCTACAACTCAAAGATAATCTACATGATATATCAATTGGAGTAGAGGAACTACGATAATAAGTCAAGTGGTGAAAAAGATATACTCAACCATATAGGAGAATAAAATGATAAGAGAATCTAATCGAGTAGGCACCACTTTACGGAATTCGAATAGAAGCATCTACCTCAAAACAAAAATCGATTCCGCAACTTGATTGATGCTCCTAAACGTCGCCTAGACCTAAGAAAGATCTCACGGAGTCACAATCAGTCCTCAATCCAAAAATAACACCAAAGTTATCCTCAATCACCATAATCACTAAACAAAGCAATCAGGCAAACGGTTCTATTTATCGATTTTCGAAACTCGCTGGAATTCACAGAAATTCATCGAAAACACTTCCACAACTCATGAAGTGCCTCGAAAGATGCCATTCGTCTCCGAAACCCATCCGCTGGCCCGAAACACACAAATTTGGGTGTTTGGCAGCTGCACGTGAAGTATACACTAAGAAAAAGGTTGTAGTCAAAATAGGCACAACGGGTCTCCGGAAGTGTCGATTTGGGCAACGGAAACCACCACGACCTTGAACACTCAAGACATTGAGAGTCGACCAGCCAAGGATGCTCGGTAACAACAAAAGGCAGCCATAGCGGTTTTTTCGCAAATTTCAAACCGAACTCACGTGTTAACTGCCAATTTCAATGACAATGCATCTAAAGCCCAATCAAGCTTCAAAATGATTTTCGGACCTAGGACAATTTAGTCTAAGGGTCATATGCAAGTAACTAACGTTGCCTAAAGCAGCCATTATCATGCAATTGCACAAAAAACTCTACGATTTCATATAACTGCACATTGCTATAGAAATTGAATTTTAGGCTCGTTGCTGATGTTTTCGTGACTTGGAATGCCGATCAACAACACCAGTAAGTGGGCAGCGAGGTTTCGGACGTTGTGCTTGCGATCTAGAGCGCCAACGGCTGCCGATGACGAAGATAGAGCAGCTTTTTCTTTAGACCATGATCCCCTGGGACCGTCGTAGTTCAACCAGTGATTGGGGGTTGATCAAACCGTAATGAAGGGAGCACGAGAATGAAGGATCACCAGGAGGGCCGCGCTCCACAGAGGGGTCGCCGACAATAGGGATGGCCGGAATCAGGAGTAGGTGGGTGGCGCTGGCGACGGTAGGGAGGGAGGTGAGTGGCGGCTGGGGTGAAGAGGGGGGAGAGGAAAGGGTTTAAAACCCTAGTTTCTCATATATATATATATATATATATATAGTCCGGCTGGGATACTATTGATTGCACCAAGGGCTTGGTGCTATCGAGTTTTCCACCGTTAGATTTAACCCTTCGATTATTTTTACCCATTAGATTCAGTGTTTGTAAAGGCGCGCCTGAGGCGCGCGCCTCAGCGCCTAGGCACGACACATAAAAGGCGTCTACAACAATAGAAATATAAAAGCAAGGAAGGTAGAACATCTATAAATATCAGAGCAACTAGCAGCTAAAGGCTAACAACAAGTAGGAAAAAAAAAGAAACTGAACACTAAAGCATAATGTAAACTAATACATCATAGATCTCAAGATACACAAGTAGGGTGGTCTCTATAACAAGGTACAAAACTCTCACAACCTCTCCAAATGAAAAACAAAAGAGAGCTGGACCACCTATCGTCAAATCCCTCGATAGCTAGCTCGAGACGAAACCTTTCCCGCGATCCCGAGCCTTTCCCGAAGTGGAAGGCTCTGAAATAAAACATAAAACAGGGGGCGTGAGAACTATAATTTATAATTCCCAGTGGGCAATTACTGACCTTAGCCAAATGCACCACTAGGCCCAAATCATGAGCAGATATAGACAATGAAATAATAACTGCGGAAATGAAAGCATATGATAAATGCTATACTACTATGCCACAAGTAAACATGATATGAACATGGAGTACATCTACTCTATCATGATTCAATATGCCAAAACATGTCTAGTATACTAAAAATGCAATACTATCAAGTATACTACATATCCAAGCGTCCAATACATATCTAGTATGCACTATTATGGCGACCAAGTATACTCTATGTCCCAATGTCCACTGAATCCAATTACGATATACTATCAAGTAGTGATTATAACATATACGACTCCGTGTCGATTTCCATGTACCAATTAAGGACCTACACAATGTAGTCCAGCTTGTGCCGCCTAGCTGCCTGTGGTAGCCCATCATTCCATGCTAGAAATGAGTCTATCCCACATGACCCTACAGGCGTCTCGCCGCCTAGCTGCCCGTGGTAGCTCATCATCCCGCGCTGGAATGAGGCTGTCCCATGCGACCCTACAGGCGTCTCAAACACGCACGCGCGAACCGTGTCGCAAAAGGCCAACTTCGGAGTGCCGGCTTGTAGGGAACGACCCTCACAAGCATGTGCGAATGAGTACAAATGGCAAGCAAGCAAAGTCATCGTCTCAACGATCCGGTCATCATGGCTCTACCATGGAAATGATCGCTAGCAACTCGTAGGTCTAATCCAATGTCCCAAGTAAAGGTTTAACCGTTCAATAATTCCAATGCCCTTTTGTGACCTTAGATTACTAAGTCCATACATATTCCAAGCCTAATGCTTCTTTATGACATTAGCTTACTATTAACATACGTGTCCCGAGCTCAATGCCGCTTTATGGCATTAGCTCATACATACATACACTCTAGCCTATGTCACTTAATGACAAAATGTCCAACAACGCCAAGCATGCGTTCTAAGTCCAAGAATGTAATCTACATGTCATATGCACTATATGCAACATGATCTCAATCACATGTAAGAATGCTAACCATATGCAAGGTTCCAATCCTGAATAGTTCTCTACTACATAGAGGTCCAATGTACTTTATACATAACATGCACATATTAAGCATTCTAAAATTATCAAATATTCTATCTAGTAAGAATATGCATGTATTTCCAGTTTACGAAAAGTAAAAACCAACATAGGGATGATTTATCCCATTTTGGTGAGGCCAAACCCACCACAACTCTTGCGCTCCTTTGTTTGCTCCGACGAAGGTGTCCACAAGTCTCCTAGCACCCTAAAGATGTAGGAACAAGAGTTAAACGAATCTTACAAACAACTATAAGGTTGATCATTAACCATCTCAAGCTAAGGTGGAGAAAAACTCACCGAATGCGAAGGAAGCTCTCTCGATCTCCAAGTGGGAGTTAGAGTCCTTTCAAACCAACCTAAACAAGGGTTCTAAACCCATCAATTAGGTCCCAAAGCCCCCCAAAACAAAAATTCCCAAAATAAGCCCTAAATTCCAAAATCTAGGGTTTCATTTGGTAAAACCTACCAAAACATGCTTCAAGGTGTAGATTAAGCATACTAACCTCCTTGGTAGCTCCAAACCAAGCTCAAAATGCTCTAGGGTTGAAGATTGATCCTCTATCAAGCTCTTAGCCCAAGCTCCAAGCCTCCAATGGTGAAGAAAGAGAGAAAGGGTTGAAGCTCCAAGCTCCCTCAAGCAAGCTCCTCCTTTCCTCATTCTCCTTCCTCTTCTTCTTCTTCTCTTTCTAGAGGGTGTAAGAGAGTGAGAAGTGAGGAAAAGAGAGAGAGGAAATGGCCTATAAGCCCTCCCAAGTAATAATATCCACATAGGTCCCCCAACAATCCAACTAGTGCACAGCCCTGGACTGGGCAATTTTCGCCCAGAGGGACCGGTCTCTCCCAGTTGGGATCGGTCCCTCGGGACCCTCCCGCAAAACCAGCTCTCGGGAACCGGTCTTTCCCCGCATGGGACCGGTCTCTCCCCGCGAAAACGCGCTCGAGGACCGGTCTCATTCGCCAGAGACCGGTTGCATCAAGCCTGGCCGCGACACTGTTCCGAGGGGACCGATCTCTCCCACCAGGGACCGGTCCCCGAGAGTGAAAACTCTCAGGACTGGCCAAAATCTAGAATTCAAATTTTTTAGGTCGGAATACATTCTACGACCCTCCACAAAGCGTGGAAAAACTCGAAACTCAAGTCAAACACTCGAACCTTGCAATTTGCACAGGTCCAGTGTGTTACACCTCTGCGCCTCAACAATAGCGAGGTGAGGCGCTATTGCTGAGGCGCGCGCCTTAGGCGAGGGGCGAGGCGCACATAAGGCGCGCTCCTCGGCATATTTAATATTTTTTGGATTTTGGATTAAAGTTTTCGGGTTATTGGGTTTCGGATATAAATTTTATGTTTTAGCCCGATAAGATTAGTAAAGGAATCTAAAAGAAACCTAAAAAAAACCCTAATGAAATCTATCTACTGCCCTCTCATCCTACCACTCTATCCTTTTACCGCCCTCTTCTCCTTCTTAAGGCCAAATGAAAACATTGGCACCACAATCACTTTTAAGTTGAAAGTCGAAATATATTTTTTTTAACTTGAGAACCTATATGCATGTTTTTCTTTACTTTTTTATAGTTATGTTATCTTTGTATAGTTATTTTAGAGTTTTTTTAATGTAGAATATCAAATTAAATTACTGTGCGCCTCGCCTTCTTGAGGCGCGCGCCTCGCAGTGCGCCTCGTGCCTAGGCTCCAGGAAAGTCTTGCGTTTTTTTGCGCCTCGCGCCTTTTCAAACACTGATTAGATTATACTATTCAACCAACCACCCCCTTAACCCTAGGGGGCCCACATCATCCTAACTGCACAATTTTCAATCCAAAGGCTAAAAAACTAATAACACCAATAGCTTGGTGGTATTGATAGTATTCCAGCCTAGTTATATATATATATATAAGGGGCAATTGCCTATATACCCCTGAAAAGTTTTCGGTTTTCTTATTTACCCCTCTTAGAAGGCTAATATTGAAAATACCTTTCTTATGTTCCAAGTCTTTCTAATATACCCCTGGAGTTAAGTTCCGTTAGTGAGCTGCCGTTATCTTTGAAAAATTACCATTTTGCCCATTCCAATATACCCTTCTGCCGTAACAAACTTTTCTTATATACCCTTCATATAGCAAATACTTATTTGCCCTTCAAATATTAATTAATTAACTAAGCACGTCTGGAGCGAGCAGATGAACGGATGAGATCGATCGCAGCTAAACCAACCTTGGTGGCTGGAGGCATAATTAGTTAATTCGGATTCGACAAAAATTCGATACGGATATAATTCGGATAAAATTCGTCTTTTAATTTTTAAATTCGTTGAAAAATACGGCTAAAAAACGGATTCGGTAGTTATTCGAATACGTGATTTATACGGGTATTATACGTTCACCAATTAAAAATTCGGGATCAAATATAATTTTTATGTATAATTTTTAAAATTCGGTATTATACTATATATATTATTATTATAATATTTATATATAAATTAAATATATTTAAAATTATAATAAGCATATACTAATAATATATAAGAGTTATATATTTAAAAATATTAATAAATAATTACAAATTTATAAATAAAATATTATATAATAATATTTCTATATAAAAATAAAATACTATATGAATAAATCTATTAGTTATTATTATTATTATTATCATCAGAAAACACGACAGTTGATTTACAGGAACATAGTTATTAAATAATTAAGCGCTNAAATTATATATATATATATATATACACACACACACACACACACACACTTATATATATAATGAGAGGGAGGTCCACGGTGGACCTCCCTCTCATCCGGTCCACGAGGCCAAACTGGCCTCGGTTTGGCCTCGTGGACTGTGCACACCCAAGGGCGAGGGCGCGCTGTGGTCGGGCGTCCGCGAGGGCAAGAGCGCGCCGCGCTTCGGCGTCCGCAAGGGCGTGGGCGTGGTGCGGTCGAGCGTGGTGGGGGAGGGGTGCTAGTTGCGGGCGACCTAGAGGTCCATGATCTTCCGGGTGGCGTCGGTGCTCTCGTGCATGAGGCGGGCGATCTCGGCCTTGGGCAGGCTCAGGCGGAGCATGCGGGCGCCGTCGGGGTGGGCGTGGGCGTGGGAGTTGAGGAGGGAGAGGTCGGAGAAGGACGACGACGACGACGACGACGATTCAACAAATCCATAGGCTCCCGGCGCTGGCCAAGGCGGCGGAGGAGGAGGAGGACGACGAGAGCGGCGAGAGGGGTGGTGGTCTGGGAGGTGGTGGTGGTCTGGGCGGAGATGAGGCGAGGTGGAGGTGGAGCCGGCGATCACGTTGGGAGAGAGAGCATAACTGAAGGAATTAGCATAATAAGGTAGGGGTAAAATAGGTATTTTATATAGGTTTTAACTCTAGTATACATTTAACTCATGTTTAACTCGAGTTAAGCTAACAGGGGATAATTGCGGGGGTATTTTGGAATAACGGTGGAACATATGAGGGGCATTTTAGAAAGAAAAAAAAAGTAAGGGTAGATCGGATATATCCAGACGCATGAGGGGTATATAGGCAATTATCCCTAAATATAATGTGCATTTTTATCCATCTATTGCCTAGTTTCTTGCTGAAAACTTCTCGATGCGTGTATTTAGCACAGTAGCACTACCCTGTCACGCCTCGGGACCGCTGAATTGGTTGGTTCGGGCACGTGCACAGACCGTCGAACGGACAGAGTTACTCCTATCCGTCCAATGCTACACAAAACAAGTACATCGAATTTCCATTCAGGAAAAAACAGCACAACACAGCACAATTTTGCACGAGGGCATATCACAAGAGCGGGAATGTAAACCCAACTATTACAACATTGAACATTCACTTTTTACATCACTTTTTCACTTTACATACATGAATATTTTTTCAAAATACAATTACATTTCCCATTTACATTCTTGCATGTACACAGGGTGACCCAAACTGGGTGACCCTGCTATCTAGGCGCAACGCCCATGCCTCGATCCGGTGCTCTAACGCAAATGGTGGCTCCGCAACAACAGGGGGTGAGAACTAGAAGTTCCCAGTGGGCTCGGCCGCCGACCTCGCCAACTTTCCCACTAAGTCCAATAAGGCATAGTAATACAAAAAGAGATAGCAATGCGATATATAAATAACTGAATATGTAGTCTACCACTACTAAACATACAACATGCAACAATGACTATTACTATGCCTTATAATAAGAAATGAATGTCATGGTCCATTATGATCAATGGTGTCCCTCACACACACTTGACCCAATTCGTTTTTGACCCAATTGGAGCTTCTCACAAGACCAAGCCCAACTCACAAGAATATCATGATCTACCCCATACACAGCATGTGATCTCACTATGCTCACTCCCTACATAAGATGCAACAATGCAAATAGTATAGGGTACAAGATGGTCAATCAACCTGTCTCTTTGCTCTTTGACCCAATCATAACGGCTCATGCGAAGTCAAGCCAAACTCACCAACCAAATCCCTCAGTCAGGGAGAATTCCGCTACAATCCGCTGGGACTGTCTACTGGGGAGAATTGTTTCCTCTCATGCACAACACATTATGCCCAATCCATGGTTCTATCACAAGGTTCACATTCAATATCGCAATGACAACTAATGTATCATTTATTTCAATGTCCACAATATTTTCTATGTTCAATCCACTAGTTTTTCCTCTACTAGTTCGACATGTCACTAGGGTTCATGTGTCACTAAGTTCATGTATCCTAAGTTCCAAATTATCACCACAATTATTCATATGTACATCGTGGGAGGCATGCAAGTTTCTATTACAAGGAAATACTTGAACCCTATCATGCATAATCAATACATATATGCTCAACAAAGAAAATTAGATATAGAGAGAAATCCAACCATTTCGGAGAGCACCACCCACCTCGTATTGACGCCAAGAAGCGAGAAACCAAGTCCCGCAATTAATCTCTGCCTTTTCGTCTCGACCCAAGGCTAACGAAGGTAAATCGGTGGTTTTCCTCAATAGGACGCCATAGCCTCATAGGAACTTCAATTTGAGTTGCCCCACGCGTCGATTTATCGTTCAATTAGAGATTTATAAGGTCAATTTAACTCAAAACCCTAAAACCACAAAATCCTCAATTCTCATCCTAGGGTTTCCATTTCATCAAGAACACCCTAAAACCAATGTTAAATCCTCAACCAATCTAGTTTAGAATTACACAAAGATCTCAACTACATCAATTGTAGGGATTTAACCCAAACCCTAACTCAAATCCCATGAGCTTACCTCAAATCCAAGCTCCACTAGCTCAACCTAGCACCAAGAGGCTTGCTTCACCTTCAGAATCCTTCTCCTAGTTTGTTTTTCTCAAGCTCCCATGGCTAGAAGAAGATAGAGAAGAAGACGGACGAGAGTTCCTCTCTCTCCTTTTTCCCTCATGTGTGCGTGTGTGGGTGTTCTGCTGAGGAAAGGGGAAGAGCACCCCTTTAAATAAGCCCCCCAGGAAAATTACCAATTTACTCTTCAAAATCAGCATTCTGCAACACTGCATACCGGTACTCGGGTTGGTGTACCGGTACTCGGGCATCCAGTACCGGTACCCGGTTTCCAGTACCTCAAAACCCGAACGTTGGATTCTCAATTTTCTACTGCGTATTGGTACTCAATTTCCAGTACCAGTATCCAATACAAATCCAGTACCGGTACTCAGGTTTGATTCCTCAAAACCTGAGAGCTCGAATTCCTCATTTTGTATTGCGTACCGATACCCAGTTTCCAGTATCGATACTCAATACAAAATTTGCAACTTAAGACAGATTTCAGCTTTTGGAGCCCGTTTTCGCACTCGGTTTGTGCCGAAACACTCGAATGTTCTCCAAACTTCGCCGGAACTTATTTAATAGCTTTTTAAGCTAGTTCCCACCAAAACTTCATAATTATAGAAGTTCTGTATATTACACTCCCAATAAAATTTCTCATAATTTGTCACACAAAATATTTCACTTTTTGCAAAAAACCTGCAACTTATCGGTTACCCTCTCGCCTTTTCTTTCTCCAAACCATACTTCTATGCGAATTGCAATAAGATCCCCCCCGTGACTAACGGCATTGCCAGATCTCAGAAGTGGTGATTTTGTTTTATTTAAAACTGCAAAATTTCATAAAATTCCCATTATTTTGGATT
Organism: Ananas comosus; assembly: GCF_001540865.1. NCBI lineage: Eukaryota > Viridiplantae > Streptophyta > Magnoliopsida > Poales > Bromeliaceae > Ananas > Ananas comosus. The sequence continues at coordinate 11,392,142 of NC_033625.1, forward strand.
TATTTAATAAAAACTCGGTTTCTATACTGTAGCCCTAATTTTCTAACACAAGGATATGTAGCCAATCCAAGTTGGGACAAGGGTGTGACAATGATGCCAGCAGCAACAAAGCCCTTTGTTCCAGTTAATTGGCTGGGCTGCTCTAGGCTTTTTATTTTTTTTTAATTTTTATTATTTATTTATTTATTTAATTTTTTTTTGGTTTCTTCCTTCAGTCCTATCTTTGGTAATACAGCTGTATGGTATCAAAGATAAAATATTTTAACTCTCTAGCTAAAACATAGGTATATGGATCTTGGCTACGAAGTACGAACTTATAAGTTGAGTTGGTGTGATCAGTGTAATGGCCTGTATAGAAAGATGCTTAGTATGTGGCAGAAATTTATAAAGATAGATTTATAAGTCGGGAGTCTAAAGAAAGAAAAGAGAATGATAATGAATGCTACTTATTGGATAGAACAGAATAATTCATTTTTCTGGAGTACAACAAATGGGCTAAATAAGACTGTTATGGTAGGTAAATACGTAGGAAAAGGGACAACTGCCTGATGTTTTAGAACGCATTATGTGGTAAGTGGGTGCATATGCAGGCACATATATAGTTTAGCTATTAAAAAACTAAAAAAAAATTACGTGTAATTGCCAAAAATATATAATTGTGTTCCCTTAAGTTAGAAATAGATAGATGTACTAAAAGTAAGTTGAAAACGCATAAAATTTTTTACTAAGCAGTCATTCAGAATACTTAGTTATGTGAGAAATCAACACTATTAAATATCTACACAAATAACACATACCAATTACAAAAAATATATGCTGACATGTAGAATTTTATATGTACAATCATTACTAATATTTGTTCTTCTCGCCCCCTTTGAGCAGCTTAGGTTTTGACGCAAACTAAATGCTAAAAAGTTTCCAACTGAATTTTGGTGCAAACTAAGTGCAAAAAAATCCAACTTTTGATGATGTGAGCACCAAGAAAAGATTAGAAACCAAATTTAAGTATTTGAGAAGAACTCTAATGCACAACTTAGGGTTCAAATAAAATTCGAGCAGTAAAGAAACTGAACTTAATTGATTTCATCCACAATAAAAGGCAACAACGAAAGACAACTATAAGAGCTAAACATCACCAGTAAGTAGGCATAGTAGTTCCACCGAGTATTTAAAAAGGCACGAAGTGCGGAGAGGTGCAAGACTCTCCTGGAGCCTAGGCGCGAGGCGCATTGCGAGGCGTGGGCCTCAAAAAGGTAGGCGCACATTTACTAAGCCTAATTTAATTTAATGTTCTACATTAAAAATCCCAAAATAACCATCAAAAAGTAAAGAAAACGCATGCATATAGTTTAATTTGTTCTTGCTGACGACGCTGCTGCTGCTTCTTGTTTTCCTGCTGTCGCTGCTACTGGTTGCTTGTTCTAGCCCCTGCTGCTTTGCTGCCGCTGCTTTCTGCTGCTAGCACGGCTGCTGTTGGATACTTGACAGGGAGAGGATGTGGGAGAACAAGAGACGGAGAGGAGGGGGCGAGCAGTTGATTTCTTTAGGGGTTTTTTGGATTACTTTCAAGATTTTTTAAGTATCTTATCAGGTTTAAAGTATAAGATGCAAATTCAAAACCTCACAATCCGAAAACTTGAATTTTTTGGATTACTTTTAATATTTTATTAGTATCTTATCGGGTTAAAGTATAATATGCAAATTCAAAACCCAACAATTTGAAAACTTGAATAAAAAATTTCTGAAAACTTAAATATTGCAAGTCGCGCGCCTCAGGCGCGCCTTGCGCCTCGCCTGAGGCGCGCACCTTTGGCCTGAGGCGTGCGCCTCAGTAATAGCACTGCGCCTCGCTATTGCTGAGGTGCTGAGGAGCGCGCCTGAGGCGCGTCTTTTCAAACAATGGTTCCACTAATACTAGAAAGGTTGATTCTTACCAAGCCAGATATTAGAAAAAGGGTAGATAGGTTTGTGGATAGGTAAATAAAGTGGAATGCTTAATGAGGCAAAGGGGAGGTTCCGATATCTTGTTGGTTAGTAAAGCAAAAGGTGAAGGCTTGAACGTTAAAGATTTGCACCATCTTACAAGTTGTTGGGTTTCCACATCCATGAAGTGTAGCGGCACCATGGAATGACGATCTCCAGCAAGGAGAAAGAAAGTGGAGGATCTGGAAGAAATAAAGGGACGTGAGATGATCTGGCGTGAGGACGAAACGTTGTCGAGACCATAGAAAGTAGAGGAAGAGGACGATTTCTTTCATGCAAAGTTTTGTTCCTTTCCTTTTTTTTCTCCTTTCTTCTCCTTATATTATCTCTCGTTTTTTTTTTTTTTCGTTGGGGGTGGAGACCAATTGTGACTTTTTCCCCTCCCCTTTGTGTTTCTCTTTTTGGGTGAGACTATACGGTTCGTTAGGAGATTGTACTACTTCCTGAGAAACCCGGATGGGTTTAGGGTTTTCTCCCCTCAATTCTCGATATGGGGCATTCTTCTATTGGTCCAAATGCTGCCAAATATATAAAAATTTATTGGAGAATCCTGTGGACCCCACAAACCTAGAGTCTAGAAATCAAACTAAAAGATTTAGATCAAGTTGGGTTAGATCTGGGCTGATTCTTGTTGGGGTTTTGGTCTAGATTTGGCTTAATTTTGGCTTGGTTTTATTGGGCTATAGGATTAGGATTAGGCCTAATTGGTGTAAGCTAGGGTTCGTCTCAACCTATCCACCTGATCACTAAACATCTAGGCTTCGCAAAATCAAATAACCCCAAAACATAAGACAATAAACAAAAAAAAAAAACTAAAAAGCGACTCAATTTCTAGCGAAAGAAATGACTCGATGCACCTCATTAGTTCTCCCCGACTGGGAAAGATATTGACCCTGTCGAGATAGCCTCCATACAGCTCTTGTATAGTTCCTCCTGAAGTCCGTGCAACCCTATCTCTGAATTCCAACTGTTACCAATAATCAGGCACCCTTGTTAGTGTACTAAGTAACAACGGTGCGTACCCTGATGTTTCCCGCTCTCCCAAACATCCAAAATCTCCTCTATGTCCTCTGATATGATCTTCATGGCTGCACTAAGAGGTAGGGCCTCGACATCAGTGGAAGTGGGTGTCCTACCATGGTTCTCGAACAGATCGTTCACATTGAAACCCTCGGAAGTAGGCAATCCTTGGGGCAGGTCAATAAGATACACATTCTTCCCCAGCTTCTTGAAAATCTGGAATGATCTTAAAATTCTTCCTGCCTAGCTTGTTGCAACTTCCAGCTGGGAATCTCTCCTTTCTGAAATAGACTAAAATACTATCTCCCTCACTGAAATCCATATTTCGGTGGTGTTAGTTTGCTGTTGCCTTATATTTGGCGGTGGAATCCTACATCCTTTTGTGATCTTGTTGATGCATACCTCTTGAACCTCAAGAGAGACATCTGCACTAACTCTACCAGGATATGGCACGGTGCTTGATCATGAAAGTACAGTATAGCCATAAAGTGCTTTAAATAGGGATTTGCCTGTTTTTCTATTGATGAACTATATTGTATGCAAATTTAACTTGCGGTAACACCAAGTTCCATTGCGTCGGTCTTTCACCTGCCAAACATCTTAAAAGGTTGCCTAAAGATCAATTTATCACCTCTGTCGGCCCCTGAGTTTGTGGGTGGTATGGGCTGTTAAAATTTAATTTACCTCCTACTTTGTCCATTAGAATTCTCCAAAATGACTTAGAAATTTAATATCCCTATCAGATGTGATTGACCTAGAAATTCCATGTAGACCCACAATTTCATTGAAAATCAGTTTTGCAATATGTGATGCATCAAAAGTTTTTATGCAAGGAATAAATTGAGCTATTATACTCAAGCGATCAACAACCACAATTATTGAGTCAACATGTCGTGCAGTTTTGGGCAGGCCAAGAATAAAGTCCATAGAAACATCATCCCAAGGGGTGGAAGGAATAGGGAGAGGGGTTATATAAGCCTTGTGTTTTGTGCGACCCTTGAAGGCTTGGTAGGTTCTACGATGTTGTACAAATCACTTTATGTACCTATGCATATTCGGCCAATAATAGCGCTCTTGAACTAACAGCCTATGATGAGAAGTTAAGGGTCTTGAAAGTTCGGGACAGCAAATGATGGTTCTAGTTACATCTTGGACAGCAAAACAAGGTGTTCTAATTTCAGACTGCAACAAAGCTTTCTTGATTTTTCAGGACAACAAACAATGCTTTCAAATTTCTGGGCAGCAAACAAGTGTCTGTAGGTTCTGGACAACTAGAAAATGTGTTTCTGTTTTCTGAACAACAGCAATTTAGAATTTTGTTTTCTTCAGCACAACAATGAACTTACAAGGAAATGTGTTTAAACAGCGACTTGCGATGATGTTTGGAAAAAAAAAATGCAGCCTAATGCAACCCCTAAGATCAGAACTTTCTCAGATACCACTTGATGCAAACTAAGTGCTAATAAATTTCCAACTAAATCTTGATGCAAACTAAGCGCAAAAAATTTCCTACTGTTGATGATGTGAGTTTCAAAAAAAGTTTGGAAACCAGATGTAAGTATTTGACAAGAAAACTTAGGACCGAAATAAAATTCAAGCAGTACAGAAAACTGAACTTAGTTTATTCCATCCACAATAAAACACAACAGTGAAAGACAACAATAAAGCATCACCAAAAAATACATGTAATAGCTCCACCAATACTAAATAAAGGGGAGGTTCCGATACGTGCTTGGTTAAAGAAAAGCGAAAAGGCGAAAGCTTGAAGGTTCAAGATTTGTAGCAACTCACAATTAGTAGGGTTTCCACATCCATGAAGGTGAACGGCACTGATGATCTCTGACAAGAAGGAAGAAAGAGGGAGGATCTAGAAGAAGTAAAGGGAAAGTGAGATGATCCAATGTGAGGAAGAAGTGTCCTCGAGACCACACAAAGTAGAGGAAGAGGAAGATATAAAGTTTGAGTTCTTTTCCCCAAGGAATTCTTCTTTTTGTTATTTTTTTTGTTCTTTTTTTTTCCTTTCTTCTTCTTGTTTTATATCTCTTGTTTCTTTCTCTTTTTCGGTTTTTTTTTTTCCCAGTGAGAGTGCACAACCCTTTTTTTCCTTGTTCTCTCCTGAGTGAGACTGTACAGTTCCCTAGGAGATCTTATGGCTCCCTAGGAACCCGGATGTCTTTGGAGCTTCCTCCCCTCAATGCTCAACACCTGGCATCCTCCTATTTAGTCCAAAATGCCACCAAATATATAAAGTTCTATTGGAGAATCTCGTAAAACCCACAAATCTAGAGTTGGCAATCTCATCGCCAAGAAATCAAACTCAAGTTAGATCAAGTTTGGTTAGTTTTGTGCTTGTCCTTGTTGGATTTTAGGTCCAAATTTGGCTTAATTTTGGCTGGTTTTATTGGCTATAGGATTTGGATTAGGTCTACTTGGTTTAAGCTAGTGTACGTCTCAACCTGTCCACTTGATCACTAACCTTCTAGGCTTGGACCAAATCAAATATCACCCAAACATAAGAATGTTTTTTTTTAAAAAAACAAAAGCTATATGTAGCAAAAATTAAAAAAAGAGACTGGATGCACTGCATTAGGTTTGATCCCAAATGGTATCAGATTTGGATATGACTGAAACCTGATCCAAAATCCAAAAACAAACTGTATGGGATATAAACAAAATGCGGCCGCGTGGACCGCATTTTAGAACTATGCAACTACCAAGTATTATTGCCATCGTAAACAACAAATAAATCATTTTTATAGCTTAGGTGATGTCTACTACCTTATACTATATGGCAGCTAAATTGCATTCTGATGTTGGACTTATTAGGAAACCCTATTTTATCTTGCTAGTGATGAGCCAAAATTTATATAAACTGAATTTTAGAATTTTTCAGAAAATTTCAGAATAGTTTTTAGGAAGATGAGAGAATTAGTTTTATATGAAGAATAAGAGAAACATAAAAGAGAAGACGAAGATGAACAAAAGAGAAGAACGAACCTTGAGAATGAGATATATTCACCAGCGCACACGGCAAGAGAGAGGAAGAAGATACTATGACTACAGTTGAAAGACAAAACTAAATTTTATTTTATCATAATCATCTCTTTAAAATTACAAGTCATAAGCTATATTTATAGCCATCAAAATATAATCCTAGTCTAAAACAAATCCCATGATGTAAGTGATTTTTTCTAGTCCGAACATATCTAAAGAAGCTCTAAATCGTATCCCTAATTTTTAGCGTCCAAGGCAGTCCCCACAAAGATAATACAACCGAATCGGCCACAATCCGCATTGCTAGCCACTCTTGCCTCATTGGGCGGATCTTCACTTTTTGCACCTCCCTTGGTGCCGGCCCATTATTGGCCACCGCCTTCTCTTATTTATTACGTATGAAAAAAATTCTAAAAATCTTTAAAATATGAGTAAAAAAGATAAATAAATAGAATAATTCCGAAAACTAGAAACAAGTTTAAAACCTAAAACGACTCAATCAAGCCTAATACAAGAAATTGATTTAAATAAATAAAAGATGACTCCATCGATCCCTATCCGAATCTGCCTCTGTATCTCATCTGTGGCATTTGTTTTATCACCGAAGGTTATTTGTTGTACTCTTCCTTATCATGTTAATTGCTTGTCTTTTTCCCTTTTACTCTTTCATTTACAGATGGGACATTATTGCAGAAAGGTTGGGCTTCATGCTGGTCTTTGGAGATCTAGTTTTCATTCCATTCACCTTCAGTATACAGGTACTTTTTACCTTCTTTCGCTAGAGAACATTGTGTCCTTTGAGCTGTTGTGCTAGCTGTAGGACTACAATTAATGTCTATTGCATGCCAAATGTTGTAACTTTCTCCTATTTGAGTATGTCCTATATTTTTCTTAAATTTCTCAATTGGTTTGTGTTTCACGTATGGCATTTTGTTTCAGGGGTGGTGGCTTTTACAAAACAAAGTGGAGTTACCAAATGTTGCTGCAATAGCAAGTTGCTTGATTTTTGTGGTCGGGTATAATCTTGCTCTTTCCTTTCTTGCTAATTGCAGTTCACACATATCTCACATATTAACATTTTACCACTATAATGCTTTCTGCTCTAATGCACATAGTTATCTAGTATTTCGAGGGGCTAACAAACAAAAGCACGTCTTCAAGAAGAACCCTAATGCTCACATTTGGGGTAAACGTCCCAAAGTTGTAGGGGGAAAGTTGCTCGCTTCGGGTTACTGGTAAGTCCCTGAACGGTATTCTATTTTTAGATCCTTTGAAGGTGCAAATGTTGCTTTTACCTTTCCCATGGTAGCAAGAAATCTGGGAGAATGTAATTTTTTGGGTAATGTGCAACAATTCATCCTATCCTGTGAAAGCAGCCTTTCTCTTGAAAGTTAGCAACAACTTGTCAAAGTAATGTATTTGTATTATCTATTATTAGTGTTTGATGGATAGAAGTTGAAATCCTACATTATCTATCCCATAACAAAGGCTAATCAACAAGAAAAGTGGACTTCCTTTCTCACCTGAAAAATCAAAATTCTAAGTATCCAAGTATCATCTTGCAAGCTTTGATTAAAATGAGTTATTCATCTGTTCGAGGATTTGCGAAAAAAAACTTTTATTCAGCCATTCCGAGCCGTGGTTCTTTGGATCTATGATCGTGATACTTTATCTCCTTTTGTTGCAGGGGAATCACACGGCACTGCAATTACCTCGGGGATTTACTATTGGCCCTGTCCTTCAGTTTGCCATGTGGAGCAAGGTGACTGCCTTGACCACTCACATAATTCTTAATTCGACTTTAAACTAATGTGTTTGGATGGAGTGAATGGGAGAGAAGAGAAAGGAAATATGAAAAGCAAAATGATTTTCTTCTATTCTTTTGGATGTATGTATAGAGGAGAAAAGAAAGCGAAAATGAGTTTTTGATTGTGGAGAACTCATTTTTTATAGTGTTGATTTCTTTTCTCTTCCCTCCCTCATTTCTCTTCTGCAATATAGTTTCATAACGCGAAATAATTCTCTTTCTATTCTCCTCTCCGGTTCTCATCATTTAAACAACAGAGAATAAGATAATGCTTATGAATATTTAAGTCTTTACATCCTCGCAGTTCTGTGATTCCTTTCTTCTATCCGATCTACCTTCTTATTCTACTTGTATGGAGGGAAAGACGGGATGAAGCAAGGTGCTCGCAAAAGTATAAGGAAGTGTGGGCTGAATATTGCAAGCTTGTACCCTGGCGAATTCTGCCCTTTGTTTACTAGCAAGTTTTTTGCAGCTCTTTAGAGAAACCGGAATCTTATGCGCCATATGTGGCTCTCTAGGGTTACCCGAACCTCCTGTGCTGTATGCTGTATATTACTTCCTGAGCTCTTCGAAGTGGTGGGTTTTTTTTTTTTTTTTTTTCTTGTGCCTTGTGAAACTGGTGTTTCTTGTTCTTCCTTGAGATCTGTTATATTTGGGAATAACTGTTATTTCTCTCCAACATTTGTATGCTTTTGGGATGAGCACTGCACGATACAAAGACCAAGGATATGATGATACAGACTTTGTAATTTTATTCCAACGCAGAAGTTTAAACCTTTATATTTGAGCGAAGAAACTGTTTATGTCAATCCTTGTGTTCCAATTCAACTTCTTTTCTTTTTTTCGTGTGGATAATCCTTCACTTGTGCTTGTGAGTACCCTGGGAATTTTATTTAAATTTCACGCCATGATTCCAGATTCCAACTGTCGGGCAAAAAAGATCGCTTTATTCAGTGGGGTTGCAACGATAATAGAGGAAGGCGGAGAGGAATACTGTAATGTCAAGCTGTAAGACGTCGAAGAAATTCTGGCGCCAGCTCTGATTCCTCTCTCCGGCCAAATCTTTTTCCCCGAAGAAAAAAATCAAACTCATGTTCTCCCCTCTATTTGGGGTTAAGGAGGAACATGGGTTAGGTTTGCCGTGAATTCTTTTTNGATATTTTATATCTTTCAAATTTAAATTTGGTCTTAAATTTAAATTTTGATATTTAAAATTAAAATTTTTAAAATTGAAAATTTGAAAATTAAAATTCTAAATTTTAATTTTAAATTTTAAATTTTAAAAGTTAAAAATTTAAATTAAAAATTTTAAATTTTAAAATTTAAAATTTGAATTTAAAAATTTAAATTCAAATATAATGAGAGGGGTAATACCATTATTTTCTATTTATAACTATCAACTATTTTTCTTATTTTATTTTATTTATCTAAACGCTATTTTTCTTATTCCCGGAAACAATCAAATTTTCATCCAAACACAAAATTAGTCTAGTTCTTGCTTATACCTAAACTTGTACCTATCTTTGATATAAGCTAGTTTTTACTTATACCCAAACCAAACGAAGCCTTAAGGTCTTTCTCCAGCACTCTTTACTTTGGTTTTCACACCCCGTAATCCCCGTAATCCCTGTAATCTTGTTCTTTCTTATTCTTTCTTTGACCTTTATGAATTCCTAAAAAGGATTGACCAACCCAGCAAAGATAATCTGTAAGACGTGTAGGACCTCTTCCTAGACAAGATTTACACAACCTGACATTTTTTCTGTTTTGGGCCACGACCTCCATTATTGCAAAAATGGAGGCATTTACTACTATTACTCTACCTGAAAGAGTGCTTGCTATGTTTTTCAAATAGAGTCGATATACAGCATCTACTGCAGAAGATACAACCCCTAATTATGGCTGAGCATCTGTTGATTCAGCTTTTGAGGTTCTTTTTTCTTTTTTTCTTTTTTCTTTTTTCTCCTTTTCAAAATTCTAGCTAAATCTAGTAGAAAAATGAACCAAACTGAACGGGACCGAACCAAATAAATTCTTGAAGAGAATTTTTTATTGGGATTTATTTTTTTTTGAGAGAAAGGTAGCACGCTACCCGCTTCATTTATTTCATTTAGAAATAAACTTAGCTAGAAGTGTGAATCAACTAGGATTCAAACTTGGGTCCCGGGTACCGACCACCAAGCCCTTTCGCACTTGCTCTAGGGACGGTCGGTTTTTTATTGGAATTTGTTGATGTATCAAGGCTGCACTATCTATTTCTTTGTTTAGTTAGTTTGCTGATGTCCTATTTTATAGGAGATAATTGGTCATTGGTTTTACTTAGTCAGTCCTATCTTGTAGGAGTGTTTAGCTGTATTTTGGTTGTTTTGTTAGTTTGTTGCTAATTTTGTGAACCAAGTAAGCTGTTAGTTAGTGGGCAAAGTGTGAAGCTCCAGTCTTGAGTCTGTAATTTTTTTTAAGCAATTTCAGTTTCTAAAAAAAGGAGAGAAGGTTCCCTTCCAAAAAATTAGCTTTTGCTTTCAATTCTCCTTTTATTCTTTGAGAATCAACATTGGTATCAAAGCCTTCTTGATCTTAAGGGGCTGTGAGTGACTTGTGAGATTGATTGAGAGGTGTATTGGCATCCATAGAAGCTGAAGGCAAGATGGAGGCAGGATTGAGTGGTTTTTCAGCAATGGCTCCACCAGTGTTTGATGGAGAAAATTATCAAGCCTGGGCAGTGAGAATGCGAGCCTATCTAGAGGGCTGTGATTTTTGGGAAGCTGTGGAACAAGATTATGAAGTTGCTCCCCTTCCTGACAATCCAACCATCAATCAGATCAAGTATCACAAGGAGAGGACAACAAGGCAAAGGCAAAGTCTAGTTTATATGCTGCTGTCTCACCTGCCATTTTCAGCAGAATTATGACTTGTGAATCAACCAAAGCTATTTGGGACTTCCTCAAAGCTGAGTATCAAGGAGACGAGACGATCAAAAGCATGAAGGGGCTAAATCTGATGAGAGAATTCGAGAAATTGCAAATAAAGGAGTCTGAGATAATTAAGGAGTATTGTGATAAGTTGACAAGCATTGCAAATCAGGCAAGAGCTCTTGGCACTGACCTCTCTGATAATAGGCTAATGCAGAAGATTTTTGTCTCCTTGCCCGAAAGGTTTGAGGCAACCATTGCCTCTTTAGAGAATACCAAGAATTTGTCTCAGATCAAGCTTGCAGAATTGCTAAGTGCTCTGCAAGCACAAGAGCAGAGGAGGTTAATGAGGATGGAAGGAAGTACAGAAAGAACTTTGCAGGCTAAAGGGCAGCAGAATGTAGGAGTGAAAGGCAAGAAGTGGAAAGGAAAGAAAGGGAATGACAGTAGTGGTTCAGAAATTGCTGCAGGAGAGAACAGTGCAAGCAACCCTAAGAACAATTGGGGAAGGTATTCCTCATGTCAGCACTGTGGAAAACAGAATCATCCATACTTTAGGTATTGGAAGAGGCCAGATGTAAGGTGCAGAAGATGTCAAAAGCTTGGACACATTGAGAAGTTTTTTAAAGAGAAGGGAAATCAGCAGCAAGGTGAGGCACATGCTGCAGTCCAGCAAAAGGTAGATCAATTGTTTGTTGCCTCGTGTTTCTCTTCTAGTACTCCATGTGATAGTTGGCTTGTTGATAGTGGTTGCACAAACCATATGACAAGCGATGAAAAGCTATTTATTAACATTGACAAGTCATTAAAGTCAAAAGTGAGGATTGGAAATGGGGAGTACTTAGAAGTGAAAGGTAAGGGAACTGTAGCAATAGAGAGTTGTGCTGGAACTAAGCTGGTTTCTGATGTAATGTAGTGCCTGAGATTGATCAGAATTTGTTAAGTGTTGGGTAGTTGGTAGAAAAGGGATTTAAAGTGATATTTGAAGAGGGAAAGTGTTTGATTTTTGACTCTAGTGATCAGGAGCTGTTCAAGATAAAGATGCAACAAAAGAGTTTTTCTCTGAATCCTCTTGAGAAGGAGTAGGTGGCATTCAAGTGTCAGACCAGTGATTCAGAGATATGGCACAAGAGGTTAGGCCACTTTCATCACAAAGGTTTGCTGTTCATGCAAAGGAATGAAATGGCAACTGGATTACCAAGCCTGGAGGAGCAGATCACAAGGTGAAAGGCTTGTTTGCTGGGCAAGCAGACAAGACTTCCATTCAAGGAATCCACTTGGAGAGCTACAGAGAAGCTGCAGCTGATTCATACAGATCTCTGTGGTTCACAGACTCCTTCACTAAATAGCAGCAGGTATTTCATTATTTTCATTGATGATTATACCAGAATGTGCTGGATTTACTTTATGAATCAAAAGTAAGAAGTTGCTGAGGTATTTCTGAAGTTTAAAAGATGGGTTGAGAACCAAAGTGGTTGCAAAATTTAGGTTATCAGATCTGATAATGGAACAGAATACACTTCATAGAGGTTTAACTCTTTTTGTGAAGAAGCTGGAATTGAGCATCAATTTACTGATCCTTACTCTCCACAGCAAAATGGAGTTAGTGAAAGAAAGAATAGAATTATTATGGAGATGACTAGGTGTCTGTTGCAAGAGAAGAATTTGCCAAAAGAGTTTTGGGCAGAAGCAGCAAACACAGCAATTTTTCTGCTGAATAGACTACCTACAAGGGTATTGGAGAAGAAGACACCCTTTGAAGCTTGGTTTGGTGTCCAGCTAATTCTAAGAAATTTGAAGGTGTTTGGCTATCTGTGTTTTTCTCATATTCCACAGGTCAAGAGAGACAAGCTGGGAGAGAAAGCTGAACCTGGGATCTTTGTCGGCTACAGTTTAGTATCAAAAGCCTACAGGATCTATCAACCACAGACGGGGAAGGTGATTACTAGCAGGGATGTTCAGTTCCTAGAAGATGAGCAATAGGATTGGACAGATGAGCCACAAGGCAAGCACAAAGAGATCTCACTAGAACCTGACGAGCTGGTGGATGATACTCTAGTTAGAAGTACCAGATCTCTGATTGATATATATCAAAAGTGCAGTGTGGTTGTTTTGGAACCTACAGGTTATGAGGAAGCTAAAAGTGATCAGAGGTTGATGAATGCAATGAAGGAAGAGTTGGCTATGATAGAAAAGAACCAGACATGGGAGCTAGTGAAGAGGCCCAAAGACAGGAAGGTGATTGGAGTAAAATGGGTTTTCAAGACCAAACTCAATCCTGATGGCTCAGTGAATAAGCAAAAGGCCAGGTTGGTGGTGAAGGGATATGCACAGGTTAGGGGAGTTGATTTCTAAGAAACCTTTGCTCCTGTGGCAAGACTGGATACAATTAGAATGACTCTTGCTTTGGCAACTCAACAAGGATGGAAGGTGTATCAGTTAGATGTGAAATCTGCATTTTTGAATGGAGTGTTGCAGGAGGAGATTTATGTTGAGCAGCCAGAAGATTTTGTCACACCAGGCTAGGAGGAGAAAGTTTATTTGCTGAGAAAGGCTCTCTATGGCTTGAGGCAAGCTCCCAGAGCATGGTACAGTAAGATGGATGAGCACTTGCTGGGTCTGGGTTTCAAGAAAAGCCTTAGTGAATCCACTCTATATGTCAAGAAGTTAGTATCTAACTTAGTGGTAGTGTCTCTTTATGTGGATGATATACTGGTGATAGGGAGTAATAGTGATCAGATTACTACATTTAAGCAAGAAATGATGAAGAGATTTGAAATGACTGATCTTGGTGAGATGTCGTATTTTCTGGGGATGGAGGTTAGACAGACTCAAAATGAAGTCTTTATCTGTCAAAAGAAGTACTTGAAAGAGATCTTGAAGAGATTCAATATGGAGGAGTGCAAGAGCGTGAATACTCCAATGGGTCAGAAAGAAAAGCTTCAAAAGAAGGATGGATCAGAACCTACAGATAAAAGAGTTTGTATCTCACTGCAACTAGGCCGGACATCATGTTTCCTGTAAGTGTCTTGTCTAGATTCATTAATTGTGCGAGTGAGTTGCATATGGTAGCTGCAAAGATTGTGCTGAGGTACTTGAAGGGCACTCTTTCATATGGGATTAAGTTCTGCAGAGTTCAGGAGTTTAAATTGTAGGGGTATTCTGATAGTGACTAGGCAGGATCAATGGATGATATGAGGAGCACTTCAGGTTATTGCTTTACATTTGGGTTGGCATGTTTTTCCGGGTGTTCAAAGAAGCAAAGGAAATAGTGGCTCAATCAACTGCAGAAGCTGAGTTCATTGCAGCTACTGCAGCTGTGAATCAAGCATTATGATTGAAGAAGCTAAAGGATGATCTACATTTGGAGCAAGAAGAAAGCATAGAAGTATTTGTGGATAATCAAGCTACTCTGGCCATCTCACAGAATCCAGTATTTCATGGACAAAGCATTTTAAGGTCAAGTATTACTTCCTGAGAGAAGTGCAGAAAGCTGGAGAGGTAAAGCTAGTGTACTGCAATTCAGAAAACCAAATTGCAGATATATTCACTAAGTCATTTCATGTTGGTCGATTTGAACTTCTCAGGGCAAAGCTATGAGTGTGCAGCACTTGATCCAGGAGGAGAGTGTTGACATATCAAGGCTGCACTATCTATTTCTTTGTTTAGTTAGTTTGCTGATGTCCTATTTTCTAGGAGATAATTGGTCGTTTGTTTTACTTAGTTAGTCCTATCTTGTAGGTGAGGATCAAAATGGCAACCTAAGGGGGGGTGAATTAGGTTTCAAATAAAAATCCAAATAATAAAGCAAATTAAAAACCCAATGCAAATAAAAGTGAGGAGTATAAAGAAATGCAAACTCGAAAACCACACGATCGATTTGTTTCGAGGTTCGGCACTTTGCCTACGTCCCCGCCAACCTCTCAATACTAGAGAATGTTGGATCTCCACTAGATGATGCTTTTGCGGGCAAGCACCAAGCCTTCACACCAACTCCTTCTTCTTTTCAAGCTTCAAGACTTTGATTTTCTCTCTTTTTACAAGATTAAATCTCACTACAAATTTCACTCAAGTATAGAGAGAGAATTGAGAGCTAAGAGTATTAGAGAAACTGAATTTTTAAGCTCAAAATGAACTATCTAGTTGCTGCTTAGAAAGGCCTCAATACCATCTATTTATAGCCTCGGGCAGCTTTTGTCCGTTGTACTTTTGGGTGCCCTAAACCTATTTCTGGGCGCCCAGAAGTTGTGCACGCCAGCTGCCTGTCAGACTACGTGCGCCGCTTTTCTTGACTTCGTATGTTCGGGCCGTCAAAAGTTGTGGGCGCCTAGAACACGAGGAACAGCTTTTCTGACACGTGCCGCTTCCTCTGGATTTGGGCCGTCAGAAATTGTGGGCGCCCAGATCTCGATGGACAACTTTTTCTGACAGCCGGATTTTCCTGGATTCAGGATCATTTTGGGCTTCCAGAAGATGTGGGTGCCCAGATTTTCAACGCGCGCGCCGCCTGCGTCAGAACTTTTTGGGCTGATACGCAACTTGTCAAGTCAAACACTTTCGGTCGCCCTAAACTGAAATTGGGGCGACCAGATCCAGTAAAGAAGTTTCTGGACCACCCGAACAGTAAACAGGCAGGATCCAAAAAATCTCATGAGATTCAGATCCACTTTAGGGCGCCCGGAACAGGGTCCAGAAATCGCAACTTGACAGAACACAGAATTTGAGCAGTTTTTGAATATTTAAAAATCCTATGCACCTAATCAAAAGTTAGAAAATGTTTAAGTGATCTATAAGGTGATAAGATGAATAGTTTTAAACTTAGCTCAAAATTTCTCACTCTAATAGAGCATCAAATAAAGAATAGAGAGAGTGAGTTTGTCTTTTTGACAAAGAAAGCAGATATAGCTTCAAGTGGTGAGGCTCGGTGCTAGAAGATTGCCCATCTTGAGTCCTTTTTGAAGATATAAAGATCTAAAACACAAAAACTCAAGATAAAGAATTAGTCCAATAATCGTAATTATTTGTTATCATCAAAATCTAATAAAAGATTAGGGCCACTAGGCCAACAATCTCCCCCTTTTTGATGATGACAAATAATGTGATAATATTCAAATGAGTAGAGAGTAAAAGAGTAGAATACTCCCCCTAAATATATGTATATATTTAGCAAGCATATAACACAATCATAGGCATAGCATATATCAGAAAAAAATAATAACCAAGTAAGCACAAAATATAAACGAGGTTCATATATCACAAGTGCAGCATAATATATATCACATCACAAAGTAATAATAACCAAGTAAGCACAAAATATAAACGAGGTTCATATATCACAAGTGCAGCATAATATATATCACATCACAAAGTCTCCCCCTTTGTCATCAACAAAAAGAAATATAACGGAGACTGGCAAAAAGTGATGAAGCATAAGATATAGCATAGAAATAGCATAAAAGAAAGCATAAAGAAGTAAAATAGAGCTAGTCATCATTTTCATCCTCTTCATCATCATCCTCATGACCCGTGGGCGAAACCGGTGGAGGCATAGTGGAGGATGATGGTCGATCAACGTGGGGTCCATATGCGGCATAAAAGGCACTAGAAGGTCCAAAGAGAGAGTCCATGTATGCCTTGATGCCGGAAACGTCTGTCTGTAAAGTGTGCATATGTTCTTCCATCCTATCCAGTCGATTAAAAACTTGGTCTTGAAAATCCATAGGAGGAGGAGCATAAGGCGGAGGCATAACAGGTGGTGGCTCAAAAGGTGGAGAAGGTGCTCGTGGCGGCGGCTCAACTGGTGGAGAAGGCGCTCGAGGTGGCGGCTCATAAGGCATAGGATCATCCTCGGCGTCGATATTGTCATCACTATGCTCGCTCGGCGAATTAATCACATGCTTTCTTACCCAAATGCCATGACGATTTCTCTTGAAGCCTAGGGTGGAAAAAGTGGCGGTAGAAATGGCGGAAGGGTACTTCATCGGCCTCACGTCGGAAAGATCAAACGACATGAACTCGAGGACGGCGGTGAGCAAAGAGCCATATGGAAGTGAGCGCGAGGGATGAGAAGCGACGACGGCCATGTGGCGAATGATGATATACCCCAAATTAACCCGGATTCCCGCAAATAGATGATGAAGTAGAAAAAGATCCATTTTTTGAACAGCGGTATGGTGACCGTCTCGAGGAAGAACTACTTTAGCAAGTAAAAAGTGGGCGAGGCGGTGAGGAAAGGAAAGATGAGAGCAATCTTCTCTTGAAGTGGAATCTTCACAAAGAAAATGATTGTAGAGTTGCGCCTCAGAAAATGCAGGAAAGTTCCAAGTATTGGTTTGGTAGTAGCAAACGCCGTCATTTGGAATGTTTAAAACGGTGTGAAGAAGGATAGGAGTAATGGCAAAAACACGTCCCCGGTAGTAGGAAGTAATAGTAGTAAATTCGGAATTAAAAGTGGCATTTGCATAAAAAGTCCTAATTAGGTCTGGATAAAAAGGTCGTGAATTTTGAACAAAAAAATCCCATCCGACTTGTGTGAGCTTATCCGAAAGTTCATAACAATCAAAATTTAGATGATGAATGTTACGGCAAGGTTGAACGAGACGACCTAAAAGAAATTTATCTTGAGCTTCTCTAGAGATAAAATTAAAAGCATCAAAATCCTCATTTTGAAAATCTCTATGTGAAGGGCCACTAGATGCATTTTTAGTTCTAGGCATTTTTCTATATATATATATATATAATTAAAAAATAATTAGGGTTTAAACAAAAAAAAAATCTAGGGTTTATGCAAAAGATGAACAAAATGCAAGATTTAAGATGAAATGATGTAGATCAAGGTAGAGAAAAGGATTATGTTGCACAAAGTACAAGAAATCTATAAAAAAGAAAAAAATAAAAATAAAAGCAAGATTAGGGATAACAGTTTGTAAAGAGAAAAAATATGGAGAAGAAATACCACAGATTGAAGAGGAAGGAGAGGAAATCTGAGTTTTGGAGGAGTTTTGGGCGGATCTGATGCAGGCTGGGCACAGGAAGTGGGTGACCGGACTGGGAGGAGGAAGAAGAAGAAAAAAAAAAATGAAAAAGAGGGCTCGGGTGGCTGGGACGACAAGGGGGCCCCGCTAGCGGGTTTCGGGCGCAAGTGCGGGCCGGATCGGTCGCTCGGATCCGGAACCCGGTAACCCGCCAGGGCGGTCAAAGCGGCGCGGCGGTCAAAGCGGGTTTTCGGGCATGGGTGCGAACCGAGCAGTCGCCCGGATCCGAAACCCATTAACCCGTTAGGTCGGTCAGACGAGGCACTGCGATCAACGCATGTTTCGGGCGCCCGAAAATTTTCGGGCGACCGGAAATTTCCATCCGGAATTTGCACAAAGCAAAAGGTGTTTCCAAAAAAAATAAAATGCAAGGCAAAAATAAAGACAAAATAACAGTCAATCAAAAAGAGAAAATCAAGCAGATAAATCAATCATTCCCAATTCTCTTTTAAGTTGAGTGAATCTATCCTCACTAAGTGGTTTAGTAAAAATGTCCGCTAATTGATTATGTGTCCACAAATTCTATAGTGATATCTTCTTTTTGAATATGATTTCTAATAAAATGATGTCTAATTTCAATGTGTTTAGTTCTAGAATGTTGAATAGGATTTCTAGATATGTTGATGGCACTAGTATTATCACATTTGATTGGAACTTGTTTTTGATGTACTCCAAAGTCCTCAAGGGTTTGTTTCATCCATAAAACTTGTGCACAACAACAACCCGCCGCGATATATTCGGCTTCGGCGGTTGAAAGTGCAACCGAATTTTGCTTTTTCGAAGACTATGAAACTAAGGAGTGACCAAGAAATTGACAAGTCTCACTCGTACTTTTTCGATCAACTTTGCACCCGGCAAAGTCGGCATCCGAAAAGCCAATGAGATTAAAATTAGTGCCCTTGGGATACCATAATCCTAAGCTGAGAGTCCCTTTAACATATCTAAGAATTCTCTTTACAGCCACTAAGTGTGACTCCTTAGGTTGAGCTTGAAACCGAGCACACAAGCAAACACTAAACATAATGTCCGGCCGACTCGCGGTAAGATAAAGTAAAC
>NC_033625.1:11410969-11412777 GCF_001540865.1 Ananas comosus
ATTAGACCGAACCAGACTAATTGATTCATGTCATCCATTATTCGGCCAACTTGCATTACATCTATTATCTATTATCTATTATCTATTATCTATTAATTTATATTATTTCTCAAAAAACTTGCCACATGGCAACACAAGTTTCAATGTTGTTGGGTGTGGGCTCCACCGGTTCTTTTTTTTTAGTTGAACCGAACCGAATTGTCGAGTATGAGTCCCATCCTAAACCGGCTCAAGTCTTCCAAATTATTTCACCTTTTTTTGCTTGAACCAAATATGGTTGAGTAAGGCCTCTACACTAAACCGGCTCATATTTTCTGTTTTTTGTTTGCCTGAACCAAACCGGTGCCCTCTTTCTTTGCTTGAACCAGTCTACTTTATTAGACCGAACCAGACCAATTGATTCATGTCATCCATTATTCGGCCAACTTGCATTACATCTATTATCTATTATCTATTATCTATCTATTACTTTATATTATTTCTCAAAACACTTGCCACATGGCAACACAAGCTTCAATGTTGTTGGGTGTGGGCTCCACCGGTTCTTTTTCTTTAGTTGAACCGAACCAAATTGTCGAGTATGAGTCCCATCCTAAACCGGCTCAAGTCCTCCAAATATTCACCTTTTTTTGCTTGAACCAAATATGGTTGAGTGAGGCCTCTACACTAAACTGGCTCATGTTTCCTTTTTTTTGTTTGCCTGAACCAAACCGGTGCCCTCTTTCTTTGTTTGAACCAGTCTGCTTTATTAAATCGAACCAGACCAATTGATTCATATCATTCATTATTCGGCCAACTTGTATTACATGTTAAATAATTATAATAACTCGAAAAAAAAAACTTCAATTAACAATCATATATATATTATTTTATTTATTTATTTATTTATTTATATATTATTTCTTCTAAAGTTGCCACATGGCAACACAAGCTTCAATGTTGTTGGGTGTGGGCTCCACCGGTTCTTTTCCTTTAGTTGAATCGAACCGAATTGTCGAGTATGAGTGCCATCCTGAACTGGCTCAAGTCCTCCAAATAATTTCACCTTTTTTTGCTTGAACCAAACATGGTTGAGTGAGGCCTCTACACTAAACCAGCTCATGTTTCTTGTTTTTTGTTTGCCTGAATCAAACCGGTACCCTCTTTCTTTGCTTGAACCAGTCTGCTTTACTAGACCAAACCAGACCAATTGATTCATATCATTCATTATTCGGCCAACTTGCATTACATGTTAAATAATTATAATAATTCGAAAAAAGAACTTCAATTATCAATCATATATATATATTATTTTATTTATTTATTTATACATTATTTTTTCTAAAGTTGCCACATGGCAACTTTTTCTTCATTTTTGAGTGTGTGCTCCATCCAAACCAGCTAAAGTCCTTCCTCTTCCTTTTCCTTCGGCTGTTATTTTCGTTCTACGGCAAAATGAATTCCACCCCTCATTATCGCTTTTTTTAGCGCTGTTTCTTTTCTTTTTTTTTTTATCGATGTTTTCTATATATTTTCTAATTATCTATCCGTCGCATCGTACGGGTTACTACGCTAGTATATATATATATATATAGTAGAGCTAGAATATTTTCAAAAGCACTATGAAAGTGGTGCTTTTGAGTTTTGAGCCATTGGATGGAGAGATGTGAGGTTGAGATGATAGTGGTAGGTGGTGGTAGGTGGAATAGTGTTTGATCCAAGAGCTATTAGTAATCAAGGAGTGATACTTGTAAAAGTATTCTAGCTCAATTATATATATATATATATATATATATCTCTTTTATTTACTAAGGACCAAGGATGCAATT
>NC_033625.1:11412877-11437784 GCF_001540865.1 Ananas comosus
ACTTGAACATTCAATAACTCGTTTGGGTCCCAGACTGCACCGGTTCTTCAAAATGCTTGAAGCCTAGTTATCGTGGATTATGTTAGTGTCTATGTAGTGTTAGTCTTTATATACCTCAATCACAATCCCCCATTCTATCGATGTGGGATTATTGTCGGTTGTGAATCTGAAACTAATTGATTGTCAAGCGGTTGCGTAATTCGGCGTGGCAGGGTTTTCAAATCTTCGAAATTTTTGAACTGTGGAGTCCGAACGGCAAAACATCAGTGTGTTTTGGAAACCAAACCGGAATCGACAAGAATTAAAAGAAACCCATAATTTCGATGACCATGTCCGTTTGTTGTTATTGTTACTCCGAACCTGAACCCGAACCCCAAAACTAAAACAATCAAAAGCTAATCATTTCTCTTTTACCAAATTTTAAAACATATTGTATTCATATCTTTATATATATCGAGTAAGTTACAAAATTCAAATATTGTGTTTATATATTATATAATACTATGTTTTATAGTGCAGTTTTGTTGCCAGGTTGTACATTACATTTGAGGTTAAATTAAATGTTTGTATTTAATATTTTTAATATATTTAAATTATTAATTTGTGGCATGTGGTCATGTGTATTATTTATTTGTGTCTAACCTTTAATTTAATCTCGCAAATAAATATATTTATTAAATGATTAGTTACACTATAAATAGATTTTCTATATATATTCTGACCGTAACATACAATTTTGATATCCAATTTAAAATGGTGATATTAATTTATCAAAGTTTAATATTTAATAATTTATTTAAATTCTTGTGTTAACAAAATTCATTAAATTTTGGAAGTTTATTTTGAATTCATATTTTGATCATTAGAGTATTGAAAGAAATCAACAACACTAAAAAAAAAAATATTGAGATTGATATCAAATTAAATTTAAATTAATTTCAAATTTTGAATTAAAATATAGATTCACAGTTAGATATCCTCCGTTGGTGAAAATCTTTGGGTAATATGATTTTTTTTTTTTTTTTTTTTTCTGTTTTAGAGATAAAGAGGAATTAAACAAATTTGAATTAAATATAGATTTTTAAGTAGATATCCTTTGGTTGCCTAAAGAATTTGAGTAAGTTGAATTTTCTTTTTTCTGTTTTACAGATAAGAGAATTTTAAAAGTTTGTTTCATTACTTGTTATTTTATTTTGCGTAAGGAAGAGGAAACAATAATTTACGAACAGCTACAAAATTGGTTAAAGTTCATTTTGAATCTATAAATGTGAATATTAGTAGTATTGGGGAATACAACTATTTATCAACCAAATTTTCTTTTATTAAAAAACTTTTTTAATTTATTTTTTGAAATTATGTGAATTATTTTCTAGTTTGAGATGTTGATAGTCCAAAATTTAAAATTTTAAAATTGATTTTAAATTTTGAATTAAAATATAGATTCACAATATAATATACTCCGGTTGCAAATAACCTGAATTGTTTTTTCCCTGGTTTTAGAGATAAAGATGAAATTAAACCAAATTTTGAATTAAAATATAGGAATCATGGTTGGGCCCAAAAGATTTGGATAAGATGAATTTCAGTCCACACAAGAATATTTATGTTCGGAAATACAAAACAAGAATCTATAGTAGATTTTTTTTAATTCAAGTATCGTTACTTGTACCATATGAAGATAACGAAAAATTCGCATATCTTATCCGATGCACTTAACAAAACACTTAACAATTTAAGTTTGATTGAAAGAGTTAGGATCAATCATTACTTAACCATGCTTAAAATAAAACACCATGTAGTTTTTTCGCATACAAAAAACAAACCTACGTTGTTCATCCATACAGGTAACAATGGATAAACCATTAATAGCACTATTCGGTCAGACATCTGTCCAAAATGTGACTCGTAAGAACCCTAGTAATCCTTAAAGACCATACCACCTTGTCACAGAGTAAATAATAGATCATTGCTTCTCTATAATTTCGTGGGCTCGAATAGCTAAGCTATCGATCGTTCGTTGGGCTGAGCTGCGTTATTGTTCAATGGTTCATGTATATATTAGAGCCCAGCCTCTGATAGTCGACACGACCACACATAAGCCCACTCCTTGCAAGTCCATACATAGGCACACCCATTTGAAGTCCACCAAGATTTGGCCCACGTTTTGTGAGTCCACCATGCGTAGGCCCACCCCTCGCAAGCCTATTACGCATGCATCTACCCGAGCAAGTCCATTATGCATAAATCCAACCCTTATGTTTTTAGCTATCCCATCTTGAGCTTGTTGCATTCCAACTCTATTCCTGTTTGTTGCTTCACCAATGACTCTGTGTACTATCCTAGTAGGATTCCTTGATGGACCAGTAGAAAACTATTTGATATGCTAGCTTTATTCCCACTTTTTCTCTTTACCTATAGCATAAGAGGCATACATAAGAGAGGGCATAGTGAGTATTTCATAATATGATTTAAAGTGCCGTGGCACGGGGGCGTGCCGCTGTCCGCCTGGCAAGGTACGGCACCGGCACGCTTGCGTGCCGACACATGGTACGCTTGCGTGCCGATGGATACGCACCACCTCCTACTGGCATGCTTTGGCACGGACTTATTTCAGTTTTTTTAATTTCAATAAGCTCTTATAATATTATTTTGAAAGAATTAATTAAATAATAATTATGAATATTTGCTATGTATAGTTTACTATACTCATCAATTAGCATATTTGTAAGCTTTTTTGTATGTAAAGTACAATTATATCTGATGCAGAATAGAAATTTTTACAGGTTAGAATTTTTAAAATGCAAAGACATTTTTTTCTTTTTTTCTTTTGACCATATTATAGTCTTTCTTTCGTAAAATACAAAAAAAAGTTTTAAAAATTATTTGAAAAAATTATTTTAAAAAGCATTTGAAAAAAATATTTTTTAATTAATTTTTTCAAAAAATTAGTAGATCTATCAAAAATTAAGCAATAAATTATATGACAAATAAATTAAATAAATTTGAGTATCAATTGATTTAATTTATCTTTTAATTTTATTAGTATTTTCAATTTTCTAGCGCAAAAATAAAATTTTTTGTTTGATGTGGCTCAAAATTTATTTATTGAGTTCGATTTTGTTCCTTAATTCGCCAAAAATTTCGCTATGTGACAAATTTTGATAAAATAGTTTGTGAAGAAAAAATAGATATCTGTGGTGGAAGCGGAGGGCTCGGACAAATCTTTTGTCTGTATATTGATAAACAAAAAAAATTAAATTATAAATTTTTTGACGTACCTAATAAGTAAATTTTCGATTTGCAATATTTTTGGGGGGGCGTGGAGTACCCAGAAAGCTTTGGATATCCCAAAGAACAAAACAAAAAGGAAAAAAAGCAAAAAAAAATAACAGTGCCGGCATGGCGCTGTGCTGTGGCACGCTGCGCCGTGCCGCTCTGTCTCGTGCGGCACGACGCTGTGTGCCGCGGCACGGAGGGGGGTCTGAGACCCCCCCCCTCTGTACTGTGCCACCTTGGCGGCACGGTACGTGCCACCCCCATGCTGTACGGCACGGGGCAGCACTTTAAACCTTGTTTCATATCACCTAATGAAATAGTGTGCATTAAATAGGATTAGAGGAACATGGTGCACTTAATAGTAAGGATTTAAGTGCCGTGGCACGGGGTCATGTCGAAAACTTGCTGGCACGGTACGACACGGTTTGTGCCGGACCGTACCGATGCATGCCAGTCACAAAAAATATGTGTGTCGACACATAATGGCACAACTATTTATTTTCTTTAGCAACAAAATACTCCAACTGTTTATTATGTATTTTTATCAAATATTTTGAATTTTATTGGGAAAATTATTTACTAATTTAAAAATGGAGGGTTTTGAGCCGTGCCATCGGCACAAGGGCTGTATTGTACTGATATCTTGCTGGCACGATACTGCACGGTAGATATGACCCGTGTCGATGGGCACTTAAATCCTTGCTTAATAGAAAGGGAACTTACAGGTAATTTTTCACCTATAGTCAAAATTAGGACTTCTTTTTTTTTTTTTTTTTGAATTTTACTATTTGGGTTTGTTGGAGTAGTGCATGATCTTGCATTGTGTTTGAGCTGCAAGCAATTTCCAAATTTAAAGAGGCTCCTTTCTTAGTTATTCTATATGGATTTGCAGGTTCACCTTCCTCTTTTTTCTAGCTTTTTTTGGTCTTCCCGGCTTTTTTAATACAACTGGTGCAGATATTGGATTGTAATTAGCTTCGGGCTAGAGTGACACCCAAGGAAATGGATTAATGTATTGCTTATATGTTCTTGGTAATAATTCTTTGCTGCAAAACTCATCTACATAACTTTCGGGACTATTGCCATTGAGGAAATTGCCAACATAGTATGTCAACAAGGTATCCTAGTTAAACTCCTCCTTCTATAAATGCATGTCCTATATTATTCAAGTTCACTACATATTGACCCCTATACAATGCAGAATCCCAAAAGT
The DNA here is from genome assembly GCF_001540865.1 of Ananas comosus. Classification (NCBI taxonomy): domain Eukaryota; kingdom Viridiplantae; phylum Streptophyta; class Magnoliopsida; order Poales; family Bromeliaceae; genus Ananas; species Ananas comosus. The sequence continues at coordinate 11,417,367 of NC_033625.1, forward strand.
CCTAACAACACCAACCAAAGCAATGCAACTCATTTCATCATTCTTAGCCTTTTTGAACTTTTCCCAAGCTCTTGGACAAATAGGTCCTGTATACATTACCATACCTTCCTTCTTGGTATGAAGCCTTCTCATAAGCATCCTTCCAATCATCTCCAACACTCTAATTACAGGCTTATCTCTTGCTTCCTTACCATAAGCATTAAATGTCTCAGCTAAATTATTAAGGAGCTTATGACATTTTACCTTTGGATCTTGAGTATGCATTCACCACACAGAATAACGCCCTCGGCCACAACGGAAGCCCACCTTGGGCACATATATATGAGTTGCGCACACGAAGCGTCAACAACCAATCAACCGATACTCTCATCTAACATGTACAGTATATACAAAGTAAGTTGTTGGGTATCAAGAGCATAATTAATAACCACTAACTAAACTTACTGCAATAAGCATTACACCCATACATCAACTTCAAAATGGATACATCTCTAGTACATGTTCAACTCCAAAAAAGGATACAACTCTATTACATGTCTCTCAAGTTAAATACATAAACTTGTTTAAGTTTAAAATGCATCATTAACATCTCACATAGCCTTTCAAAATGAAAAGGGGTCAATCTCGACATGATCCAACACGGGTGGCATGGCACTAGCTATCAGGACTCAAGAGATCCCCTTTCCGCTATCCGAGGCATTCCCTGTGGAAGATGGTTCTGAGAAAAAAGCAACAACCAAAGGGTGGGAACTATACAATATGGTCCCTAGTGGGTACTGCCGTTGAGAGGGATGCACTATACCACTAGATCAATCGAGGCATGAATAATAGTAGTAACTGAAAATAGAAATAACTACAACAAAGGAAACATAACAAAATAAAAGTAATACTAGTATGCTTCTATGTATATGAAGTGAAAGGTATTTTACCTCAACTCTCAACTATGCATTAAGTTATATATGATGCCAAATACTAATGTTTTACCTAATTTTTAGATCCAGGGTACGGTCCTAACTTGCACTGTGCCTCATGGACCGTGTTCGGTACCCTACAAACGGAACTGTGCCCGTCACCCGACTAGTGCTCAAAAAGCAAGGTTGAGCTTGCTTATGATGGCTATAACTCTGGAGGGTCTTGGCTTGTAGGGAGCGGCCTTCACAAGCAATGCACTAATTGAACTCAATTTGGTTCTTCCTAGCTTTGGTTTTCTGCTCTAAGGCTATATATCCCAAGTACTCGACCAATGGTCATAAAGAGTTCTCTCAACTCTACCACTACGTCTCAACATGTCTTGATTATGAGTTATGTGAACAAGTGACTAATCAAGTGGATGTTCATGTCTAGTAGTGAAGTTCAATCATCTTAACTCAACCAACATGATATAGGGAGTAGAGAACAACCAACATATAGGCATGCTTAATATAGGGCTACCGTGAAGCATATAACGTGAAACTTACTGCTAGCATGCATATAATAAGAAGATTTTTTTTGTGATTTTAAATTTGAATTTGAATTTAAATTTCATGTCTAATTTATAAATTTAGATTTTTTTGAATGTTGAGTTTAAATTTTTGAATTTAAAGTGGAATTTGTATGCTCAAATTGAATTCAAATATATTAGTTTTATGTTTTGTCTTGCCTACTTAATTTTACAATTTAAATTGTGAAATATCACTTTGAAATATTAATTTAAATTTTAGTTTTTATGTTCATGTTTTAGTTCAGATTATAAATTTAATCTTATGTTTTGATTTGTGAAATCAATTTTAAACAGTTTTTCTATTTGAATTTTGAAATGTAGATTCCTTTGTAGATACCTTTGTAGGTGACGGATAAAATCTACCTCTCAACCAAATAGCAATAGTAGGAGTCAACCATTCTAATTCCGATTACTATTCTGAATCAAAGACACTAGGAGATTTACCATTTCGTTTCCTAGCCGAACCCATTCCCATTCCAGTACCAATTCCCATTCGCATAGTAAACCAAACATGCCCTAAATTTGTGTAGTTGGGTTTGCTTGCCCTTGATAATTTTGTGGACTTTAGTTGTATTTGCTGAACTTGATATAAGGGGATGAACGTAAGTTTTATCCTTTAATTGTACATTCTGTCCAGAGCTGCATTATGGCTTATTTCAGAATTAGTGCATGATTGTATTATTGTCGTGCTCCAAGTTCATATAATCACATGTTTGCTAGGAGAAGGAAAACAATCGTATGCTGTGCATTGGGAACCACCTCCAGAAGATACTTACAAATGGAGACATAAACGGCCAAATATGTCAAATTCACTTCGTATATATGAGTGTCATATTGGAATTAGTGGATCGGAGTCGAAAATATCATCTTTTGATGAATTTACATCCAAGGTAAATCTTTTTAATATTTTTATGCTTGTCCGTGGTATCTATATTGTATTTCTTGATCTTTGTTTTCCTAGGTCCTTCTACATGTAAAGAGTGCTGGATATAATGCTATTCAATTAATAGGGATTGTCGAGCATGCAGATTATTCCTCAGTTGGTTACAAAGTAAGTAACCTCTTTTGCCCACAACTTTGTATCTGTATTCCTTTTTTTACTTAGTTTTGGTTGATTGTTATTAATGAACTCCCTCCTTGTTTGGTAGTTTGATAATAAGACCTCCCAAGTTAGTAAGTGACACAGTTAAACATGATCAAGAGTATTTCAAGTTCCTACGAACCTAATCACATGATTTTTCGAAGTATTTGCCTTATGATCAAATAATGTCAAAATAGATAATAGATTTCTAAATTTTAGATTAGGGAAGTTGGTGTTGGTCTCGACAGTGAAAAGTAATTTCTCTCAAGAATTCAACTGATTTGGGTTGCTCTTCACCGCTAACGTACTTAGCTAATGATCACCTTATCCTCTTAAGAGTAAATGACTTGGCATACTATGGAGTCATTTTGATGATGTTGCATTTGAATCGACGATCAGTACCGTTAAACATGATCTAGAGTATTTAAAGTATTTAGGAATCGTATTTTGTGAATTTTTAAAAATCATTTACATCGGGATTAAAGAAGTTCAAAATAGACCATTTTTGATAGCCTATATGAGCCATTTGCTTCTTTAACGGTGTAGAACAATCTAAATCCATTGAATTTTTGATAGCATGTTTTCTTCATTATCTAAATTACATTCAACTACTCTGCTCTTGAATTGAAAAATCACAATCACTATTTTTATAATGTTCTTAACCATTCATTTTGTAGTGCTTTATTGAGTTTGATAGCAATTTTGAAAGATCACAAAATTTGATTCTTAGACAACATCTTGATCACAATTTTGAAAAATCACGAAATTTGATTCTTCGACGGCATCAATGATTAAATTGAAAGCGCCATCTTTGAAAACCATTCTGTAGTAAATTGGCTCGTTTACTTTTAAAAGTATTCTAGCCCATCTCTCTCTCTCTCTCTCTCTCTCTCTCTCGCTCTCTCTCTCTCTCTACATACACACATCCTAGTGAGGCATTTATTAATTTTATGGTGTAGAAGAATCCAAATTAGTTGAATTTTTGTTAGAAGATACTTTGAACCATTGATCAAGATTGACTCTCTTGACATTGAATTGGATCAACGTTGTTTATCTTGATCCAAAAAGTATATAGATTTTTCAAACAAAAAAATCAACCACTTTGGATTGTTTTGTACTGTTGAATGAACAACCGTCTTATTTTAGCCATTAGAATTGTCATTCTACGACCTTTTGATCAGAAGGTAGGTGATGTCGAAAATTTAGGAGATTTGGTTTAATATACTGCGGATACTCAAAATTATATTTAACAGCATGCGCTCTCTATTAGGAAGCCTTCATCAAAATGACTTACAAGTAGGAAAGCCCTTGTCCTTGTGAAAGCTTGCTAGCTCTCTTTCTTCCTTTTATTGAATTGTGGTGTTGAGTGAAAAAGATGTCAGTTTTGCCCTCATTATATTACAAGGTTTTTATTTTATAAATTTCTGTGTTTTAGAAAATTATGCATTTTTTTAATTGCAGGTCACTAATTTCTTTGCAGTCAGCAGTAGATTTGGCAGCCCAGATGACTTCAAGAAGTTGGTGGATGAAGCACATGGTTTGCTTTCCACCTTACCTCCTTCAATATGTCCTTTGCTTTTACTGGTAAAACTTTGCATGCAATTTGCACCTTATACTATTGCTAAGGGCTTTAGGATAAAAGGGAGGGAGGGAGCCACGGTGGGACAAAATACGAATGGGTTACTCTCGATCTAATTTTCAATGGAGCTGAATGAGGAAGGGATGGAGAGAGGGTCAAGAGGAGGAAATACCAATGGGGACGAATTTAATAGGATGAATATATGGGTAGACTTGTATTGGGAGGTTTAATTAAGGTATAATTTTACACATACCCTCTCAACGTGAGGCAAATATGAAATTTGTAAGTGCTTGCCAGGCGGATGAAAGATGTAAGAAGCTTGCAAGCGATTAATTGGCAGATGGTAAGACAAATGTGGGAAGTAGATTGCAAGTTTCAGTAAAATAGCTTGCACGATGCTTCTTCAAATTAGTCTTGATGACTAATTAGGTTGAAAAAATTGATTGTTTTTGATGGACTTTTGTGAAAACCAACAATATTTTTGGTATGCAATTTGTGCAACAAAACTCGAAAGTCCTTGGCCAGGGCAATATGATTTTGTAGAAAAGAGTTTCCATGTGTCACATGAGAGTTTTTGTTAAATAAATAGTTCACTTGACTAGACGATCAGGTTTGACGAGCTATTCATAATCTTGGTTCAGTGGGGACTGGATGATAGAAGGATTGAATCATACGGTAGCTGCAATGAAAAGGTTCATCCTTGTGTTCATTCCACTTGGGCAGTCATGATATATTGCTAACAAGGATTTAAGTGCTGTGGCATGGGGTCGTGCCGGAAACTTGCCGGCACGATACGGCACGGTGCGTGCTGAGCCGTGTCGATGCGTGCCGATCAAAAAAATTCTTGTGTGCCGACACATAATAGCATGAAATATTTATTTTCTTTAGCAACAAAATATTCTAACTATTTATTACGTCTTTCTATCACATTTTTTGAACTTTATTGAGGAAATTACTTACTAATTTAAAGAATAAAGGGTTTTTGAACTGTGCCATCGGTACGGGGTCTGTATCATGCCGATATTTTGTTGGCACGGTACGACATGGTGGATACGGCCCGTGCCGACGGGCACTAGTGCTAAGTGTCACTCGTGATTAGTGAGAACTATGCGAATAATTATTTGGAACAGTTAGTTATTTTCATAGATGAAATAAAAAAAAAAATTCAGTTCATTGGAAAAGGTTCCGGTTGTACTACTGAAAGAGTTTAGTATTACCTTTTACTACCAAGTGGAAATGAACCTAAGTAATTACTCCACCGACCAATCAGGTCAAACAATATCACTAAATCGTAATGTGATACTGACCTACTAGATCAAATAATACCACGTAATATTATCCAATAATAGAAGGATACCACTCTACAACTCAAATATAACGTAATGGATCAAAGCACCCACTTCAAAACTAGCAACGAGTCTGCGACTTGAGATATGCTCCTAAGCGTCGCTTGAACCTATGAAAGATCCCATGGAGTCACAATCAGCTCCACTCAAAACCAACACCCAAGTGACCCAAAGTCACTTTAATCACTAAACGACAGGATTGGGTGATCGGTTCTATTTATTGATTCTCGAAATGCGCTGGAATTTATGGAAATTTACTGGAAACACTTTCGCAACCCACGAAATGTCCCGAAGGGTGCCATCCATCTCCATAATCCATTCGTAGCCCTGAAACACACGAATTTGGGTGTCTGGACAACTGCACAAAAAAAAATGCTAACGGGGTTATAGTCGAAAATAGGCTACAACGAGTCCCTAGAAGTGCAGATTTCGGTTTTGGAACCCATCACTACCCTCCCACTGTCTTTAGACACTCAAGACAGCGAGAACCAACAAGCTAAGGAGGCTCGACAACCATAAGAGGCAACCACGATGATTTTTTGCGAATTTCAAACTGAAACGTGTATTATGGATCAATTTTGATGATAATCATACGAAAGCCCGTTCGAGCTCGAAAACGATTTTTGGAGCTAGGACAATCGGTCCGAAGGTCGAGTGAAGATAAATAACGCCGCCCAAGGCAGCCAGTAATGAACGTTTGCATAGAAGACCAAAATTTCTACAATTACATTATTAACTATCAAAAGCGAAAGTTTAGGCTTGTTACCATCGATTTTGTGACTTAGAATCCAATCAATTGCACTAATAGATGGGTATTGACATTTCGAACACCGTGCTCGTGATCTAAAGCGCCAACGATTGCCGATAAAAGAGTTGGACCAACCTTTTCTTCGAGCCAGTCCCCAAGAGCGACACTGCAAAACTAGCGATTGGGGACCGATCGGACTGCAACGAAGGAGGGCACAACCGCACAACTATATAGAGGCACTTAGGAGGGCTGTATTCCGCTATGACGGGGTTGCCGATGATGAGGTTGACCGAAACAACCTCGCCAGAATGAAATCTAGCTAACAATAGTAGGGATTATTAGCAAGTCTTCATTGCTCTAGACGGCCAGGGGTGGTCGGCGTCGACCAAGGGAGGCTGGGAGCGGCGACAGTGGTGGATCTGAAGGTTTGACCGAGCTACCTTTAACACGAGCACCGGCTATGTTCTGAGCTCAGGGAGGGCAGCGGGTGGCAGGGCAGGACTGGTGGGGTTTGCCAGAGGGTCAAGAAGATGACGACGGAGGTTCAGGGTGGCGCGGTCAAGGAGAAGGGCGCGGGAGGGAGAGAGGTGATGAGGGAAGAGAAAGGGAAAGAAATTTTTGGGTTGGCTGGAGCTCTGACGGTTGGAGCGGGGTTGTCGGAGGCAGGAGTGGTGCCGGCGACGGTGAAGGGTTGGTCGGTAGCGGCTGGGGCGAGGGGGAGGGAGAGAAGAGAGAAAATTTGAAAAAATTCTAGCTTTTTCTTTTGAAACCTTTTGTAAATTTGCGTTTTAGACCCTCTCATTTTAAGTTTTTTACCCAGAAGCCCCCCATTGCATGTATTTTGCATAGTAGCACCTCCCCATTAATTTTTACGCAATTTGGCGCATAAAATATCGCGCTTTTTGTAGAAAAACCCACAATGCCTCGGTTATCCTCTCGCAGTTACTCTCCAAATCACGCTTTTATAGCGCAAAATCACAAAATGGTTCCTCTCACGACTCTTGTCACTGCCAGACCTCGAAAGTAGCGATTCTGTTTCACTGAAAACTGTACAATTTCATAGAAATACACCAGTTTTTTGAATTTTATATAAATAAAAACTCAGTTTCTACAATGGGTTCAGCACATGTTTCTTCTTCTTAAAAAGCTGAAATGAAATTTCATGTCTTGTATTTTGCACTATGTATTTCCTTCTTTTACCATCATGTTCTCTTCTTAGTAGTACTTATGCAGTTTGCGTGCATGTAGTATCCTTAATCGATCTTTTGGTTTGCATTATAACTTTTTAATTTTTCTTGGATTTCTACAGATGCTTCAAAAATAAAATTGTGCATTTGCATGAGTCAAATATATTGGAACTAGTTCCAATGTAATAGTGGGGTTAAGGGCTTAATAATTTGATTATGTGGATCTATGAATAACGAATACATAGCAAGATTATAGAGGTGAATATTGTTTTCTTTTTGTCTTCCGGTTATTGATTTTGTGGATTTTGGACAACTAATATATAAAGTTTTCTTTGCACAGGTCTTGGGATCCTGGTATTTCTAGATATTGTCCACTCGTATGCGTCAGCAGATGAATCAGTTGGGTTAGCTCTGTTCGATGGATCAAATGACTGCTATTTTCACACTGGTATCATCCCTTTTTGGTCTAATTATTCTATATTCGGCTGAAAATGATGCTAACTTGGTCTGCATTTGTAATTTAGTAAGTTCGTATGCTATTGATGTTTGACAAGTAGGTAATTTACTTGGCCAATTCTATATCATTTTCTTGAAGGAGGTATGAATTTAACTGTTTTGGTATGAATTTAACTGTTTTTTCCAAGAACGTGAATGTACTCTGTTGTGTTTTGTTTTATTTGTTCAATTTAGTTGCAGAATGATCTTAAAGTCTACTGTGGTAGCAAGTATTGTACCTTTTGGAACAGTAAGAGCATGTATGTTGGGTGTTGAATCCATTAAATCATGGGCTTTGAATCATAATCTGCTTGGACATGCTGAGAACAAAATGTTCTTGGAACCCACAATTGGCGTCCAAGTTAAGTTTCAAATACATACACAAACCCCCATACATATAATTGGAACGGTTTGCTCCTAGTGCATGCTTGCAGACTTAGAGACAACATCCGCTGTTTGGAGTCTGTTTTATGTGACAGTTAATTGTTCTGCTGTCTGAGTTAATTGAACAAGTTAATGTAACAGACAAAAAATCTTTTCTAATAACTGAATGGTCAAGAGGAAAATCAAGGTTTTCTGGCAAGATTTGTAGCAAGCAGTTTACAAATATCATGACATTTGCTTTATAGGTATATATGCTCCTTGTGGTTATCTTGGGGACCTTGATCCTTTTGACCTAGAAATTTCATTTAATTGTCGTCTTTTTCATTAAACATAAGTTGAATGATTCTATGATGATTGATAAGCAATGATGCTTGTGGTGTTTGATCAAGATGCTGCATGAAACGATTTTGTAGTAATTTGCAGCTTTTGGGCACCAAGCATGTTACACCGTACCATCATCTAAACCTTGTTTTGGAAGAGTAAGCAATTTCGGTAAGCGGTAACCTTCTTGAAAATAGAGAAGCTTTATTGGGGATATAGAAGGCTAGTTAGTGAATAAAAGGCATACTTGTTAGGCTAGTGCATTTAGGATGTCATTTAGTATGCTGCTTCAAATATATTTCGTCATTCTGTTGAGGAAAGGATAAAAGTCAAATCCTCAATTTCCTTTCCTATTTGAAAATTTGGATTATTTTGTTGACAAATGTGCTATTAAGTTCATTTTTACATCTTTATGCTAAGTTATAGTTAAATGAAAAATGTGTTGAGACCCCCTCAACATGGGCTATCTTGGAGTTGAGGGAAATGGCCTATAGTTGAGGGGATCTCCATGCATTTCTACCTAATTACTATTTGTCTATTGCATGCTGCTAAAAATTTCATGGTTGCGTTTGCTAATTTTGTGTAAATTCCAGAATGAATGTTTTCTTTACATTGTTTGTTATCAATTTTTGGTAACTTGGTTAGTTGTTTGTCCATCTTGTACATCATTCTGTGTATGTCTTTGACTGCCTATGTTGTATTATTAATAGGAAAACGAGGTCATCACAAATATTGGGGCACAAGAATGTTTAAATATGGTGATGTTGATGTCTTGCACTTTCTTTTATCCAACTTGAAGTGGTAATTACTGAAGTTGCATTCTACTTTTATTATAATGTTAGTGGTTTTACATGTTTGTCATGCATTATAAACTTTTCTACAAAATGTCCTTCTTTTTCATTATTGTATTTTTTTTATTACTTGCTTGTCCAAATATTAATTTTGATAGGTGGGTAACTGAGTACCGGATCGATGGATTCCAGTTTCACTCACTCTCTTCAATGATATATACTCATAATGGTTTTGCTACGTTTACCGGGGCCATGGAGGAGTAAGTGCTTTTACATTACCTTGTCATTTAAGTCTGAAAAATTGCATATGACATCATTAATAGCTCTTATATTTTTTAGAGATTTTATTTAGAACACATAATAATTGTCACGCTATTTACTTCAGAAATGTAATTCTTTTTAAATATATTCATGCTTAATGGATGGTGGCGTTCGACGGTGCTTGAGGAGCAAAAGTGTAATACCCCATATTTTTTATTTATATTTATTTGATAGAGTAGGATTATTTTGCTCAATTTAAAAAACTTAGGGGTTTATGTGCAATTATGCAAACCTAATTAATAAAAGGGCTTCTAATCTCTCTTTTTCTTCCTACTAGCTGTTCTCTCTTTCTTTCGTTCAACCTTATCTGCGCGTGTGCGATTTGCACGCGCGTAATCTCTCTTTCTTGCACAATCCTTGATCTCGTCTTTTCATGCTACCTCCACTGCCGCACTCCTTGATCTTCAACAGCGGTGTTTCGTTTGTGGCTGACGTTGTTTGGATTGTCAAAGACATGCCATTCGTAGTCGTTTCATTTATCATCACGGAAAAAGGTTTCATTGATTAATTTGATGTCCTACGTTTGATCGAACGATACGTGGATTAATTAGAGGTAAGCAACCTAATGCCTGTTAGTTTATTTTGATTAAAAGATTATAGAAATATGTTACGGTAACGAAAATTCCTTTCTATGTAGTTTTTCAAAATGAGGGTTGAGCGTGCTTATATAATTAAAAATCGTTGAAAGAAAAATATATTTGTTAAAAAATTTTGACTTGACTGTTGTGTTGTTTTTAGAAAAAATTGTGCTTTAGAAATTGTGCTTATTTGATAAAATTTCAGTAATTGATAATTTGTTTCGTTCTTAATTGTTGACTGGATAAATAATTTTGAAGTTATTATGTTCCTTGGTATATTGCTATAAAGATGTTGGCCATGTCAACATGAATTTTGTGATAGAAACTAGCTTTGATTTTGTGATGCACCTTCGAGTGCAATTTTGTGGTGCGCCTTCGGGGGACGCACCTTCGGGTGATATTAGATTCATTTTCGAGTGCTTTCGCTTTGTGATTGTGCCTTCGGTGTCTCTAATGTGTGTTTAGGACCTCAGGCAATGGGTTGCTAGTTATTGGAGACGTTCATTTCAAATCTAATTTTTTTTTAATATTTTGTAAAACGTGTCTGTTTAAGACTCGATTCTAAAACGTGATTAAAAGTTTGTGAAACTCAGTCATTGCTATTATATTTTCAGTATGAAAATTTATATCTGATTATTTAGAAAATATTCTATTTTACATGCTTAATCCGACTAATATGGTGTATGGTTGCCTACCCAGCGTTTGAGTCTTTTGCCGGGCGAGGGCTGGACTGAGTGAACGCTAGTCATAGTTTGTCGTTTAAGTGCTTTTGTTATTTTGTTTGTGTGGTTAGGTAGATGTTAAGTGGGTTTTCGTGAATTATCATCTGAATTTATTTTTTCTATTTTGTTCTTTCTCTGTATCGTGGAATTTAGTGAATTTTTATGACTACCATTTTGTCTAATTCTTTGTTGGGTTTTGTAGCCTTGCATATTTTCTATTCTAGCAAATATGCGGCGTCTATATTACGCCTTGGATTTGGGGCATGACAAAAAGTATGAAAAGATCATACTTTAATAGGGGCGCTTAGAAGTAATTCAGGTGTAATCGGTGCATCGGTGCAAGTATTACAGTGGAGTTAAGACCTGGAGTGAGAGCATAGATAATTTTAGCTCTCTTTACATTTTTGTATCGCACTTCTTCGGAAACAGAAAGCTAGGCTACACAGTGGTTGAGGTATAGGCAATTAGGCATCTATAGCGCTTCAATCTCAGTACTGGAAAGTTGAACACTAGAAAAACAAACTAAAATCATGATTAAAGGGGCCTCAACTAGACCACTTTTTTCCTTTTATGATTAGGGGAGTGAACTCAATTAAGATGAGCTTTCATATCTTTCACGGCTCAATTTAAGAATAGCGAGTAGCAAGGATTAAAGTGCTGTGATATAGGGGGCATTGCCGGAAAGTAGCTGGCATGGTACAACAAGGGCATGGTTTCGTGCTGGCACGGGCATGGCCTCCTAATGGCACATTTTGGCAGTCTTATTTTAATTTTTTTGATCACAATAATGTTTTGTAATGGTATTTTAAAAGTTTTAGGGAATAATTATGAATTTTGGCTATTTTAGGGAATAATTATGAATTTTGGCTATGTATTGACTTGTCTCGATCTATTGGCAACTTAGGGTTGTTTGGCTTAGATTCTGGAAAAGTGAATTTTGCAGAATTGATTTTGACTTGGAGAATTGATTTTGGTTAAAAGCTATAGAGCGCTTGGTTCAAAAATTTAAATTAAAGTTTAAAATATATAATATAAAATGTTAAAAAAGTAAATTTGAAATTCATATTTCAAATTTTAAATTTTATCTTAAATTTGAAATTTGAAATTTAATAAATTTCAAAAGTTAAATTTTTTATTTAAAAGTGAAAATTTGAAAAATTTAAATTTTTGAAATTTAAAAAATTTAATTTTTAGGAAATTTGAAATTTAAATTAAATTTAAAATAATTTTGAAAATTTAAAAAATTTTACAATTTAAATTTTAAATTTCAAATTGAATCATAAATTAAAATTTGAACTTAAAATATGAGTCCAAACTCAAAATCATTTTTTAAGAAGTAGGTTTTAACTGCTGCTGATTTTAGTTCTTTAAAATTAGAAAATTGATTATAGGAATCAGAATTAGATTTTGAAAAACAGGTTACCAGATGCTCTATTTGAGGAAAAAATCACTTTTTGCCCTAAAATCACTTTCTATGATCTAGGCCGAACACCCTTTTACTAGTTAAAAAAGGTATGAGTTTCATTGTCATGCTCCGAGGTCCTTTTAGATAGCCAGTCTGAAATCGGGCTATTTTTATAAATCAAAGTTAGCGAAAAAACTGCCCTTTTTTTTTGAAACCTGGACCCCAAAGACGTGCAACAGACCCACCACAAATACAGAAAATTCCTGGAATAAACGGACAGAGTCTCCCCTGTATTTGCACGTAATGGCACGTAGTACAATTTAACAACCAAATCCCCGCTCACACACACAACAACAGGATGTACAAGGATCATCATATTACATCAACCAGCTAGCCGTTCTCACTTACATCCATTCCACATTCATTCACTTTCATCCTAAAAGTTGAAATTGTCTCCCGCTTGAAGACTTCTTTTTAAAACTCTTATCTTTGTGAAAAGCCTCGAGAAAACCATTTAAAAACGTTTCCCACACGGAAATCATTATTTTGAAAACACTACTATGAGGGGTAAAGAACCACATTCGAAAACTGAGTCCAAAGCTACAAGAGTTCAAAAGCCACGAAAATTTCAAAACCATGAGTATCCAAAATCTCGAGTATCCAAAACACATAAATATTTCATCCAAAAACTTGCGAGTATAAAGCATCGACTGAACCACATGTATCATCTACTAACAGGTGTAGGGGTGAATTATACTATCACATGTATGTCTAATGCTATGTATAAAGTAATCAAGAACCTATACCGTAAATCGAGACCTTTATGACCGCTCACTAGTTACGGCCTTACTCTACGTCCCGACCAATGCCACCCGCATCACTTGTGGAGAAATGGGGGTGAGAAGCCAATGAGGGTCTTCTAGTGGGTACCTAGGGGTGTAAAACGGGCCAGGCGGCACGTGGGCCGTTCGGCCCGGCACGGCCTCGGGCCGGGCTACAGCACGGCACGGGTATTGTAGCATCCGTGCCGGGCCGGCCCGGCCCGAGCCTCCGGGCCGTGCTGGGCCGCTCATATGTGGCCCGACGGCCCGGCACGGCACGGCCCGAAACGGGCCTGGGCCGTGCCGGGCCGAGGGGAGGCGGGCGGCCCGGCACGGCACGGCCCGTTTTGCGCCACCCAGCCGTGCCAGGGCACGGCCCTGGCCCCATTAAGGCCCAAGCAAATGCTGGCCCTAGGCCTAAGCTTCCTGGAGAGAAGCAGAGGAAGAGCCTCTCATTGCCATCTACCCAGGAGAGCGTCGCTGCGCATATGTCCACCTGGAGAGAGTGCCAATGCCCATGCACCGTCGTTCCCAGCAGCTCTCCCACAGGCCCGCGGCCGAACGCCCGAAGCCCCCGCGGCCGCCCCCGCTTGTCGCCCGCCGCCTCCGGCGCCGGTCCCAAACCAATGCCCCACCCGTACTGGCCGTCCCCCCGCGCCTCCCCAGCCAGTCCTCACTGCCCCTCCGCTCTTCCGACCCCTCCTCTGCTGACGCCTCCTCCGAGATCGCTCGCACAGAAGCCGTTGGGGCTCCCCTCCCGAAACCCCCACGCCTCGAAAGCCTCTCGCGCCTCCGATTTAATTTTTTTTGAAAAGAATAATAACAGTTTTTTTGAAAAAATAAAATAATAAGGATATTTACTAATTATAGAGATATTTTTATACAATTTTTAAATATATTTTAATGCAAGGATGTTAAACCTGATGATTTAACAAAAATATAAAAAACGATAACTAGTTAATAGTGCCGGCCGAAGCACTGCGGGCACGGCCTGCCCGGCACCGCCCTGTGCCTTCCGCCGAGGAAGGGCCGTTCGGCTCAGAGGCTAGGCACTTGGGCCCGGCATGGCACGGCCCGAGAATTGAAAGCGTCGCCGGGCCGTTTGCCGGCTCACGTGTAGAAGCGGTGTGCGTGCGTTTCCTCTAGGAAGAATATTGGTCCGTTCCTGCCCGTAGCGCCACAACTCACCTTCATATCGGGTACCATAAGTCGACGAAGGCAAACGTACTCACTGGTAACCATGTATAGGTAAAGAAAGGTCTACAGTAGCAATGTAAGTTGTAAAGAGAGAAGAACTGTAAGTAAGCATGCAACAACCGTTACTGTAACTATATGCGTCCACTGGACGAAAATTCCAAATGTACCCAATCTATACCGCCGTGTCGGTCTAAGGACCTTAGGCAAGCCACAACCGCTTTGTCTGGCATATAATCCTAGCAATGGGCTCACGGGTTGGCAACCAATCATTTTTTCGGAAAAGAACACCATCCTGTGGGAGATCAGACTGCTGGTGTTCGTGAAATACTGTTGAGCCGTGGCGATCGATGCGAATGGCCGGCAATCACCGTCCCTCGGGGCACACCGACCAACAGGTCATCGAAGCTATACGGGAACACAAGTACCGACCACTCAGGTCAACTAGGATGGACAAGCTCAATATCCTCTCAAGTATGTAGGTACCGACCACTCAGGTCAACAAGAAAGTACGAGGTCAGCATCGACAAGAGTATAGGGAAACTGACCACTCTGGTCATCTAGGGTGTATCCGCAAGAACCGGCCTCTCGGGTCAACAACGACACGTCCAAGAGAACCGACTACTTAGGTTAACAATGGTATAAGCACAAGAATCGATCACTCCGTCAACAATGACGCGTCTATGGGAATCGATCACTCTGGTCATCAATGGGGTATGCACAAGAAACGACCACTCAGGTCATCAATGATGCGTCTACGAGAACCGACTACTCAGGTCAATAATGATGTATACGATCATGTATAGGCAACCTCTAATGCTCTACTTCTATGTCATGGCAAACAAGAGAGGAGTATGCTAAGTAGAGCTAGAGTCGAAGCCATGTGGTGTAAGGCTCAAGTATAAGATATATGCAATAAGTAAGAGGAAAGAGTGGAGGGAATATCACTGAGTGTGCACCATTGAACCGACTTCGGATCGAAGTACCCACCTGTGTCACAGCTGCACCTAACTCCCGCGGTGTGCAGAACCATCTATCGGACCTACGATAGGTCCATCGAGTCAGAAACCAAACATATCGACTCAAAAGACATCACTCACAAACCCAAAACCACCTGCGGGATCGGTTTCCCAAAATCGATTCCTGAACTCGCTGGGAATCCCGAAAACGCATCGGGATGCCCGTGAGACCCACGAAACGTCCCGAAATACACCGACTCATGCCGTGACTCACCCGCTGCCCTGAAACACATCCATTTGAGTGTCCGGGCAGCAAACACAAGTACCAAGGTCAACTCGGTCGTTGTCGGTCGACCGTTTCGCTCCAGGCATCAGGAAGTGTCCACTTTGGCACTGGAAGCCTCCACCGCTCACCTGTCACTTCCGAACACACGAGGCGACCCCGGCGGCCAGCCAATGAGGCTAGGCGATGATTTTTGGGGCGACCACGCAGCCGGAGACTTATCGCAATGCGAAACCATGCTCTATCGGCGATTTCGCCGAAAAACGCACCAAAACTCATTTTTGTTTCCACGAGGGTTTTGAAACCTGGACGACTAGTACAGAGGGTCACAAACAGCGATCATGCACTGTCCTAGACAGTGCACTCTACCACAATTGCACAGAAACCCCTAAACATTCATATATTCACATTTAATATGCATAAAGCGAGTGTTTATGGTCGTTACCTTAAAGCATGCGCCTTCGGGATGAAGCGAGAACACGGACGAATAGGTCTTGATGCGCTGGACACCGTGCTCGCTGTCCGGAGCGCAAACGACTGCCGAGGAGTGCGCCGGAGCCTCACGAAGTGCTGTGAACGAAGGTGCACCGGGAGCAGCGAAGGCACCGCAACGAAACAGAGCTTCTTCAGTAGGATCTGAGGTGAGCACGGCGATCAGTGAGGGTCAGGGATTGCCGTGCTCCCTTTCGGGTGGTTCAAGGAGTGTCAGATGGCCGGAAAACGTCAAAAAGGGCAAAACAAGCACCAAATGACTAGAGGCAGGGAGCAGCCGGCCGCCGGCGGGCGCTAGCCGGGGTCGACTGCGGAGGGGTTGGGGAGTCTATTGCTCCCCTCGGCCGGCGGCGGCAAGTGGTGGCGGCAGCGCCTCAGGAAGGCATGGCTCGCACGGCTAGGGCTTGTGCTCGGGTGGCTCGACGGCGGCGGCGGCGGCGGCCGGGGAAGCCACTAGGCGGTGGCGACAAGTCGCCTGAGGCCGGAGGGAGGCGGCGGTGAGGGCCCTGTTTGGCGGTGGCAACTTGATGAAGCGGCAGCCTCCCCTAGGCCCGAGGCTGCCCGAGGAACCTCGCGGCTGCAGCGGCCTTGGCGGTGACCTGACCCGCTAGAAACAATACTCGATGGGCCCACACTACCAGCCTAAAATGATTAAGCCCAGTTATTATTACTGGCGTGTAGCCCTCATTTATTCTAATCAGAAAAATTTTTTCACCCGATGTGGGAGTATTGGGGCGTTACAAACTCTCTATGTTTAGACCCTGACGTCCTCATCGGGTCCAAACCAAATCACAAATGCGAACCATAATTATTAGGCGATGTGAGATTTTAGAGGTGGCTCCTACGGGTTCAAGAGGTGGCTCCCACCAAATCCATTGGTGTAGCACTTTGCCCCGCATAGCATTTAGTTCTCACACTTCCGGCTAGTATTCGTGTCACGCCCCAGGACCCAACGGAAGCATGCCCGGCGCGTGTCCAGACCCGCCATATGTCTAAAACATATAAGGCGTCTAAAACAAAACAATAAATGTAGTAAAAAGAGAACATCTAGGAGTATCAGAGCAAGTATATCTAGATGCTACAATAGAGAAAAAGAACCATAAAACTAAAATCCACTAGATGAAAACATAAAGTAGTACAAGAAGAACCCCAAATACAAATACTAAACATAAAAATATGGGTGGTCTCTACACATGGTAACAAAACTCTCTCTCAGAAAACCAAAAAGAAGAGAGTGACCATCTAGGAGCAACAGCAAGCTCCGCTATCTAGCTATGCGACTCCCTTGCCGCGATCTCGTGCCTCCGCCGGTGCCGAAGGCTCTGAAAAGGAAACATAGAAACAGGGGCGTGAGAACTATTAAATAATAGTTTCCAGTGGGCAATTACTGACTTCAGTGATATGCGCCACTAGGCCCAAACTGAACAAAAGTGAGTAAGTACGAGTAAAATCAAAAGGAATAACAACAACTAAACATAAGTACTTACTAAATCATGATGCCTCAACCCAGCATGAATTTGCGTAATTAATAAAGCTACTATAACATGAATGTACATTAATGTGACTAGCATGTATAAGTATAAATATGCAACCAACAGAATGTCCACAATGTAGATAGTAAAATGTCATTGTTTACTATTCTAGTCAACGTCCCAATGGCATGTTCTGTCACTAAGTTCCAATCATGTAAGACCCACCAGCAGGCTGTCTGGCCTGCGTCGTACCTAATGGTCCCGTGGTAGCCAACATCTCCACTCTAGGAATGAGCCTCCCCCACGGCATCCCATTTCGGCGCCCAATCCCGCACAAGCGAGCATATGTCGCGATGGCCATCTCCGGAGTACCGGCTTGTAGGGAGCGACCTTCACAAGCTTGTGCAAATGAGCACAATGGCAAGCAAGCCAAAGATCTGTCTCTAGTACCAAGTCCTCATGTCTAAAAACATGGAATATACGTCGAATGTCTCAAAGGCCTATCTCTATGTCGTCATGTCTCTAACATGGAATATAGCAGATGTTCAATGGCCTATCACTATATCTCTATGTTGCAGTTTCACAGTTTACTATGTCAAGTGCCTCTTTATGGCATTTTTGTCCACTAAGTCCAAACATGAGTTTATTGTTTACAAATGCATAATTTGAGCAAATTCTAACATAAGAGACATGTTTCCAACTCGCTAACACGAACACTTCTCATATGCATGCAAAATGCCCATAATGCCCTACTATATAGAGTGAAATTTTCATGATACATAAGGCATGAATTTTAAGTGTTCTAAAATTCCCATAAATCCTATCTAGCATGGATTTGCATTCAAAAGGATGTTACGACAAGTATAGAAAGCATAGGAGCCATTTTGCCCTGTTTTCATGAAGCCAAACCCACCACAAGTCTTGCGATCCTTCGTTTGCTCCGACGAAGGTGTCCGCTAGTCCCCTAGCGCCCTAAAGATGTAGGAACAAAGGTTAAACGAACTTTACGAACAACACTAAGCTCAATCATTAACCATCTCAAGCTAAGGTGGAGAAACTCAACTCTAGTGAAGAAATCCTCTCTCAAGCTCCAAATAGGAGTTAGAGTTCTTCAAATCCAACCTAAATAAAGGTTCTAAACCCATCAATCCGGTTTCAAAGCCCCCAAATCGAAAATCCCCAAAATAAGCCCTAAATCCCAAAATCTAGGGTTTCTACCAACAAAAGCACCAAATCTAGAATCTAGAGGAAGAAAATCATCAACTAACCTCTAGGATGCTCCAAACTAAGTTCGAAATCCTCTAGGGTTGAAGATTGATCCACTACCAAGCTTCAAAAGCAAGCCCCAAGTCTCCAATGGTGAAAGAAGAGGTTGAGGAAGAAGTCCAAAGTCCACGAAGCAAACTCTTCTCCTTCTCCTTCTCCTTTTTTTCCTCTTGCCTCTCCTTCTTCTTCTCTTTCTAGAGAGTGTGAGAGAGTAAGAAGTGAGGGAAAGAGAGAGGAGAAATGGCCTAAAAGCCCTCCTAGGTAACAATATCCACATAGGTCCCTCAACAATCAAAACTGTGCATCAGCCCGGACTGGGCAATTTTCGCCCAGAGGGACCGGTCTCTCCCAACTGGGACCGGTCTCTCAGGTCCTCCCCGCAAAACCAACGTTCGGGAACCGGTCTCTCACAGTTAGGGACCGGTTGCCTCAAGTCTGCCGCAACACTGTTCCGGGGGGACCGGTCTCTCCCACCAGGGACCGGTCCCCGAGAGTGAAAACTCTCAGGACTAAGCCAAAATTCCAGAAATCGAACTTTTAGGCCGGATTACCATCTACGACCTTCCACCAAGTGTGGAAAAGTTCGGAATCCAAATCAAACACTCGAACCTCGCAATTTGCAAAGGTCCAGTGTGCTACAATTCGGCTCTGATACCAATTGTAACGACCCGACCCGCTAGCAACAATAACTCGTTGGTCTCACACCACCGACCCAAAATGCTTAAGCCCAGTTATTATTACTAGCGCGTAGGCCTTATATATTCCAATCAGAATCATTTCTTACCTGATGTGGGACTATTGGGGCGTTACAACACCCCCGTGCTATGGCACTTTAAACGTGATGCAAAACTTTGTATATGACTAAATCAAGCTGGAATGAGAGATAATAACTTCAATTTTTTCATTTTTTTGGATTCTGAAAAGGTTATATATATTGTTAAATTATATGAACAATCGGTGTAGACATGTTATCGGCCGAGGCTTTTTGATATAAATTTTTGATAGGGAAAACAGTGAAAAAACATACTTTTTTAGGCCAAAAGATGGTGAAGATCGCCTGCATGGGCGAGTTCTCTGTTCAAATGGAAGTCTCCACGATATGTATGCGTAGGGCAAAAGAATACAACAGTTCAACCATACATCGAACTGCAATAGTAACAACAATAATGATAATAATAATAACATAACAATTAAATGACGACAACCAAAATGTAATAACAACAAATCGCGTAAAGAGATACAAAAAACATTAAAAATCTATAAGAAACTTATGAGAAGCATAATTGACAATTATCAACATGAGGGTTAATTAAGTAACAAGTTCTAAAATATAAGTAAAAATAAATTCAAAGTGATTGCCAGGGAGACATGTTCTATTCTAATGCGCCTCACGCACTGATTCTCTACCTCTATCGTCACGGGCGAAAACTAGGGGGCTGAAAAGCTTGTAAACATGGTTCTTAGTGTATGCAGCGCCGAAGACAGTCTATGTA
>NC_033625.1:11444716-11458244 GCF_001540865.1 Ananas comosus
GCGACGAGCTCGGATCGTAGAGGTTGATTCAGGTGTCTTCGGATTGTCCACGAAGGTCTTCTATCGCTCCAAACTCACGGTGGATCAAACTACAAACGAGCACGATCTCCAATCCACCGTTTAAGACCTTCTAGAATAATAGGTTAATGGAAAATGTGGTTTCTATGTTTCTCTCTTGGTTTTCTTGTTCTCTCTTATGAGAGATAGCCCGTATATTTATAAGGGATTCCAAAATCTTAATAGGTACGTAAGAGATAAGGCCAAATCGGTTTTTAATTGTTATCCTCATATGGTTAGAATATATCTCTAAATAGCTTTTCAATTTAAAAGAGAGATTAATTCTAGCCCAATTAGACAACATAATAACCGTCGGATCGAGCCCGATCATGGGCGCACCCGATTCGATTTAACCAAATGCCAACAGTAGGAAAGGGAGATAATAGCTCAGATGGTGAAACAGACTGAGGAACTGCAAAAGAAGACATTAAGAAACCACTTGCTTGCACACCAAACATATGTAGAATCCGTGAGTTTTAAAGGTATGAGGATTTTATGTTAACAATGGATAGAGACGATATAGAAGAAGACATGAAAGAATTTCCACTACAAAAAGATAAGGAAAAAGTCAGATTACCAACTGAGAATTCCTGATGAGAAACAGAAGGACTAAATGCCACCAAAAAAAACCAAGTGGCATGAGCGGCACAACACAGAAAAACTAGCAACAACAGGATAGGCCAAGCGATACCACGTGGGACACCGGAGGAGCAAAAAAGGATTACAGAGAAGCTGAAATTACTGTAGCAGTAGCACTGATACTTTAGTAGTACTGTAGCGCCAGTATTGTAGCAGCACTGTAGCGGTGGTACTGTAGCGGCAAGGTAGATTATTATGAGAGAAGAAATATACACTCGCAAAGAAGGGAGGAAAGAAAAAAAGGACGAGCAACGCCGATGAGATTTGGCGAGGGAGAAGGGCAGCGTTGGATCTTTATGCCCTAGAATTAGGGGTTGACTCTAATGCCGTGAAAGAAAAGCAAAAGAGTATAGCCCTCTAGGGTTGTATTGATTAGAATAAATAGTGTACAAACCAACCCATTATAGTAAGATTACAATCAGAGATACCATATAGACCTATACTAAATGAGGTAATAAATAATACAATACTAAATATATTCTGTCATACTAAATATATCGTAACACTCTTTTTTCTGCTCAGAATTGAAATGCTGTATCTTTTTTGTTAGCTTCCACATTGATGTAGGCTTATGAAAATCTTTCCACTGCATCTTCAACTTGTGGAGCTCTTGATTGATGTGTGTGGCTTGGCTCCGCACATATTGCACATTAGATGGAGAAGTATGTTGAACGCAAAGATTAAAGTGTCGTCCTGTGCCGTACCGTGCCCCCAAAAAGGGGGGGGGGGTCCGCGGCATAGTGTGTGTATCGTGCTGTCTACGCACCAGACAGTGCGATACGCGGCACTGTGCCGTGCCGGCAGTGTGTGTGTGNGTACCCGAAACATTCTGGGTACCCCATCCCCCCCAAAAGACGTTGGAAATCGAAGATTTATTTGTTAGATAAGTCAAAAAAATTATAATTTAATTTTTTTGTTTATCAATATATGGGCAAATTTTTAATTTATATTTTCGATCCATACCACGTGGGCCTATCGGCCGGAACCCTCATCTTCCACCACTGACATTCATTTTTTTTTCACAAATTATTTTATCAAAATTTGTCACACCACAACACTTTTGGCGAATTAGGGGAACAAAATTGAACTCAATAAACAAATTTTGAGGCACATCAAACATAAAATTTTATTTTTGCACTAGAAAATTGAAAATACTGATGAAATTAAAAGCGACTAATATGGTCAAGGTGATTTTGAGCATTGAGAATGTGTTACCTTGCTAATAGAAATGACCATTACTGTGAGAAAATATCAAGTTTGGTACTTAAGTAGCGTTGGTAACAAGCTTTTAGTGAGGTTATAATGCACTTAGTAGCAAATCAGACCTCTACTATTGATGCTAAGCATGTATAGTTCAAAATATTCCCGCAATACATGCTGTGAAACTGGTATTTTATTCGTTTCACTACTTTGTCATGCCTTGATTCAGAAGCCCAACCGGTGTACAATAGCATGTATACTGTCATACTTATGTTTCACCCATTGAGCATGCAAGGCGATGGATCACAAGGAACTGTATAACAATTTCATTATTTTCACAAGCAACCTGTATAATACTTAAATTATTTGCATAATACAAAATCTCATCTAGTTGGTCGCTAACTCAACCACATCTTAAACCATTCCCGTGTAAATGCTTATAGATAAGCATAAATACGTTCATTTGAACATTACTCTTATCTTATTTCTCCAATAACCAACTAATAACATAAGGTTTAAATAACTTATCCAGTCCCACATTCATTCCAAAACGATCATGTACAAGCTCAAAGCCTTTTTAGTACATAAGCTACTTCCAAACCATCATAAATTAAATTTTGGGGCCATTTAGGTTCTATTGTTTCGTTGATGCTTACTGTATGGTCTCCTTACCTGTACTTAAGGCTTTACCCGCGAAGGAAGAAAACTGAAAATGGGTAAGAACTATGTAATGTAGTCTAGTGTGTAGAAATACTAAGAGAAGCAATCTGTACTC
Organism: Ananas comosus; assembly: GCF_001540865.1. NCBI lineage: Eukaryota > Viridiplantae > Streptophyta > Magnoliopsida > Poales > Bromeliaceae > Ananas > Ananas comosus. Next base: position 11,447,388 of record NC_033625.1, read on the forward strand.
ATTAGGCCCTACCGAAGGCATAACAGAGCAAGTAAAAGCTATATACTAGATAATACTTAAAACAAGGATTTAAGTACCCATCGGCATGGGCCGTATTTACCGTGCCATATCATGTCAGCAATATATCGGCACGATACAACTACCGTGCCGATGGCACAGCTCAAAACTCTCTTTTCTTTAAATTAGTAAGTAATTTTTTTAATAAAGTTCAAAAGATTTGATGAAGGTACACAATAAGCAATTAGAATATCTTATTGCAAAAAAAAAAAAAATGCCATTATGTGTCGGTACACATGCATTTTTTGTGGCCGGCACGCATTGGCACGGCTCGACATGCACTACGCCATATCGTGCTGACAAGTTTTCGGGTCGAAATACACTTTAAGGATAACCTGAAACAAGGTGCATAGGTAGATGGATATTAACAAATCAAGAATCTACATTGTCTCTACTAACAATACAAGATATGTAGAGAAAATGTGAATAACTAGAGTTTTAGAGTTTATGCAGCAACTGCCCTGATATGTACAAGCATTCTCATTATTAGTCCGATTTCATTGGCTTGCACTAAGATTCAGGTGCACATGTTTAAGGTTCCCTAACCAACAATATTTGTTTCCAATGATTTTTCTCGAGTACTACAATTTATATATAATGGGGTGCAAACAATATCTTTTACTATAATTTGGGAAAACAAGTATTCAGCATTTCATATCAACAACAAGTTGCATGTTTGACTTTATAAACAAAAACAAATAGTATTGAGAAGGAAATGACAGATAGGAATCAGAAATCAGCAACATGAGAATGCTTTTATTTGTAATGAACTAATGAATGCATAATAAATGTAGGGCAATCACAAGGAAATATAGTGTGGATTATGTTCGAGATAACTACTGTCAACAGAGTAGGAGATCAAACAATCATTGAAATTAGCCTCCCAATCTCAATTCGGAAAAACTCACTAATTCACAATCTTGCCATGCCTTATCTTGTTGGTCCCTCAACATCAACATTATAGTAAGATATTGTGTTAAGACCTTTGTTCAATATTAGAATTAATTGCATTGAATTCATTTTCCCTGCCATTCTTCAAGGCTTAGAGATAATCCCCTAATTTAATTTTTTTATTATTTGCTATCAAGGATTCCGCTAGCACAGCTTGTGTCGTTGTATCAGCGGCACGACACGTAGCGGCACAGGGTGTGCAAATGTCGGCAACCCCCCTGTGCCAATGGCATGCCATGTCATGCCTTGGGGTTTCTTTTGGAAAACTTGTTACAAGAAAATAGCTAAAAACATATAACCAAAATCAAAGACTGCCCCGATATGTACACTGAACCGCCGCATGGATAGAGTTTCCTCTGTACAAACGAACAGTCTCCCCTATACATGCACAGCGTAGGAACCTAGGCTGTGTTTGGTTCGAGAACTATAACTTGGGGGATAAATTTTGTTGTTCTGAAGAAGAGAGGATATTCCGGTAAAAGCTAAAACAACTGTAAATTTGTGTTTGGATGCATTCAGGAATATTCTAGAGAATATCATTAGAAGCATTTTGATAAAAGTCTAGAATAATGTCCAAATATGTTTTAAAAAATAAAATAATTAATTTATACCATTATATTTTATATAAAATTATTTTATGCTACAATTTATAATATAATATTTTATGTAACAATTTAGTTTATATTAGTATATTTAATTTATTTTCTATATAACATTGTATTTTATATAATTTATCCATAATAATATGTAATGAATAAAATATAATACTAGCAATATCCATATAATTTTAATTAATAATACTATAAATGTCAACAGTCCGACTACTATACTATCGATAGTACCAAGCACTTGGTGTTATCAAGTTTTTTCGCTGTTAGATCTATCCTTTTGACCATTTGCACTCGTTAGATCATACTATCTAACCAACCGCCCATTCAATCCTAGGGGACCACTATCATCATAACCGGAGACCACTATCACCCTAATCGCACAACCTTTCATCCAAAGGCCGAAAACCTAATAACACCAGGCACTTGGTACTATCGATAGTATAGTAGCATAATTCAAATTTCAATACAAATTTAAAAGAAATATATAGTATATGAAAAAAATTGAATATATACAATACTGAGTCTGAAATACAATAATTAAATATTAATATATAAATGCTAAAACTTAATAAAATAAATAATTAATCAAATTTAATTAATTTACATTATATATTAAGATTCAAGTAAAAATATATTATCATAAAGATATACTTATTTATGTATCTAGTTATCTAATAAAATAAAGTGAAGAACAAAGTTGTTCCTAGTTTCCTTAGGAATAACTTTTAGATACGGTTTGGATGGCGTATAAGGGAGGGAATAAGACCTTATTCCCTCTCTTATACCCAAAAACAAAAAAAATGGTGGAACAATAGTTCCCATCTTAATGGGTTATCCCTTTAGGTGGAACAAGACTTGTTCCAGGAGAGAGAGAGAGAGGAGAAGATAAATTAATTTAAATGTTAATTTTTACAAATTTATAATTAATTTCAAAATTAAATATAAATTTTTAAATTCTAAATTTCAAATTTAGATTTAAAATTTGATATTTTATATTTTTCAAATTTAAAATTTGATATTTTATATTTTTTAAAATTTAAGTTTGATCTTAAATTTAAAATTAAAATTTTGATAAATTAAAATTTAAAATTTGAGATTTTAAATTTTAATATTTTAAATTCAAATTTTAATTTAAAAATTAAAATTTTAAATTAAAAAAGTCAAATATAAAATTTAAAATTGTAAAATCAAATTTAATGAGAGGAGTAATATCATAATTTTTTTATTTATAACTGCCCGCTATTTTCTTATTCCGCACCTATCCAAACACAATTTTTCTTATTCCCGGGAACAATCCACTTTTCATCCAAACGTTATTTTTTTTATTTCTGGGAACAACCAAATTTTCATCCAAGCGTAAAATCGGTCTAATTCTTGCTTATACTTGAACTTGTACCTATCCCTGAAATAAGCAGTTCTTACTTATATCCGAATCAAATGAAGCCTTAATGGGTTGTTCTAGAACACCCTAGAACAACCCGCTTTGACCGGAATAATTTGTTCCTCCCAATTCCGTTGACGTTTGGTTACAAGTTGGGGGATATCCTTTTAGTTTCGGGGATATCCCCCGAACCAAACACAGCCCTAGATGATAACATCAACCAACACAAACAACCACAACAAGAACAACAATAGAAACAAAAAAGACGGATAAATAACCGACCAACAGATAGATAATCAATGAACAATTAAATCAACAGTTATTAATCGAGAGATAACCTAAATGTCAAGAAACATAATTCCGTATTTATTAACTTGAGAGATAATGAAACTACTAAATCAAATGAATCTAAATATAAAAGCAAAACCAAACATGAAAGGTGAAACTAAAACATTGACATCACAAAATAGGAGCTCGTCTATCTACTAGCACTGTCACGCACTGTCCCAAACCTCACTTCCAGTGTCACGTGTGAAAAATAGGGGATGAGAAACATGTACACATGTTTTCCAGTGGGTACCGCAAGCCGCCGATAGCAACCTGTACTTACTGGTAAACAAGAGAGAGATAAAGTACTCTGACAAGTATGAACTAATAATCAAAGCATGTACAGTGGCAATAGTAAAGCTGGAAAAGAAATGAATAACTAATCAAAAGATATATATGTATCACTACTGTAACATAAATAAACAAACAAGTATGCATCAACCAGACGAACAGTCTAATAACCAACTCAATCCACATATAGCTATGTTGGTGTAAAGATCTCTCAGGCAATGCCACCATGCTCAGTCACCAGGCATATCACCTTGTTGCAAAACATACCGCGCATAGGGCTCACAATTCGAGACACAATAACTTTTCCCGAAACGAATACTGTTACGATGGCTAAAACCGCTGGCATATGTGAAATGCTCCATGAGCTGTGTCGAAAGATGCTATATGCTCAATAGCCAAACCATCGGCAAATAGCTGAGAGAGATCAATAGGATGTTCGTCGACCTATTGGGAAAAATATATACAGCTAAATTCGATTGTAATCAAAATCTAACTAATTCAGTTATAAAGATAAAATTAAACTTACGAATAAGCGAAAAAATCCAATTAAAAGATTTGATCTATCCGGAAGCGTGCGTAGCGCTGCCGTAAGGCGTATTCCTGTCATTTCTTGGGGATTAACTGAGAACAACACCCCAAGGTACGACCGAAATTCCTTTTCCTGTGAGCACGAACGTGGCGGAGGTTGACAGAGATTCTTTAAACATCTAGTAAATAAGAGAATGTGAAAAGGAGTGAAAAATGAAGAGATGATGATTATTTTTTTATCTCAATGTCTTTTCTCTACCTCTATAAGAACAGAAGAGGAATATATAAAGAGAAGAGGGAGTAGAGGGCGTAATGCCACATTTTTTCCCTTAGGCGAAAGAAACGGAACCCACATTCCCTCCCTTTTGGTGCAAGAAACGGAATAAGAGAAAATCTCGTTAGGTTTTCTTTCGTGCCAAGAAAGACAAATAAATAAATAATAAAAATATTAATTAATAAATAATATTAAATATTAAATAAAATAAATTAAAAAATAAGATAAAGTCGGAACTCAATTTTGAATTTTTCATCAACAACAAATCAGGTCAAACAATGTCACTAAATCATATGTGATACTGACCTACCGGGTTAACTATCGTCATGCAATATAGTCTAGCAATATAATCCATGTGATACTGCTCTACAACTCAAACATAATCAACATGATACAACAAGAAAAGTAATGCGAAAATAAACTGAAGGATTCAAGTGGTGCAACAGAGATACTTAATGAGAACCATAAAGAAGGATGAAGGGAAAGGAAGGTAACTAAGTAGTCAAGGGCATGCTGAGATAAAGCGACTTAACACAAAATACCACAGTAAGGTGAGTTACTGAGTGAAATAAGCAGCCAACCACTTAAAAGGCAATGCTATAAGTAAAGGGGCATGCATCAATAACCAATATGAGATGAGTTGAATATCTTTATTCTTGTTATATGGACCAATCCATTAATTTCCAGGGCTGAGGCTAGATGTTCGAAATGTAATGCGTGGTATGGCTTTAGTTTATATCTTATATCGGAAAATAATTGTAAAATATTGATTACATTAATTTGAGCTACAACTATCAAAAGTTCATCTTGTCAGAACTCTTGCGTTGACATTTTTAACTTTTATTTATGATATACTTAAAGTTTTCATGTTCTAGTATCCTTTAACATGTTCTTACGAAATTTAGGAGCTTGACAACTAATGGGCATTGTATTTCGTTCTGTTACATTTCTTTATGCAGGCAACATTTTATCCTGGATTGTGTGAGCCAACCACTCAAGGTGGATTGGGATTTGACTACTGGGTCAATCTTTCTATTCCAGAAATGTGGTTATGGCATCTTGAAAATGTTCCGGACAAGGATTGGAGCATGAATAAGGTCTTGCTAGTAACATTTTATCTTTTATTATTTAGTAGTTTCATTTTCATATTTGAGCTCAATTAATTATACTACGTCAACAGGTTTTCCTGTAGGTAACATCAAACCACAAACAATATCTTTTGGGTCTCCATATGGCTAAAATGCACTAGAACTGTCTAAACATTTGCCCATTTGCAAATAGCCACCTAATGATGTAGCCTTAATAAGAATAGGCTGTTATTAATATGCTTTCATACCAACTAACATAAGTTGAAAGTAAAAATAATATAGTTTTTGTTTGTGTAATCAACACATCTGTATTTGGGATGATTGAAATTAGTCCATATTAGTCAATGTTTATAACCATTTTGTTACTAATACAGTTGTATGACAACTGGCCTGTACCTTGCATACACATGTACTTATTTATATGTATAATATAAAACCCTAAAAGGATGTGTGGTGGCTTCTGATCCAAACTCTCATGGTATTAGAGCGGTAGCCCTAATTCTAGGGTATAACGATCCAGGCATCATTCCGAACTTCGTTTCTCTCATCGACGTCAAAACCTTACCATCCCTACTAATAACCAACATCAAAACCCTAATTCATCCGGCGCTTATAGACACCACCTATCACGGGTGAAAACAAGTATTCCTTAATGTTCTTGAAAGTTTTGGAGTGACTTCATATGTTGATGGTACTAGTAGCATGTTCGCTCAATTCATTGAAGCAGCAGAAAAAAAACTTGTTCCAAATCTAGCATATTCGGCTTGGAAAGAGGGACACCGCCATCTGAATTGTTACTTTAGTTGCCCTCTTATCTAGATGGACTCTTCGTCAGCTTTGTTCTCTTATCCGGATGGACTCTTCGTCAGCTTGATGTGAAGAATGCCTTTCTCCATGGGGTTCCAAGTTGTTTTCCTATTGTTTCCTCATCATGTTTGCAAGCTTTGGAAAGCCATAAAATGGTCTTAAACAGGTGCCACGTGCTTGGTTTCAGGGGTTCACATCTTTCTTATCCGAACTTAGTTTTATTGTGAGCGCTGCAAATCTATCCATATTTGACTCTCACAGGATTGATGACATCCTTGTTTTATTGTTGTATGTTTATGACATAATTATGACAACTAGCTCGACGCCTTTATTGATGTCTTTCTCCACTCTTTACACCGAATTTACGTTGAAATGACTTGGGCCCTCTTCACTATTTCCTTGAAGTGAAAATTTTAGACTCTACATGAGGCTTGCGGCAGACACAAGAAAATAATATTCATTAATTACTTGAGCATCATGGAATGCTTTTTTATAAGCCTATTTCCACACCATTGTTATTGACGACTCATTTGTCTATTCATAAGGGTTGTCCTTTCAATGATCTCTATACTTATCGACAGATAGTTGAGGCCTTACAGTACCCTACCTTTACTCGGTTGGATATCTTATATGTTGTCAATCTAGTTGCAATTCTGCATACTCTAGTGACATTCATCTATAGGCAGTTAAAAGAATTTTTCGTTATATTTATGGGACCTATAAGAATGGGCTTCAGTGACACCCCAATAATCTCACATCGGGTAGTTATGGCTAGATGTGGGGATATATAAGCTTGATTAGGCTAGAAATAATAACTGGGCTTAAGCATTTTGGGCCGTTGGTTTGGGTCTAATGAGTTATTATTGCTAGCGGGTCGGATCGTTACATTTGGTATCAGAGCCGGTTCACTAGTCGGAAGTCTGAGATGAGTCTTGGCTGAGCCAGGGTCGGAATGATAGACTAAAGTCAAGGTCGGTGAATGACAAGCTAAGTCAGAGGCGAAATGACAAGGCTAGCGAGACAAGCCTCATATCGACTGGTGATCTTGGGTTGTGTGTGTGTTTAGGACTGACGAGGACGTCAGGGCCTAAACGAGGTGAGTATGTGATACCCCAATAATCCCACATCGGGTAGTTATGGCTAGATGTCAGGGCCTAATCAAGAAATAATAACTGGGCTTAAGCATTTTGGGCCGGTGGTTTGGGCCTAACGAGTTATTATTGTTAGCGAGTCGGTCGGTGGTTTGGGCATAACGAGTTATTATTGTTAGCGGGTCGGGTCGTTATAGCTTCATTTTCTTGATATGCCAATTCCTCTATTGCATATTTTGATAGTAATTAGGTGGGATATCTTGATTCTCAGCCCTCCACCTTTGGTTATCAGGTTTTTTTTTGGCTCAAACCTCATTTCGTGGTCTGCTAACTACATCTCTCGCAAGCTCTGTAGCTGAATATGTGATGCCCCAACTTCCCAGGGGTTACCTATCTTAGAATTACTCCCGTCCTAACACGCTTAACTCTCTTAATCTCTTGGGCCTAGCCATCACCAAAATGCTTTAGCCAGGTTAAGAGTTTTAGTCCTATTATATCTTATATATAGGACTATGTTGGGTCTCACATTCTCCCCCCCTTTAAGCCTTGATGTTCTCATCAGGCTCAAACTCACAAGTACTAGACGATGTGAGACTCGTTTCGCTAGCCTTGTCATTCCGACCCTGGCTTAGCCGAGACTCATCTCACACTTTCCGCTGGTAATTGGCTCTGATACTAACTGTGACACCCCAACTTTCTAGGAGGTCACCACCTATCCTAAGACTACTCCCGTCCTAGCACACTTAACTCTCTTAACCTTTTGCGCCTAGCCACCACCCAAAATGCTCAAGCTGGGTTAAGAGTATTTGCTCTATTATATCTTATATATAGGACTATCTGGGGTCTCATAGAATATCGCTCTGTTGCCTTTACCCTGGCTGAGACTGTCTGGCTTCGTTGACTTCTTCGTGATCTTGGTGTGCCACTGCCATAATCGGTTACTATTTGTCGTGACAATCTTTATCTCGTTGCTTATCAAGTGTTGTATGTGCGCATCAAGCACATCGAACTTGATTATCATTTTATTTCACGAGAAAGTGTAGACGCGCAGTCTCTCGTTGATTCATCTATCGTCAGATAAGCAGCTTGCTGACATATTAACTAAATCGCTCTCCACTTCTCATTTTTTGTGCTCTTTATATCAATCTTCACATCTGATCTCGAGAGGCTTAGTTGCGGGTGCATGTTAGAGTAATTAATGCATCTATATTTGTGATTGTTGAAATGTCACGCCCTAGCGCTGAGACTCTACTGGGCATGTGCATAGACCTGTGCCACGGACAAGGTTATTTTTCTGTTCATGCACGGCGTTGGAACACAAAGCACCTATACGAAGCTTTTATGAAGAGAATAAGCTAGGAATTTATTCTCGAAATGTCTTTATTGTTTACAAAACATGTCGAGGCTTCCTGGATACAGCCATAACCAACTATAAGTTCAATTACATTTTTCATTTTCCAAATAATACAATTGTCACTATTTCCAAAATACAAAATGAGATCACTATCTCGGGAAGAGCTAATTTTCACAGGTCCTCACCCATCACGCTCCACCCTTCCCGACGCACCTGAAAATAATGGGGTGAGAAACTATACAATTCCACAGTGTGTACAACACGCCGACGAGGGCAAACTGTCCTGATCAGGGCAACAAAGAGTAGTAATAATGTAGGGTATTTAAATAATTGATAGGCAATGGTATGCATCATATGTCAGCGTATGTGATATCTTCATCTAGTGTCAATGTATAACCTGCAATGTTCTACTCAATGCATCATCTAGCATAGTCATCAATTTGACCCAATTCTCTGCCGTGTCTAGGAAGAGATCTAGACATGTTGTACTCAATGCCAAAGCTCTGTCTAGGAGGAGACCCTGGCGAGTGTTGCTTGTATGCCCTGTCTAGGAGGAGACCAAGCTAATGGTGCGACCTCTCTTCGGGAAGAATTCACCCTATTCACAGCCATTGAGACGGTGAAGGAGAGCATAACATTTATTGATTACATCATGCTCATGTGCCAAATGGGATAGTAGTGGTCCGAGGTAACCATGTTATAGTCGTGTCTCTGCTAAAGCAATAATTAAAAGCTATCATGTCTCATTTTGCCACTATATAGTTCACAATGTCCTATTTAGGTTTATTCTGCTAAATTAGCATGCTTCTACAATGACCATGGAAATACAACTAGTATAATGTCATAAACTAGGAATAATAAGCAATAAGCATGCTATCAACAAGCAGGTATACAAGAACTTGAGAACAATTGTTTCAGGCTACTACTGGCTCATATTATGCATGAAAGGGAGTTAGTTGAGGCTAAGAAAACCGAATATTGCTAAACCCACTTCAGAGAGTGCACCCACCTCAAGTCGCTCTCTCGATGTCCACGGTGTGGTCATGGCTTCCGGTCCCTCGTTTGGTCCTAGGGAAAGCACAAATGGGTCATACACAACACTAGCACGTGATTTCCAACAAAAGAATCCACTAGGGCTTGAGTTCTGGAGCTTTCGGAGGATGAGGTTTCGGAACCAACATTGTGTGGTTCTAGAACTAGCTCAGTGGTTCCTCAGACATAGAAAAGAGCCTCAACATGGTGTTTCGAAACTTGACACTGACATTCTTCAAGGGCTTTGAAATTTGAGATATTATATGAAATTAATCCATATTAGTCAATATTTATGACCATTTTGTTATTGATCCATTTGTATGACAACTAGCTTATACCTTGTATGCACCTGTATTTATTATTATTTACTAATATGGATTAATTTCGATCATCCCAAATACGGATATACTCATTACTTTGACAATTTTGAAATTGTAGGTTATCGGGTACTATATCAACAGTTCTGTTTCGAGTTTTGTAGCATGGATGAAAACAAAGGAGGAAAAAGTACAATAGGAGAAAGGAGAGAGGAAGAAAACGAGGGCAACCACATAGCATTAATTCAGTAAAGAAAGATCACGCATATGTTAAATAAAGCCAGTTTTTTTTATTCTCCAAAACTCCTCTTTTAAAAAGAGGCTTTGGGTTTTATATAAAATAAACCATAATTCTAACCTTAATTAATTTTCTAGATTTTAGATATTTTAATGAAGAGTAAACAAAAATTTCTCAAATACAAAATCAAATCTCTAATTTATTTTGGATTTACATAGGAAAACAAAATCCTAAAAACCTAACAGAAGCTCAGAAACAAATTTTTAAAAATAATAATTCTAAAAATTAAAAACAAATTTTTTAGAAGTTTCTCCTAATTAATCTTTTGACGGCATCACCGAAACTTCAAGAATTTCACATTTACTGCATCACCGAAACTTCTGCAGTTAAACACATAGTTTTATACTTCATCAACTCATGAGAGGAATTATGGTTAGTTACTGTAGATTTAAGGTGCGAACCAAAATAGACTGGATGTTGGCTTGTCATGACCCAGGTTTAGATCTATGT
>NC_033625.1:11458344-11501930 GCF_001540865.1 Ananas comosus
TTCTATAAGGTCTTGACATGGATTTGACGTGGATCTAAATTAAATGGGAGAAAATTAATAATGCTAGAAATCTGCTGAATTAATAGTGTGACATTGTTGTGCCTTGTGAAATAACTGTTGTTCTCTAAAAGCTTAAACTGTTAGAGGGTGGGAAACAACTGATAACTAATAACTGTTGTGATAACTTAAACTAATAACTGTTGTGAAATAACTGTTGTGCTGAATTAATAACTGTTAGAGGGCGGTGTTTATATATTTTTATATTTAACACTATTTTTATACTTAAAACTCACCTCACGTCTGGGCTCGAAACTTTTTGCAAGGTCCACAATGTGGACTTAAATTAAATGGGAGAAAATTAGAAATACTAGGAGCTTAGCGTGACTTGAACTCAGAAACTCCTATTCTGATACTATGTGAAACAACCGTTCTACTCTAAAAACTTAAGCTGTCAGAGAATAGTGTTTATATATTTTTTATATTTAACGTACGTACCTCAATGAGCTTAAAATTCATTGCAGGTGGATTGGTTATACTTTCTAGCATTTGGTGTCGTTGCCATTGGGCTGATTATCTATTCAGTAAAGTAAGTGCCACACAAATACTTTCATTTTATATTGCACAAGTGTAATATGAAAAATAAAGTATAGCTGTTTTACAAGAATTTGAATTTAATGAGTGTCAATGTTCTTACTATCTACAGCGAGGCCGGGATAGAAGGTGCAAAAGATGATGAAGGTGAAGAAGCAGCCGTCCAATACGATCAACTCACTGAAGAAAATTCAACAACACCGCTATTGTGAGCAGTGGAAAACTTATATCAACTCTATCCATACGGCAATTCGATGCTGATGTTGAAGTTTCATCATATGTGATGTAACAAGTTCGTCCAAGAAGCTAATTAAAAATTGTTGATGAAAATTCAGATATGCGCAAAGTTTATTAGAAACTAAATCGAAAAAGTATCTATTCATTGATTGCTTAATTACTCATATAAACATTCATCATCAAGTAGAGGAGCGTTTCTAGCAAATTGTCATTTCTGTGGAACTAAAAAGAGAAAAAGATCTCCATGAAATCGGAATGGTGCATATACGTGCGAATTAAACCATACTAGCCGGTCAAACCAGCTGGCCAGTTTACCGCAAATTGGTCCGGTGGGTAGTTCGGTCCAGGCCATGTTAAAACCTGTTGCAAGGAAGAAACCGGATTCAACGGCCTAAACTAAACTAGATGAATTGGCTGGTAAACTATGAAAACACCAAACCGCCCGTTTCAAATCCGGTTCAAGTAAAAATGCAAATTTCGTTATTTACTGCAAAAATATTAATGATACGAAGGGTGAATTGAACCTATAATAATTGATTATTAGGCCTCCATTGACTCTAACCAACAAGTCTAAAAAACAGGCCTGATAAATATGCAGAAATGTTATAATTTAAGTAATTCAATGAGTTAAATTTAAAATACATTTATATATATAATTTTTTCCTTATATTAATATATTTTACAGTTTGGCCCCTGCAGATCAACTCCGATTGAATCTCTGACCCTCAAAACTATTCTATTTTCAATTTGTTGATTGGTTTGGTTTCCTTTTTTTTTTTTTTTTTTTAGAATAAAGTAGTAAGCAGAATCTTCATTCATTTAAAAGATGAACTATGCTACAATCAAAGGAAACTGGGCCTCGAACGAGAAGAAAAAAAAAAAAAAAAGATTAGCAAAAGTGATCCTAAGTATCCATGAGTGAACGTATCTCGGTCGCTAGGTAACACGCCATGCGTTTAGTTTTTTCAAAAATTATTCTATTCTGCTCCAGATGAACAACCCACCATGTGGTGGCGATTGTCACTAACTCTCTCCTAGTGCTATGCCTTTATGTCGGTTCACTTTCCAAAGCAAAATGGCAGAAGTACAGTAAGAAGAAGCTGCTTCTTCAGAAGTTATCCCTCTAGCAAAGCTCTGATAGCTCTGATACTTTGACAGCGCATGAAAAGATAAATCCACTGTCTCACTCTCGTCTAGACAGAAAACACAGCACTCCTCACCACTCCAACCCCTTTTCCGAATATTGTCTACTATGAGCACCTTTCTTCTCAAGACTAACCACACTAAAATCTTGACTTTCAAGGGGGATTTAACTTTTCTGTCATTTACACCACTGTCTTGCAGAAAGTTGTAAAGCAATTTGACCGTAAACTTTTAGACCGAGTCCATCTCCACCTGACTTCATCCTTTCTATTATATAGAGAAATCTTAGAGATCGAATCCTTTAGCTTCATAGTCAAGTCAAAGTCGAACTGGGAGCTAGGGAAACCTGCCAAGATCTTACGCCACCTCCACCTAGTCCCTCCCCAGTAGTCCTTAACTATATAGTTTTAATTCATGACATTATCGTATATATGGTGGTAAAAGTTCACAAAGAAGCTTGGTCGCTCCATATATCATTCCATAAGCTTACATTCTGTCTATTCCCAATTGAGTAAGGCACACCACATTTATAAATATCTCTGGTCGCTAAAACACCCTGCCACCAGTATGATTAAGGTTTGAATATATATATATATATATATAGAATTAGGCTAGAATACTATTAAGTTTTTAACGCTCTTTTTGCTATCAAGTTTTTAACCCTTGGATGAAAAATTGTAGGGTCAGGATGATATTAGTCGGTTAGAGTTGAGTGGTCCCCCTAGGGTTGAGTGGTCCCCACTGGGTTATAATATTTAATCCAATGATTAGAAATAATGAAAAAAGTTGATCCAAAGGCTAAAAAACTGGTAGCAACAATGGGATTTTGCTACTAATAGTAGCCCAATCCAACTATATATATATATATATATATATATATATAGAGTAGGGCTAGAATACTTTTTCAAGTATCACCCAAGTGATACTTGTGTGTTTTTAGCCATTGGATCTACTTTTTGATTACTAATAGTCCTTGGATCAAACACTATTCCACCTACCACCACCTACCACCATCATCTCAATCTCACATCTCTCCATCCAAGGGCTAAAAACACACAAGTATCACTTGGGTGATACTTTTACAAGTATTCTAGCTCTACTCTATATACATATACATACATATATATATAATAATATTATATAGGAGATTGAGGTAGAGTAATGGAGAGAGAGAGAGAGAGAGGATGGAGAGAGGTTTGTGCTTAGAATACATATCGGTTAAGAGCCAGTTTACTTTGTTTTCGATGATCAGAACTTCTAATAATTTGAGTCGGCTCCGTCTTTGAACTGATCGTATACCACTTGAGATGTTTAGAATATCAAAATTTCATAACTTTTCGACATACATTTGCCTAAATGAGCAAAGGTTTTCAAATTTGTAATTTTAATTGGTCGATAAGAGGCGTTTTCTTGGTTTTAACGACAAAAGATATCCAAACATCATTGAATTTTATTTAAGAAAATTCTTCTAAACTATTTAAAACAAGATCTATACTCTTGATCTTGATTACAAGACTCCTTATCATCATTTTTTAAGAGTATTCATTTTTGCCCTTCATTTTTTCTGTTCACGTTGATGGATATAAAGAACAATATTGACCAGTGTGTGAAACTTTGATTTCTAGACAATTTTAAATGGTTTATGATCTATTTAAAGAGGCATCGTCAATTTGGAAGCCCTATCATCAGAAACAAATCGGTAGTAAACGGACTCGTTTACTACGAAGTATTCTAGCTAAGCTTAATAATATATATCATACTATTTAGATTATAACTATCAACAACCACCATCACCCTAGGGGGCCAAACATATCACAATTGGACATTTCTCAATCACAAGGGCTTAAAAAACTAATTAGGCACATAGCTTGGTCCCTATTGGTTAGTATTCCAGCCTATGTTCTATATCATATTATATATATCAACCACTACACAAACACACACAAACACACGCGCGCGCGCACAGACACCACACACAGAGTTGAGCTGGAATAATACCAAGGTAGCAAACGGTCTCGTTGACCACCTATTTTTTTTCGTATTGAGCCTCCAAATGCGAAGCACCGTTACCAATTGAAATGATCTATACCACTTGAAATATCTAGGAAATTAAATTTCATGCTTTTCGATCTTGTTCTCTTGTTCATCAACGTGGGCTGTAAAATATAGAATATCTCTAAAAAAATGATGATAGGATTTTGTAACCAAGGATCGAGAGTTCATTAGATTTTTCTAATAGTTTAAAAAATTTCTTACAAAATTCATATTATTTGGATAGTTTTACACCGGTGGACGAAGAAAAGTCTGGATATCGACCATTAAATTATAATTTTGAAACGCTAGTTGTTATATGTAGAAGTCAATGATGTTAAAAAAATTGAAATCTTGATTTCTAAATACTTTATGTGATATAGGAATCATGATTAACAGGTACCGATCGTCGATTTTAAAGCTCCATATGCGAGAAACAAAATGGGTGTTCAACGGGGTGACCTTGTTTTGCTACGATAGCATTTGGCCAGCTCAACTTCTATCCACACACACACAATTTACATAGTACTATATATATATGATATAATTAATATGATATATATAGGAGAGAGAGAGAGAGAGGAGGAGAGTGCTAGAAGAGAATGAGAGAGAGAGTCGATTACTATTTGTATCAATAGCACTAAGCAGTTGGTTACTATCCAGTTTTCTGACTGTTAGATCTACTTTTGACTAGATTTTACTTAGTTAGATTATATTATTTCAACCAACACCCTCACCAGAGGATATCTCATCCTAGTTGTGTCCTTAATGCAAGGGCTTAAAAACTAATAGCCACAAATAGACTTGGTGTATTAATATTATAGCCTGTTTATATTATTTATTATATGCAGTGACACCTAGGGTACATGTAAGTGTGCTTCAGGAAGCAGATATGTGGACTCTCTCTCTCTCTTCAAAGGGTTTTGATCTAAGGGTTTAAAAAATGGAAAGCACATATAAGTGGTGCTTCCAGAAGCCAAGCATAGTCGGACTCTTCTTACTATCTCTTCTCTCTCTGCTCGCTTCGATATATTATATATATATATATGGGGTATTATATATATATATATATATATATATAGTAGCGGGCTATATATTTTATGAGTATTGGCTCCTTATACTCATAAGTTTTCGCCTTTAGATTTATTCGATGATCATTGTACCGGTTAGATAATATATTCAAGAGGGGGAGGTACGGGGGCCACTCAACTAGGACATATCATTCTAAGTGGGACGCCATATCATAACCACACATTCCATCAATTCAACTGTTAAAGAATTTTAGTGAGTACAATGGGGTTTCTACAGTAGTTGAGGCTCTTCTCTCTTCTGCTCTTCCGGTGCTCTCGTTCGGTGCTCTCTCTGGCTCTTGTATATATATATATATATATATATATATATATATATATATATAGCTTATTTCTTACCAATAGTATAGTTGAGCTGGAATACTATTGGTAACAAATAAGCTCTATTGCTACCAATTTATTTTCGATGATGGAGCTTCCAAATCGATGATCAGTACTATTAAACATGATCTAAACCATTTAAACTATTAGGAAATCAAATTTTTATACTTTTTTGATACTGTTCTCTAATCAATCAAGTGGACACAAAATAAATGACTAAAAATGAATATCTTTCAAATAGTGATGATAAGAGTCTTGTAATTAAGATCAAGAGTAAAGAGTTTAAAAAATTTCTAACCAAAATTCAATGATTTAGATATGGGTAAATTGCACTGTTTCCTCCTGAACTTTTGGCAGTTTCACTTTACCCCCCAAACTCTTAAAATAGACATTTAGCCCCCTAAACTTTAATACTGCATTCTTGTTGCCCCTTCCGTTAGTTCTAGTTAACGAAGCTAAACGGGAGTTGATGGAAGGGTTAGGTTTTGGTGGGAAATCGCCAAAATTGTCCCCTGTTCCGAGCAAGCCCTCTTTTATTCCTTAAAAACTCCTTTTTCTCTATTTCTATGCCCTCCAAAGTTCTTATTCTCCAACTATCCCCTCCAATACCTTCTCCTCCAACTCTTTCCTCCAAAGCTCTCTCTTCCAAAGCTCATCATCAATTTAAAATCTCTTTTTCTCCTCCAACTCCTTCAAAACTCTCATTTTCTTATAAACTACGCCATGGATGCCTCACAATTCGTGATCCCGAGTTGTTTTTGCGGTGAATCTGCACAAATTAAGACATCTTGGACTGATTCAAGTTCAGGGAGGCGGTTCTTGGGGTGCAAAAATTATGGGGTAGGCTGCTGTATTACTCTAATATGTTTTTTTTTTTAAATTTTCGATTTGCTTATTTTGTTTCTTTTCTTGTATAGGATGTGTTGAAGTTTTTCTATCTATTTTCTTGTAGGTAGTGGGTGCATGTGGATTTTTTCAATGGTTTGACCCTCTAGTTGGTGATCGAGCTAAAGTAATTATTATTGGACTACTTAGGAAGAGCAGCAAGATGGAAGATGAGTTAAAGCAAGTCAAAAAGAGAAGGATTTATCTTTGGTTTTTTCTTGTATTATCCTGGATCCTAATATGGGTCCTATTTTTTACTTTGATGTCTAAAGAAGGCTGTAAAGGCAATTAAAAATATGGATCCTGTTTTGATGTCTAAAGAAGGTTGTGAAGGCCATTAAATATATGGGTCCTGTTTTGTTGTGCCTTTGTTTATCCCTCTCTCGAGGCCGAGCTGTGCCAGATTGTAGCCAAGTGTATCTCGTAAATGAATGAAGCGGTAGTATGCTACTTTGTTCTCTGAAAAAAATTTGTGTGCATAATGTCCAAACACAGTATGCTACTTTGTACAAAGGATTGCAAAATTGCTTCTTCATAATTGCACATGTAATGTAATTTATACATACACACAATAACTCAGAAAACATACAGTCAAAAATTGTTCCTTTAGAATCACATAATGTAATTCACACATAGACACAAAATATCGGAAAGATGCAAAGTCAGTACATCTCAAAATCACACAATATAAATCAATAGCCAAAAGTTACAATTCTTCTTACCATCCAAAACAAAAAGGAAAGATGTTAGTGCAACATCCAAAGTTACATTTCAGCTATAAACAAAAAAGAGTCAATTATCTCAGTTTTAGTATCCTTTGTAAAAGGTTTTCAAAATAGAATATGACATATTTGAAGATCTTGTAGCAGCCTGAGCCATATATAGTCTATTCAGCAGCTTTTCTTCCATTTGCCTTTTCCTGTACACTTCTTACTTTGTAGGAGATGTTGTAATCTAGTTGTTGGTCCTCTACTGGGAGCCTGTGATTGGCATCTTCTAATGAAGTCTGACTCTGAAATAGGAGGTGGATTTGGATGAGTTGCAGCTTGAGTTTGTATAGTTCCCTCTATTGGTGCAAAAAAAAAAATTAAAACATCATCAATTACTAGCAAATAACCATGATTGAAAAGAAAACTAACCAATTAAAAATAACATATATTGATTAATCTTACATCTGTCATCCATCTAACAATGAAATGTGACCTCATGTTTTGTGCGGGTAGGGGTGGAGGTGGGGTTGGGGTTGGTTGAATAGGATTAGGTGTTGGCGTAGCCGTATTAGTGGTCTCGAACTCTGCTCTATTCCTCCTAACCTGCATAATTGTTAGTTACATTAGTACTTTGGACTATTAAGTTGTCTTTAATAAAATGAGAATTTGATCATTGTACTCACAGGTAGTTTTGGTTCTAATAGTCTCACACCTGCCCTAGATCTTCTGTCGCAAGTAGTTTTATTGTGACCTTTTTCCCCACATTTTGTGCAAGTCATCCTGACCCCTTGCCTTCCTAACTTGTTCGACGTTTGCAACTCACTAGTAGACTTTTTCTTGCCATCTTAGGCCTTCCTGGCCTCTTTTTATTGTCAGGAGGCTGAATAGGCTCTTGCCCTGTCTTTGTCCACATGTCTTGGCCATTAAAGGGTTTTATAAGATGCTCATAATATTTTTTATATGTTTCTATGCTGTAGCAATCATGCATAGTCTTCTGGTCTCAAATTCTCATGTAGCATGGCTGATATAGCATGTGGACAAGGGAGTTTTGTCAAATCTCACCTCCTACAACTACATGTCTTTTGAATTAGATCCACTACAAATTGCCCATGACTTGAACCAACTTGAAATTTTCCAGATCCTGCAGGTTGAGCCAGGATTACTCTTCTTGACCTCTGCAGCATAATCCCATAAAGTAGCATATTGTTCTGCTTCACTACCCTCAATCAATTGCAGGGCCTTTCTTTTTGCCCTATACAACTTTGTTTGAGATACACTTACATGAATATCTGCTATCACACATTGCTATCAATGGCCACTTAGGGTTAGTCCTAAATCTGTCTTTATATATTTTTGCAAGCCATGAAGAAGTTACAAATTTGTTTTTGGAGTTCTTAAAACATTTGTGCTCGGAGTCATATCTCTTGACATGTACAGTTTTCTTATCAGTAATCCATGAAGCATAAATAAGACATGGATATCCCTCCTTACAAACTGCTCTAACTTTGTCCTTGTCATTCTTCACCATTTTAATATTGTATCTATTCTTGATGCTATACTCTCTTATAGCCTGCCTGAATTCTTCCATGGAAGCAAAGAGCATCCCAATCCCAAATTGTGGATATTAGTTTCAGCTCTAAACTCAAGATACTTTCATCATATCACAAAATCATCTTCAGAACTATCATCCACACTGTGTAATTCATCCGACAGTTCATTATCAGTTTCAGTTGCTATCTTTAGGAACATCATCAATTGTTGTTGATGTTTTAGTTCCTACACCCATTTTGCATGAGTATCAACATTTTTGTCAAACAATTCATCATCATCTGTTAAGTCATAGTCACTTTTTATAAATAAACTATCACTTTCATCATTAGACCTATTAGCATGGTCCTTTTCACCTCCATCTATCTCTTCATCTCTATTACCCAATTCCTCTGCAATAACATGATCATTTGGATGTTGTCGATTGCTATCATTATTCAGCTCATCCAAAATAGTTTTTGTATCAACAGTTTGTTGTTCGTTGCTACCAATATCTAGCTCCTTACAAATCATATTAGAAAGGGTTTGTTGTTCACCTTGTCTCCCTCCATCATTCAATTCCTTGGGTAGTGTTTGTTCGGTATCATCAAACATTCTAAACATGTCATTTAATATTGTTTGACTCATTTCTGCTGTTATAATCATGGGTTCCATGTACAATGCAACTCTCTTAGTCTTGGAAGCATGTAAAGCCATCTCACACACATCTTTATCATTGTTTAGCTTTTCGATTCCAAGATTAAGAGAGCTCCCAGGTTTGCACTAATAATAGTTAACTTGTTCTTCATCAGGGTATCCTAAGTCATCTTTTGCTTTATCTTTAATGTCTAACAATGACAAAAGATCAGGATCACAGAAATCATAGTAATCAATTTTACCACTGTCATGCCCTGGGACCGCCGATTTGGTCGGTTCGGGCACGTCAACAGACGCCGAACGGACAGCACCTCACCTTTTCGCCCAAGGCTCAACACAATGTCAACATGTATATAATTTGCGCAAGCGAAAACATGGATATACATGGCTTACACGAAGGCAAGCAACAACAAAAGTGAAAGTTCTACTATCTATACATCTACATTTGTACTTTAATTTCATACAACCAAATACAAGCATATTAGATATCATTCTTTTCTTTCATTTTTTACATCACATGCTCATCATTCTCAAAACATAAGCTCTTTACATCATTTATACATTTATACAACCTTATTCATCATATACAAAAGATGATAATAACAGGATATGAACTATACTCGAGTAGCCACTAGCTAGGGTGCGATACCCTTACCGCGATACTCGATCGCCCCGCTCGGACTTGAATCTGTAAAAATGGTGGGGTGAGAACTACAAGAAAGTTCCCAGTGAGTTCGGCCGCCGATCCCGCCGACTTTCCCACTAGGTTTAAACCAGGCATATATAGAAGAAACAGATAGATAGGTAGCCATTCTAAACAAATGCAGCTACTATGCCTGAACAAGAATGCTAACAAATATATGATGCTCATGATGCATGCCAATTGCCATTCTCAATACCTAATCCTCTCGACTAACCCGTAGGTTTCGCCCCAAAACTCACCAACCAAATCTCTACTATCGGGGAGATACTCGCTACAACCCGACGGTATCATTCTCTAGGGAAACTACAACCCAGTGATGACTACTCCGGAGCTCATCGCTCAAGGGGGAGCGACCGCCCTCAAGCCAAGACTTATAGGTGAATATCATCCAATCCACAACTCTGAGGATGCCATGTTCGCTATTGCCACAACACACAAAGTGTCTCATTTTCTAGCATTCAATGCCACAAGATGCTATTTCACTCATTTGTCACAATGTCCATGTTCTCTACTCAACTAGTTCATATCACAACTCAACTAGTTCATATCACAATTTATGTCTCAATTCATACATCTATAGGGTTCATACATGTCCATATCTCATTGCCAATCTCATATGCATCTTTATACTTAAAGCATACAAACAATATATATATATATATATATATCAACATATTCTCATTTAACCCTACAATGCATGAATCCTACATATACACATACATGCTCAAAGGTGACATTTAGACAGAAAGAGAAATTCGATTATTTCGGAAAGTACCACCCACCTTGTAGGGATGCCGAAAGGCTATGATCCAAATCTCGTGATTTACAGTCGCCTATTTCCCTTGACTATGGCAAACGAAGCCGAAATAGGATTTTTCCTCGATATCTTGGCGTAAACTTAACGGAATCCCGATTCGAGTCTCCCACCATGTCGGTTTACTCTCCAATTAGGGCTACAAGAAATCAAACCCTGGTTAAATCTCATACTTAGCAAAACCCCAATTTGACCCCTAAGGTTTCCAATAATCCACATAAACCCTCTAATACAAGGATATTCATGATGTAATCTACCATAATATCCTCTAGAAGCAACAACTAGAAGAGATTAACTCAAAACCCTAGCTTTAAACCATAAGAACTCACCTTGAGTTCAAGCTTCTTCCTCAACTTCTTGCACAATAGCTAGTTTGACCCTATGACAAGCCCCTTCTTGGAGCAACCCTAGTGAGAGGAGAAAGAGAGAGAGAGAGAAGTGAGAGGAACTCCAGAGAGAGAAAGAGAGAACTTTTCTCTTTGTTCACAAGTGAGAGGAAATGAGGAGAAGGGTCTAGAACGCTCCAATAAGTCTCCCCAACAACAATTACACCTAGGCCCCTCACCAATTTGCTGTACTGAACAAATCCACACTTTTGCGCATACGGGGTCCGGACCCCGAGAGCATTTCCAGCACAATTTGAGCTAAAAATTTCCCAGCTTACTCTCCAAAGTCCCAACACCCATCTAATACACTCCGGAACACTCGGAATGATTAACGGACCACTCTAACGAGTCCCACTCCGCACTTTGGTCAATTCGACTAGAGTTCGATACAACCTACCGAAGTTTCGGTATATTATATTCTCCACCCCTTAAAATTAGTTTCATCCACGAAACTCAATTCCATACCTTAGCTCGTTGACTCGACTAAATGAGGATAGGTTTTCCATATCGTCTCCTCAAGTTCCCAAGTGGTTTCACGCTCCGCATGATTGCTCCACTGGACTTTAACATACGAAATTGTACGATTCCGCAATTGCTTTTCTTCTTTAGCAAGAATGCACACTGGATACTCCTCGTAAGTCATATCCTCCCGCAATTCCACCGGTTCATATTCCAAAACGTCAGAGGAATTGCGGATATACTTGCGGAGATTTGACACATGAAACACGTTATGAACTCCCACAAGCTTCGGCGGTAATGTGACTCTATACGCCACTGCGCTGACATGCTCCAAAACTTCATATGGTCTAATGTATCCGGGACTAAGCTTCCCACGGACCCCAAACCGCTTCACACCATGCATGGGTGATACTTTTAAGAAAATGCGGTCTCCAACCGCGAACTCAAGATCCTTCTGACGCTTATTGGCATAACTCTGCTGCCGCGATTGCGCTGTCGCAAGCCGTTGACGTGCAAGGCGAACTTTCTCTTCCACCTCTCGCAACACATTTGGACCAAGGTAACTCTTTCACCCACTTCGCTCCAATGAATAGGGGAGTGACACTTTCGTCCATAAAGAGCCTCGAATAGTGCCATCGCGATACTTTCCTGATAGCTATTATTATACGCGAACTCCGCCATCGACAAATAATCGTGCCATCCACCCTTATAGTCAAGTACACACGCTCGAAGCATGTCCTCAAGGATCTGTATCGTCCTTTCCGATTGACCATCACTTTGAGGATGAAATGCCGTGCTAAAGTCGAGCCGTGTGCCCAGAGCGTCTTGCAAACTCTTCCAAAAATAAAACGTGAACCTGGGGTCTCGATCCGATACTATAGACGCCGGAACCCTATGCAGTCTCACAACCTCATCAAGATACACCTGAGCTAACTTATCTCCAGACCAAGTGGTATGGATCGACAAGAAGTGAGCCGATTTCATCAAGCGATCCACCACCACCCAAATCGCATCATGTCCGGCTTGAGATCGGGGCAAACCGGTCACAAAATCCATCGCTATGTCTTCCCACTTCCAAACGGGTATGGATAGACTTTGAAGCTTTCCCGCCGAAAATCGGCGCTCCGCTTTCACTTGTTGACATATCAAACATTGCGCCACAAACTCTCCAATATCCTTCTTCATCCTTGGCCACCAATAATGCACCTTTAGGTCTTTGTGCATTTTAGTTCCGCCAGGATGCACACTATAAGGAGATTGATGCGCTTCTAGCAATATCGCCTTTAGAATATCTTCATCCTTGGGCACACACCAATGGTTTCGAAACCGAAGTGCACCGTCGGATCTTATGCCGAAATCGCCGGCACGCCCGCTCTCAACCTTACCTCGCACCTTTTGGAGATAAGGATCTAAAGCTTGTTGCTCTTTAATTCTCTCCAACAAGGTTGGTTGAACCACCAATGCGGCAAGAATAGCCGGCACCTCCGGAGCTACCACTTCTAAATCAAACCGTTGCATCTCCTTTTGCAATGACGGTTGGTGCGTGACTACTGTAATATACCGAATTTTTTAATATAAAGGTAAATATAAATAAAAATAGTGTGAGATACTATTTTTATTGGACTTAAAGAAGTAAAACATAAGTCAAAAATAACTTGTGCTGAAATCGGAACAGAAACAGACGATTTAGAATTTTCTGTGAGAAACGGGGCTGATATTTTAGCAGAAAATTGACAATGTCAGAAAATTATGAAAACTTGGGATTATGTTTGAATTATTTTTATGAGGCTAGATTTAAAGTTTCATGTCATTCCGACATCCGGAAAGTGAAAAATAAAATTTGACTGCTATTAGTTTACTTTCACTTGTTTATATTGCTTACCTTCGTGTAAGTCATGTATACCGAAATTTTTTCTAGGCATTTTATTATACATGTTTAGTTGTTGTTATTGAGCCTTAGGCGAACATAGGAGGTTCTGTTCGTTCGGCGTCTGTGCACGGGCCCGAACCGACCAAATTGGCGGTTTCGGGGCGTGACAGATACAGACGCCGAACAGATAGCACCTCTCCTGTCCGCCCAAGACTCAACAATTACAAATACATGTATAAGAAAGAAACAATCCCAGGATAATATTTCCATATACATGGCTTGCACGAGGGCAAGCGATAAGCACAAGTGAAAGTAAGCTAACTAACATGCATTTATTATATCTGAAAACTTTATATTTTGGTTATCCAGCTTTATATTTTGGTTTAAAGTTTTCAGATATAATAAATGCATGTTAGTTAGCTTACTTTCACTTGTACTTATTGCTTGCCCTCGTGCAAGCCATGTATATGGAAATGTTATCCTGGGATTGTTTCTTTCTTTATACATGTACTTGTAATTGTTGAGTCTTGGGTGGACAGAGGAGGTGCTGTTTGTTCGGCGTCTGTGTACCGGCCCGGATCGACCACATTGGCGATAGCAGGATTTAATCTATCACACTGCGAAACCGCCAATTTGGTCGGTTCGGGCCCGTGCACAGACGCCGAACGAACAGAACCTCCTTTGTTCGCCTAAGGCTCAACAACAACAACTAAATATGTATAATGAAATGCCCAGGAAAAATTCCAGTATACATAGCTTACACGAAGGTAAGCAATATAAACAAGTGAAAGTAAACTAACTAAAGCATTCATACATTGTATCTTGATTACTTTAAATCAAATACAAAGCTTGCATAATTATTACATTCATTCTTCCAATATATACATTTGTCATCTCTCAAATGAATAATTTATATTTTATAAAATACACTTTTCTTTCATCACTACCAGATGAAATGTTCAAGGTATATATATCTATACTCGATGGATGTCGCTATCTATGGCGAGCTGTCTCTGTCACGATCCTCAACCACCCAGCACTTGCTAGAACCTGCATGGTTAGTGGGGTGAGAACTACTGAAAGTTTCCAGTAGGTTCGGCTGCCGACCTCGCCGACTCACCCACTAGGTTTATTCAAGCATATGTAGGCAAGAAAAGAGAACAGATAGTAATCAACTATATCATGTAACTACTACAATGCCTATACAAAACTAGAAAGAACAATACATAACTCATGAGATTTATGCATGCATACTATCATATACCATTATCCAATCAATTCAGTTAACCCCATAATTAACTGCAACTCACCAATTAACTTAACTTAAACATAAACTCGTACCTCAACTCGATTCCTCGAAGAGATGAGGATAGTGCTCCTTCATCACGTCCTCAAGTTCCTACGTGGCTTCGCGATCGTCGTGATTGCTCCACCGAACTTTGACGTAAGGAATCTCGCGGTTTCTCAATTTCCTCACCTCTCGAGCGATATGAGCCACCGGAACCACTCTATCTGTCACGCCCCGCGACCACCAATTTGGTCGGTTCAGGTACGTTGATCAGACGCCGAACGGACGGCACCTATTCTGTCCGCCCAAGGCTAACAACAGCACGATCGTGTACGTACACGGTGCCCAGAAAACATGAACTACATACATGATCTAAGCAAGTACTAACATAAGCAACAACAAAAGAGAGAGATCTAACTATTACATTTCATTCAACCTTTTGAGCACCAACAAACGTGCCGGCATAATCCAGTTGCCCACTTGCACTGGACACGCCAAACACTCCTTCTGGATAATAAATGCACGCTCGGGGGCTTCAACCCGCCAAGTACTCTTGCTCAATTGAACCCCTATGCCATGCATCTCAGCAAATGGTCTACTGATGAATGAATGCGTAGCACCTGTATCAAACATAGCTCTGGAGCGAACTCTGTTAACTAAAACCATACCTGCCACGACGTTGCGCTCTTCGGCCTCAGTAGGTTCCTCGGCTTGAGCGGCGAATACCCGTCCGCTCGGAGCCGACCGGCTCACCTTAGGCTGACATGGCGCCATAGCGTGTCTAGCAGATACAACAGTAGGTAGAGCTCCTCCATAATAGTCCGGAGTCAATGGAGCCGATGCAATCGACGGGGCAGGCGAGGTCCTCCCGGGACAATAACGACTCATGTGTCCCGCCTGGCCACACGCGAAGCATCTCCTCTCCTTCTGCTTACAACGGCTCGGGTCATGATCACCGCCACAAATGACGCACCACTGAACCCCACGACCCTTGGACTGCGTTCGTGGATGCTTCGGAAGCTTTCTCGACCTTGACTGACCTCCCGAACTCTCAAGGGCTCGCTTCTTACTCCCGTGCTTCTCGGACGCTTCACGCTCCTCACGGATGTGAGCATTACCATGCTCCGCCCACAACGCCCGATCTAACACCTCCGAAAAGGTAGTAGCTTGAGGATGTGAACCACCCTATAGATATCCGGCCGGAGTCCTCGCTCGAACTAGTCGGCTCGATTCCTATCATCTCGCTCTACGTCGGGGATGCAGTCGATGATGTGTGAGAACTCCCACTCATACTCTCCTACTGAGCGGTTTTCTTGCCTCAGCTTCCTGAACTGATCCTGGAGCTTCTTTTTCTCGCTATCGGGGAAGTAGTTAGTATATAACAAACCCCGAAACTCCTCCTACGCCAATGGCGGAAGGTCGGAAGACCGATCCCTCTTGATCCGCTTCTACCACACCTTCGCCATCCGCTCCAAACAATGAGTGGCGAGGTGTACCTTGTCCCTCTCCAATGTACAAAGATCATCGAACAGGGTCTCCATCGAGTCAACCCACGACTCGACCATCCACAGCCCGACCTTCTCTCCGTCGAACACCGATGGATCAAACTTTCGGACCATCACAAGAGCCGCAAGCGCGTGCTCCTTCTTAACCGCTATTACCGCACCTTCGGGATTAGAAGTTTCTGAACCAGTAGCTACACAGCCGGCGCGGGCCGCGCTGCAATTGGCACAGCCGCCGTGGCCATACCCTCCGTCGCACCAGGCACAATGACCGAAGGCGCAGTTCGCTCGACATCCGCCTGAGCCGACACCTGTTGCGCCACCAATTCCTGTAGCCTAGCAATCTGATCCTCCTAGCGCTGCATCGCACCGACCATCGTAGTGATCTACGTTCGCAACTCCCGCACTTCATCAGATCCCTACTGTTCGGGCACCTCGGAAGGTGGTGCCGGAACGGATCGCGTCTTAGGGCGTCCTCTCGATGCCATAGCTCCTGAAACGCAACAAATTGGTTAATCACATTAACCCGTTAACTTCTCGCTATTACGAGGCAAAACGACTCAACATCGAAATCAGGCGGAAGCACACGAGTGTAGTCATTCTAGACTCTTAGCGTCATGTTGTCGGCCGCCAACACAACCACCTTAAGTCGAGAACTAATACCACTTGAATCCGTCTCTATCAACAACTAGAGACATACTACTATCAACTTCGACCGAATCGAATCGACTTCCGCCACCGGCATAGGTTCACGTCTCACTCACGCACCTATAGCCTTAAGATTACCGTCCTAGGGTCTCCTAGGTCCATCCTAGACTTCTCTCTTTGCTTGCTCTGTTACTTGCTCTGATACCACTCTATCTGTCACACCCCGCGACCGCCAATTTGGTCGGTTCAGGTACGTCGATAAGACATCGAACGGACATCACCTATTCTGTCCGCCCAAGTCTAACAACAACAAGATCATGTACGTACACGATGCCCAGGAAACATGAACCACATACATGGATCTAAGCAAGTACTAACATAAGCAACAACAAAAGAGAGAGAGGTCTAGCTATTACATTTCATTCAACTTTTTTCATATTGATTTACATTTCCATCTCCAAAATGTATACATGATCATCTCATAGTACAAAATAGCTCTCCAACAGGTATCCTCACCACTATACATCACATATCTCTCGGGTACACGAGGGTACTCTAATGCATAAGAAAAGCTGCTAGCTAACTAGGGCGCTATGCCCTTACCGCGGTCCTCGCCTGGTCCGCTCGAACTCGGCCCTGCAACAAAGTGGGGTGAGAACTATGAATAGTTCCAAGTGGGTTCGGCCGCCGACTCTGCCGATCTTCCCACTAGGTCTAAGCAGGCATAAGTAGATAGATAGATATACGAAAATGAGCTGGTACATAGTAACGAAATCTACAACATGCTACTATGCCTCAATAAACAGGATGAATGCATGAACATTGTAATGTACTCTACTAACATGATACTATGTCTCAATCTGCATGATATACAAGATGTAAATAAAATATCTACATAGCAATGAACCCTACTATCAAGTACTATGTCTCATGTCCAATCTCATCTCGGCTAACCCAAAGGTTAAGCCCAAGCTCACATCTCAAATCTCGCCGGTGAGTAGACTCTGCGCTACACACACACTCGAGACCGTCTGCTGGGTAATCAAGTTACCCAAACGCGACGATGACTTCGGAGCTCACTACTTGGGTGGGGCGATCACGCCAAGGTTACACAGACTATGTGAGTACGATCCAATCCTCCCACTCGAGGATAGTTAGTGCCTCTGCTGCACTAGTTCACATGCTACTACTCAGGAAATCATCATCTATTCCTAAGTTCATGTTATCAAGCTGTAAGTGTTCCAACTATGCTAGTTTACATGCTACTACTTAGGAAATCATCATCTATTCCTAAGTTCATGTCATAGTGCTTCTACTACACTAGTCTAAATGGCACTTTTTGAGTTCATTTATAAGTCCAAGTTCATCTTTTGTTCTTTGGCACTATAGGATTCCATGTCAAGATCCAATCCTCATGCGTCAACTAAATCAAGTGCTCAACCCACTATATGATTTCTACTATGAAAACATGCAAGAAATTGAAGTACAATTACCTAACATAACCTATAATGCATGCTAAAAATATATGAACATATGCTATAATAAAACAACTCTGACATAGGAAAAAGTTCAACTGCTTCGGGATGGACACCCCCTACCTTCTGGTGATGCCACGAAGCTAGACTCCAAGTTTCGTAACTGTCCCCCGCCTATTTCTGTCGACTGCGGCAAACGAAGCCCAAAACAAGTTTTTCTTTAATATCTCCGCGCATACTCGTCGGATCGCCAAACCGAGTTCACCAACGCGTTCGATTACCTAGCAGTTAGGTATAAAAGAGATCAATCCCAACTTTAGATCTCTATCTAACAAAACCCTCTTTAGAACCCTAGATGTTCAACCTTGCAAGAATACACCATAAGGATCACTAATTCAAGCAATTAACCTCTACTTAGTACCAAAGGGTTCCACTAAAACCATTTCTAGAGCTTAAAACACAAACCCTAGAAATCTACCATTGAAGCTCAAAAAGCTTACCTCAAAGCCTTCTTCTCCAAGCAAAGGAGGAAGAAGAAGAAGATGAAGTTCCACTTCTTTGCTTCTTTCTCCACCAATCCCTCATCTTTGATCCACCCTTAAGAGAGAGCTTCTAGAGAGAGAGAGAAAGAAAAATAGAGTGAAGGGGATATTTCCCTTGCTGTGAACAAGAAAGGGAGATGGGGTCCTTTTATAAGCTGCCACAATTGCAATAAAACCCCTCCATTTCATTTTATTTGAAGCAGACCAATTCTGCTGTTTTCTGCACTTGGTACTGGTACGCGAGTGAGCTTCACCGGTTAAGCGGCTTGACAGAGGCCAAACCCGAGAGTTACTACTCTCGGTCTGCTACGGGGTACCGGTACTACCCAGAGGCTTCACCGGTTAAGCAGCTTCGCAGAGACCAAACCCGATAGTTGCTATCCTCGGTTTGCTGCGGGGTACTGGTACTACCCTGATGCTTAACCGGTTAAGCAATGCCCAGACTGCAGTTTTGCACTTGTTCAATTTCTATTTCGCGCCGAGCAATGCTAAAACTCGATTATCTCCTTGGAGTTCAACTTTAATCCTTCCAACAATATTGGAATGACACATGGACCATGTCCAAGCATCCTTTTCGCCACGCTTTGGTCCTTTTGACCAAAAGTGGTTTAATACAACGAGGGTTCAATATCTTACAATATCGCTAAGTCAAACTCCAAAGCGGCACTCGAGGGGCACGACCCCATCGAGTATAATAGTGCGTATAATTGTCTAGCTCAATATGGCTCATGCAGGCTACAGTTAATGGGATGATCAAACAGATCACTATCAGTTATCGAGGAGTCCTCATGCAGAATTTGTCTATTACTACCAACCTGTCTCGAAGTATTTTTCTCAATTTTTTTTTTTTTTTTTGCATGTAATCATATATCAATAGTATGTATCTAAAGCATGCTTCAAAATCATAATAATAACCAACTACTAACATCTCACATATTGATATACTACTCAAACATACCATGCATAACCACAACTACATGCTTCTACTTCCATCGCAGGGACATCAAATGATCAAAAATACCGAAAAGACATAGAAGTGAGTTCACCATGTTCAGCGTCATTACACCCACCTAGAAAAACTACTCCGAGATGGTCAAGAAACACGCTTAAAAGCTCCTACTTATAGTACCAAAATCCATCAAAGAAATATTCAAAAAATATAGGTCCTAAAGCACCAGAAAAACCCTTTGCTAAAACTAGCTCAAAAATCCAAAAATCCAATCTCCAAAACCATATGCTAAAACCAATATTCACTACCCACCTCTAAATCGAATGAAGGATTGTACCACAAGATCTTCGTCCTCCTCACTTTGCAAGACTCTCCTTAATTGTGTATGAGTTCAAGGTCCTCCACAACACCACTAGGCTCACTTCCAATGGAGCTTTCTGCTCTAGCTCTAGCAATAGGAAGAATGGAAGAAGAACAAGATGAATGAATACAAGTTCAAGGCCTTAGTGGATGAGAAGTGGAAAAAAGAGCAAATGTACAACTCCTCTAAACTAGAATATGCAAAGGATAACTTCAGAAAGGCCCTCAGAGTCACAAACAATACACTTTCAGCCAAAAAGTCACTTTTCGGTCATCCAGAACCAACCTTTGGACATTCAAATCCAACAATCAGGCACCCCCTAATTATAATGGCATGCGAGAACCAATTGTATTTGTGTCCCTATGGACTTTTCGGGCACCCAGACAAAAAGTCCAAATCCATCACAACTGCACCCGGTAACATTCGGGTGCTCGGACTCTACACTCGAATCCCATGTTGAGTCACTATGCACACGTACAAGCTACAGTCATATCATCCACAAACTTTTCTCTAGGCTGCTACAATGAATTCCCACATCCGAAACTCAACCGCCTAGTTTCGGATCCAATTATGATGCATCCGGGCATCCAATTCTAGGGTCTGAATCAACATTAGCACCTATAAGCCACTTTCAAGTGCTCTTATCCCTTTTCAGGTGTCTGAAAGGCCCTAAAACTTCAGTCTTAGCTGAGTTCTGAGTCTCGAGTCTGTTTTCGCGTCTATTTTGCGCCAAAAGGCCAACTCAGTTTGGCACTCTATAGACAAGTTGGCCGTCTACTCACACCACAACCTTGCCCATGTGCCAAAATCTAGTGTACTACATAAAAATCTCATCTAGAAATTCCTTAAAAATCATAAAGGAAATAGGGATTAAATACCCCAAAAAAAAAAGAAATCATTGCTAATCCGCCAAATCAAGTGATGGCGCTTCAATTCTAACCTATAAGAATATTCTCCATACATCAAGTCCATTACAAAAGCCCTCATTTGAAAATTTCCAAAATAAATCTTAATTTTCCAAAAACTAGAAGTATCAACAATGACTCTCAATTCTACTAATTAAAGAGTCTGGGAGATTACTAACCTTGATTCAATCTTTAAACCCATGCTCAAGTGCTAAGATTGAGGATTGAAAGCTCCAAACAACTTTCTTTCCAAGCCTCTTGCTCCACACTCAGCTCAAAGTGCTCCTAATCTTTTGAAAAAGGAAGAAGAAAGAAGATGCTACGTGGAAAAGAAATGAAAAGAAAATTGTGAAGAAGGAATGTAAAATTATAGATAAGAACTCCAAGAACAGACTCTATAACTTAAGCATAATTAGGAGTTTTGAAGTCTTGTGCTCTCTATAAAAATGAAACAATCTCCAACAAAATAATAAAGAATATGAATCCAAGATTGTTAGTAAAATTGTTAGTACTAGTTACTTTAGCAAGTTAGGTCACTACACCAAAAGAGACTTTTTGTGGTAATTATTTAGCGGTGATTATCTTTTTTTTTTTTTTTTTTTTTTTTTTTTTTTTTTNGAGCGAGTGGTTTGGTTTGATCCCGTCTTCACGATCTTCGAATCGGAATTGAGGTATTTCATAGAATAAATTTTTTTTTTTTGAGAGATAGGTAGCACGCTACCCGCTTCGTTTATTTCATTTAGAAATAAACTTAGCTAGAAATGTGAATCAACTAGGATTCGAACTTGGGTCTCGGGTACCAACCACCAAGCCCTTTGCCACTTGCTCTAGGGACGGTTGGTTTTAGCGGTGCTTATCAATTGCCGCTTTTACTATTATTTTATTACACCTTTAGCGGCAATTATTTTACAAGATATATTTTTAGCGACTAATAGTTATACATTAAATTTTATTTGAAGCCTAATATAATACTAATCCAAACCCATCCCGGTCGCACCCCATCCGAGCCTCACGTTGCGTCGACTTCTCACCAGGCTCGATCAACCTCGCCCCTCTTTCCCAACCCCCTTCGCTCATGCGCTCGCGCGGATCCGCCTCCCCCCACCTCTCTCTCTCTCTCTCTCTCTCCCCCTTCGATCCAAGCCGTAACCCTAGCTTCTCTCCTCGGTCCCTTGCCCTAATGGCTTCTCCCGGTTAACGCCTCCATTAGCGGTGCTCCAGATCCTGCTCCAGATCCTGCGGGGGACGCCCTCGTGGGTGCAGGTCCTCTTCTTCCTCCTCCGCGGCGGCGGCGGCGGTGGTGGCGGCCTGGGACCTCCCCGCCGATGCGGCGCCTGCGGATGCGGCGCCTGCGGATCCGGCGATCGCGGCATTCGACGAGCTCGTCGGCGGCCCCCTCCGCCGCACCTCCGCCGCAGCGGAGAAGATCGGGGGGAAGGTCCTCGAGACGACGAAGATCCTCGAGGAGGCGTTCGCTGCGGAGAAGGATCTCCTGATCAGGGCAAAGAAGTGCCAGGTTCGGATCCGATCACGATGCTCTATCCATTTCTAGTGCCAATTCTCCTCCATGATCTGTTTTTTTTTTAAAACTACTATTGGTTTGAATTTTAGAGTAATTTTAGAGTTAAAAGGTTGCAGCATGAGAAAACTATTTGAATCGGCTAGAAGGGAATAAAATGGATCACTTTCGATTGGTGTATTTTTCATCTCTAAATTCCTCGGCAATTATGCCTTGCCAAACGTTTCTGTATCATGAAATTAATTCGAAGAAATTAATAATGCGACGGTGCTGTCGAATCATCAGAAAAGAGAAAACCCAATCTACAAATGCTGCGCGAACCATCAATTTGTGTTTGAACAATACTACCTGTAGATCCCTAAACTTTACACCTATATATATATAGGTGTACAGGTAGTATTTTTACTTCGTGTTATGTGAATTGTAATGGTACGTAGTTGTTTTGTGGCTTTCAAAAGGTGGTGATCGATGGTCCCTTGTTCGAATTGAAGAGCCCATGTGCTCATCAAAGAGAACCAGACGAATTGGGCGTCATACATGTATCTGGCTCACGCAGCTAAATGATCCATGGGGATATATAGTATGCATCTTGGCTTTTTGCTACAGCTTTTATTGCCTTCTCCAACCGAGAAAATAGGCCTCGGAAAAAGACAAGGTATTTTGATAAATAGTGGTGTTGTATAGAAGCAAGAGGACACACGAATTAATCCAACAAATGTGAAAATGGATGAGTAATACACTAGTACTAGCATCAAGCCATCAATAATAGAGTTCAAAAAAACAGATCATGGAGTACTTGCCATTGAAGCATGTTGACTTTCATATAGTGGAAGCCGAGTTTTCGGCTAAAGGCTTTCTTCTCTCTCTGATGTTGAAATGAGTTTTGACGAAATTCTGTTTCAGGCTTTCTTCAGATTCTGCTTAGAGAATCTTAACGAAATGAACTTAAGACTTGTTCAACATCACTACTCAAATAGCACCTTAAGTAGATGATACTATATGGATTTTGCATGCCACATCATCCATTGAGATGTTAGGTTAATTGAAATTTATATATGTGGTTTAATTCCTCTATGGCTTTATAATGACTTAAAATTATTTTGAAATTGTTCGTAGAGTCGGTTTACACTGCTTAACTAGAACTTAATATGGTTGTTTGCATCAGTTTATGCATAACATTTTCAGCCATTACTAATGAATTAATGCTCTAGTAAAATTATGTTATTTGTTTAAAATGAAATCCCGTACAAATTTGGAATATCTGGTTAAGAGTTTCCAGCTTTTTGTGCTTTGTAATTTAGTATCAGTTTATGAGCAACTGTATATATTCTTGTAGGATGTTTTTATAGTGTGAGTTTAATTTAGCTATTTTTGATACTTTTCTTCAGTGTTTTCTTATGGATAGTAACAAGGCAAAGAGATGGATAGACTATAGCAGAGTGAGTAAAGAATATTTGGATGGAGTAGAGGCCTTTCTTAATTTTGCATTTGAAAATAATTCCATCGATGGAAAAATTCCGTGCCCTTGTCAAAAATGTGTGCTTTACTACCACCAAATTCGGGCTGACGTATTCGATCATCTTGTGGTCAATGGAATTATGCCAGGATATGATTCGTGGTTTTATCACGGAGAAACAACATCATCGTTAAGTCCTTCACATGGAGTTCATTTAGAACAGAAGAACTATAAAAGTGATGACATGGTAGGAATGTTACATGATGCTTTTGGAGTACACAATCTAGCAGCAGATATAGACATAGATTGTGGGGACTCAGCAGAGCCAAATGCAGATGATTTTGGTATGGAACAACCAGCAGAGCAGTTTTCTTCAGAATGGGAGAAGTTCAAAGAGTTGCTAAGAGATGCCGACGAAGAATTATATCCAGGATGCCGTAAATTTTCTAAGTTGTCCTTTATATTGCATCTTTATAATATAAAGTGTCGTTTTGGATGGTCAAATGAGTCAGTCGGCGTATTGCTTAAACTTTTAATCGATGTGTTTCCTGAGGGTGCAAAGTTGCCAAGTTCTTTTAATGAAGCAAAGAAGATTATCGAAGGATTAGGGATGAAGTATAACAAGATTCATGCTTGCCCTAATGATTGCATGTTATTTTGGAAAGAAAAAGAGAATGATGACTTTTGCTCAATTTGCGGGACTTCTCGATGGAAATATGATGAAAATAGTACCCACAATAATGCACCAATTTTGAAGAAAAAAAAGAAAAGTATTCCGGCGAAGGTGTTGAGGCATTTTCCTATAAAACCAAGGCTTCAGAGGCTGTTCATGTCATCTAGAACATCAGATTTCATGACGTGGCATGAGAAAGGTCGAATTAAAGATGGCGTTTTGAGGCATCCAGCTGACTCTGAAGCATGGAAGAATTTTGATTCTCGCTATCCAAAGTTTGCCATTGACCCACGTAATGTTAGACTTGGATTAGCGACTGATGGCTTTAATCCATATGGGACGATGCGAAGTAACTATAGTATATGGCCTGTCATTTTAATTCCGTATAATTTGCCGCCATGGTTGTGCATGAAACAGCCAAACTTCATTCTTTCTTTGCTTATTCCCGGCCCAAAAGGTCCTGGAAATGATATCGATGTATATTTGCAGCCTCTTGTAGAGGAGTTGATTGAATTATGGGAAGTAGGTGTGGAAACTTATGATGCCTCGTGCAAAAAGACTTTCCAAATGCATACCGCAGTTATGTGGACTATAAATGATTTTCCGGCTTATGGAAATTTATCTGGTTGGTCCACTTATGGCTCTTTCGCATGTCCATCTTGTAACGTGGAAACTTGCTCTGTACGCTTAAAACATAGCAAGAAGTTTTGCTTTATGGGCCATCGGCGTTTCTTAGATCGTAGTCATAAATTTAGATATGATCAACAATCTTTTGATGGGACCGAAGAATTGAGATTAGCACCTCCTCCAATATCTGGTTCACAAGTGTTGGATCAAGTAAATAGTCTCGAGTTCACTTTTGGTAAGATGAATAAAAAGTTCAGTGGTGGTCGTAGAAAAACTTGGAGGAAAAAAAGTATTTTTTTCAAACTTCCTTACTGGGAGTACAATTTAATACGTCATAATCTCGATGTTATGCATATAGAAAAGAATGTGAACGACAATGTCCTCAATACTATAATGAATGATGAGAAAAAGTCTAAAGACAACTTAAATGCTCGCCGTGATTTACAAGAGATGAGGATAAGGGAAGAATTTTGGCCTCAGGAACAATCTTCAGGGAAAATTTACCTGCCTCCTGCATGTTTTACTATGGCTCAAGAAGAGAAAAAATTATTTTTTGAAGTTTTAGAGCATGTGAAATTTCCAGATGGACATGCATCGAACGTATCACGATGTGTTGTTAAGAAGCGTAAATTATCTGGACTTAAGAGCCACGACTGCCATGTTATAATGCAAGAACTTCTTCCTCTTGCATTACGTGGAAATCTACCGGAGAAAGTAAGTGCCATTTTGATTGAACTTAGTAACTTTTTTCGAGCGCTATGTGCTAAATTTCTTCAAGTCCATGAGCTTGAGCTGCTTGAAAAAAAAATTGTTCTAACACTTTGTAATATGGAGAAGATCTTTCCACCATCATTCTTTACAATTATGGTGCATTTGGTTGTTCATTTAGCAAACGAAGCTAAAATAGCTGGGCCAGTGCACTACCGGTGGATGTATCCAATCGAAAGGTAAAATTATTATTTGTTAACAACTCTATTTACTCTTTATGCTGTATATTCTATAAATGATTAATATAACTCGTATTTTTTGTATCTAGATTTTTGTTTACTTTGAAATCTAATGTACGCAATCAAGCACGCCCAGAGGGTTCAATTGCAGAAGCATACCTTGCAGAGGAATGTTTAATATTTTGCTCACGATATTTGGAAGACAGAGAGTTAAGATCTAATCAGCCGATCAACAATCGTGTAGATACTAGAGATGATTTGGGCCAGGAATTTAGTATATTTCCTGATGTAGGGAGGCCATATGGAAAAATTCAAGCATTTATGATGGATGAGAAAATGTGGATACAAGCACATCGATATGTTCTCTTCAACAGTAATTCTGATGTCATTGAGTCCTTTCGAAAGTAAGTGAATAACAAAAAAAGAAAAAGAAAAAGAGGCTTACATACAAAGTTTATGTTGATTTATATTTACCAATATCCTTTATATATGTAGAGAACATATAAATACAATCAAGAGGCTAAATCGGCGTCGTCGATTGGCACAACATGATATAGATCGCTTGCACTGCGATAAGTTCCACGAGTGGTTTAGGGAACATGTAAGTATTAATTACTATCTTATAAAAATTATTTTGAACTATAAATTATTTTTGTTTGACATTAGCCAATCAAAATTTTACTTTTAACATTTTAGGTTCAAGAATTGGATAATGAAGAAGATGATCGAATTACTGAAGATATAAGGTGGCTTGCTCGTGGACCAAACTATATTGCAAGACGGTTCCAAGCTTTTGATGTGAACAATGGCTATAGATTTCGAACCAAAGAATACGAAAACGATATGAATACTCAAAATAGTGGAGTTATGGTGATTGCTAAGACGCAAAGCTATGCGAGTACTAGTGACTCAAGGCCTATTTTTGGAGATGTTACTTATTATGGCATACTAACCGATATCATTGAATTGAATTATTATGATGGACGTAAAATTGTTTTATTCAAATGTGATTGGGCCGATGTAACTCGTGGTAAAGGATTAAAGCAAGAGGCATTAGGGTTTACACTCATCAATTTTTCTCATTTGATACACACGGGTGATCGCCTTAGTGATGAACCATTTATATTCGCTTCTCAAGCTCACCAAGTGATATTTGTTCAAGATCGTAGAGATAATGATTGGTTTGTTCCTAGGCCAATAAAACCTAGGGACATTTTTTATATAGGAGAGGTGTATTCTGAAATTAATGTAGGAGTGGGAATAGAGACAAATCCGCACATGTTGGTTGATTTAAAAGACACTTTTGATCCAGAGAATGATAATCCTATTTGGGTCAGGAGAGATGTTAAAGGGACATCAATTAATTTATAACTAAATGTATGTTTTTATGGGTTTTCCTGTGAATCGTATATTTCTAACTAATTGTCATTCCTTTATTCACTTTTTTCTTTTTTCCTTGTATTTATGACATGTTTTTTACCTCTTTTTTTCTGCTTTACATTCCTTTCAGCTCATGTGAAGGTTGTTTTCGCTTCTGGAAAGTGCTCAGAAACCCGTCTAATTACATTACTGTGAGGTATCCAAACTTCTTTCCTTCTTCGTTATTACTGTCAAAAAAAAATATAGTTTTCTAGTAACACATGCTTTATGCTTCTTATGTGTGACTTTTCAACTCCTAGGCGTTTCCTCTCAATAAAGCTCGGATTTTGATCGGAGTTTCTTTCATTTGCCATTACTCAAGCAGTTTGATCCCCCCATAATAAAAGATTTACATCAATAATGTTTCTCTTTACTAGTTTAACTGTGTACTAGTTTCAGATCAGTGAAAGTTACACATCTTTTATATTTGAAAGCTATATGTCTTTTGTGAGGAAAGCACATTTTACTGATGTTTTGCAGGGAACCGTCTTCAAGCCAGGTGGCAGCCTTGCTACTAAAATCTAGAGCAGGTGCTGCTGGCAGCAGTCCCAGCTGCACTTCAACCCCCTTTGCTGCAGCTGCTAGTGGTGTAGGAGGAGAAGAAAATGGTACAGTTGGAGATGGAGCTACACCTAAAACCCCTGCTGCTAACACCTTACTGCAGCTGCTGCTAGCTAAACCTGCTGCTGCTGCTGCTAGTTGCGCCAATGCTGCTGGTAGCGGCAGCTACCTTGCAACAGTGCGCAGGGATTTCTACATTTATTTTGTTGTATATAAACTAGAAAGTTTATGTTTCTTGTAAATCAGCTTTTAATATATACATTTTGCAGGTTTCTATGGCCAGATTGAAAGAACTTAATAAGATCAAAATTCGGCATCCAAATAACAATCAATTGCACTCGGAGACAAGTTCTCAAAATACTCATAATGTGCAACCAAGTTTAAATAGTCACTCGCAATCTAATGAGAATCAGTTGGGGCAGGCTTCAAGAGATATAATTGATGAATTACAAAATGAAGCTGAACAAGCAGGTAAATTTAGTTATTCATAAATAATATACTTATATCAATTAGCTACATTTTATTCTAATGTCTCTATAGTTTTGTGTATTAACTGTTTTAGAAGAAAAGAGGGCGAGAGGACCTACCTTGTTGACTGAAATTTGGAACCTTCCCAAAGATGAGAGGATTACAGTAAATTTCAATACTAGATGGCAACCAATTGGAAACGAAGGGCGTGTACTCGCTAGCTTTTTGGGGATTATGGCAAGAAATGCCAATTTAACACCCCTTCACATCCCAGACACTGTTTAAAAAAGCGCGCCTAGGCGCAGCGCCTAGGCGCCTAGGCTCTAGGCGCACAGGCCAGCGCCTAGAGTAGCTCTAGGCGGGCGCCATGATTCAGGCGCGCGCCTAGGCAGCCTAGGCGCGCGCCTGGGCCTAGGCTCAAGGCGCTCTCAAGGCGCGCCTAGGTAATATTTATAGTAACGGGTTTGGATCCAGATTTTATTGGTCTAACGGGTTGAAATATCTAAAATAAACCCAATACCCTAAACTAAACCCTAAATAATCATCAATTATTTCCCTATTCCCCTCTCCCTGTCCGCTCTTCCCTCTCCCTCTCCGCTCGGCCCCTCTCCCTCTCCGCTCGCCCGCTCGGCCATCTCTCTCTCTCCGGCGCTCCCTCTCCGGTTGTCCTTGCTTCCGGCACCTCCTCCTTGCTTCTTCAACTCGCTCGCCTCTTCTTCTAAGGTTTTTTTGTCTCTTCCTTGGCCTCTCTCTAGTTTCTCTTTTAGGATTTTGTGTATATTTCTATATTTTTTTTTAAAGCAGTGCTTTCTATGCTGTTTTTTTAAGTAGAAATTTTCTGTTTTATTTAAAAAAAAAAACAGCATTTTACTTGATAAGATGAACTTTTAAGCATATTACTTTTTTATCATCTTGTGCTTAGGATTATATGCTTTTCACGTCAAAATTTTCTATTTGTTTGTGAATTAATACTTACCGTTATGCTGTCCTTTATTTTGAGATAAAAAGATAATTTGTTCTTTACTTTTAATTGTGTTATTTTGTTTTTNACTTCTTGATTATTTACTTATTTCAAAATTTTATGAAAGTGTGCGCCTGACCTCTCTCGGGCGCGCGCCTGCGCCTTGCGCCTTGCGCCTAGGCTCCAACAGGCCTTTGCGCCTAGGTGCGCCTTGGGCTTTTTTAAACACTGATCCCAGATTGGCGTGCCTTTCCAAAAAAGGAGAAAAAAAGACTATTCAAGTTAGTAGAGGTAAGATGAATATAAAATTAAAGCCATGTACATTTGATGCAAAGTTACTAAGTAATATTTGTGTTCTTTTTGTTGCAGTCAAAGTTTTTAATCCCTCCACGTGGTGAAAAATGGGTCCTAAGATCATTAGGGAAGAAATGGAAGGACTATAAATGTGAACTAAAGGGAGAATACTATTTGAAATATAAAAATGTTGATGATGTATTGGAGCATAAACCCGAACGAGTACCAAGAGATCAATGGACTTCTCTCGTCTCTTTTTGGAACTCGGAAAAAGTAAAGGTATGCAAAAAATTATGGCTATTAAAATTATATCTAAGTGTGTAATTGTTTATTTAGAATAAGATTATTAACTCATAACTTTTTCATATAATATTAGAAACGTAGTGAGAAAAATAGAGAAAATCGTGCAAAGCAAAAGATGCCTCACACTGCAGGATCCAAGAGTTTCGCACGATTGATGGCCGAGAAGGTATTCTATGAACTTAACTTTGGTAAACGAGAATGTCAACTAATAGTCTAGTGTAAGTTTGCTTTGTGACTATCTATAATCATGTGTGTACTAAGTTAGTGAGTTGTTAGGCTAAAGATGGAGTTGAGCCATCACGGGCACATATATTCATAGAAACTCATAAGCCGCGCAAGGATGGAAGGTCACTTGATGAAGAATCAGCTCAGAATATTGTAAGCTTTACATGTTTTTGTTGGTTTTGTTCCATTATAATGTACTTCCTTTCATAGTGTGAAATTGAGAGTGTTTGCTGAATGATCATGTTAGGCCCTCTTTGTTTTTTTGTGATTCATACTTAGTACTGCCTTA
Source organism: Ananas comosus (assembly GCF_001540865.1). Lineage (NCBI taxonomy): Eukaryota > Viridiplantae > Streptophyta > Magnoliopsida > Poales > Bromeliaceae > Ananas > Ananas comosus. The sequence goes on from NC_033625.1 coordinate 11,489,179, forward strand.
AAAAATTCCAATGCTCACACTCTTCTGATTTACACCATTTCCTGTGCTAAAGGACATATTAATGATGCTTATTGTCCCCTTCTGTTGTTTATTGTCCTGGAATTTTTTGAACCCTTATCTTCTAATAGTTTTCTATTTCTGTGCATTTTTATTCGACTCGGTCTCTCGCATCTTTTCAAGATCTTAATATTATAATTTTTCCTTTGCTGTTTCAAAGTTGGCATTATCGACATGGTATAATGACATATCAAGGCAACATATGAGTGATATGTTAAATTCTATGGACTCTGGCCATTTCTAAACTGTATAATGTGGTCTCTTTTGGTTGTTTTTTGGCGCATCACCTCCAGTTAAAGCCACAAATTGTGCATTTGGACGAAAAGATCCTTATGTGCAAATAGAAACTATAGTCTACGGTTGCCTGGGATTTTGATCTGATTACTTTCTCCATAATGAGGCCTCCTCACCTGCAATTGAAACGGCAAGATCAGAGTGAATGCTTTGACGCCGTGTGAGCAAGCACTGCTTTCTTAAGGACAGGAATACACGCATAGCTTAAGGAACGATGCAAGTTGATGCGTTTTTGTGGCTGAACTTGATAGATATGGTGATAATGGGAGCTCTGTCATGGAATTGAATATAGTTTTCTTGTTGGTGTCATATACAGCCAAAGAAGTGAGATTTAATTACTTCTAACAAGGTGGATAGTAAAACATGACCCTAGAGTCCAGTTCTGGCAATTTGTAATTGATTATAATGGAGAGCTAGCTCTTTATTTGTCTTTGGTTCGAAGCTTGATGTGCCATTGGAATCAAGTGACGTAAAGATAATTTATGTATATGAAATTTTCGGCAGTATAGCATGGTTACAATAGACAAGGTGGTTCGCATTACCTTGCCTTTCACACGTTTATATACTGATATATTTGTATAAATGTTGGTATATCACAAGGGTTATTGGACAAGAACTAGAAGTAGGAGATTGATGTTTTTCCATTCTTAGATGAGCTAATATCAGTGCACTTTCCCTATCTCATGTGCTATGTTGCTTGTATTAGTAAATGGATGATCACTAAAGATTTGTTTTATTAATCTAGCAGTTTTGGGGATACCTTTAATGTATAGCAAAATTCGTATCCAAAAGGCAATAATATATATAATTTTAGTTTGACAGTGAAAGATAATTATAATTACATGTATTTTGTTTGGTTGGTTGCATGTTTTCTTGTCTTACTTATTTTTAGCATCACTTACTATTTTACATTTAAGTAATGCTACTTTATTTTATGTTTAGAACTCTATGAAACAAAAAATGGAAAAGCTACCAAATTCTGTGGAGTGTGGCAATAGACGTGTTGCTTGGGAAGGTGATATATTCTCCCAAGTAATAGGGCCGGAGAGACATGGTCAAGTGCGCGGGCTTGGACTTGGTCCGACTCCTACCAGTTTGTGGGCTCCAAGTTCTTCAAATCAAATATCTTCTAGAGATTGTGAGAGAGTGGAACAATTGGAAAAAGAAATAAAAATGATGGAACAACATCATGCAAATGAGATGAAGGCTATGAGAGAAAATCAAGTTAGATTAGATTCTGAAATTGCATTGATGAGGTCAATCATTAATAGAAGGTTTCCTGAAGAGGTACTATCATCTGCTTCTACATCCCACGAGACGGTGAGAGTATTCATTAGCACATTCAAATTTCTATTGAAGCTAATCATCAAAAATTTCTCCTTGTATGGCATGTTTTTAAAAATGCTTCTTCTCTATTTGTCGATTATTTATTTTGTCTAAATATAGAAGATATTGTTGTAAGTTATTTTTTTCTTATATGGCTGTAAAATAGGTTCTTGATGATTCGAGTGCTCGTTACGGTAAAGTTGCACAAAATGCAGGATGCTCTAGTTCTTTTTCGTACACCTCGGTTTAGTGGCATGGTAATCTAGAATTTCTTGTAAATTCTAAATATATTTTTTTAGCATATTTGTTAATAATTTTTTTAACCGTTTATTCTTATATATTTTTCTTGCAGGTTAATCTTCTTAAGCCCATGGATCTTTTCTATTGGAATCTTCGCTCTTTAAGGATGAGTCTTCGTGAAATGTAGTTTGAACTTCTCTATGGGAGCGCATAGAACTTTCCTTTCGCCTGTAAAACTTTTTAATTACATATTAGTGTTTTTGTAGTTCGAATTTGTTTTAGCTATCTAATGTTTGATTGACATTTGTTTTAGTATAAAAATTGATTTTGACATTTATTTGTATTCGCAACACTTTTGAGAATGTAATAGACTTTTATATTCAACTTATTTGATATTCACGAAATGTTGGATTTTTAGTTTTCATTATCTATACATTATCTTTTGAAATTTTTATAGTGATTAATTGAATATATGACTATTAATGATGATTTTTATAGGCAAATGTATTTTGCTTTTAGTGGCGATTTTAATTGCCGGTATAGAGTAATCTTTAGCGGCAATTGTTTTGTTCTTTACCGGCCACCAATATAATTGCCGCTAAACTTTTACCGACCCCATTTATGGTGGCAATTATTACAAATGCCGGTAAAGAGAGTAGCGGCGATTAAAATCGCCGCTAATCTATAGGATAATGGCCGCTAAAGGGCAATTTTGGTGTAGTGAGACTTCTATTCAAATATGAGATGATTGCAACAGGTTCTTCACATAAGAGAAGAAAGTGTTAGAGAGATTGTTACACATGTAAGGATGAAAACTTAGCTCTAAATACCATCAAGTTTTGATTAAATGCAAGTGGCCTCTAAATGTAACGAAGAAATCAACATTAAAAATGGAGGCAATATAGTTATTTGCTCCTACAATAGTTTAGTAAGTAGAAAGTTTGAAGACTTATACACAGGTATGGCCTAATATACCTTTCTTTTTCAGAACCAAGTATACTCCATTGTAAATAATTATTAACCTTTAAACTAACATAGGAAAAGGCAGGAGGGGAATGAAGAACGAAAGAATAAAAAAGAAGGTAAAAAATATACATAGTGTTAGATGTATGCCCTAGAAGCCAACCAGGCCGACACATATATATTCTTTCTAGGACATAAATTTGTATTTGACTTTTAAATATTATGAATAACTTTGGGTTTTTATTTCCATTCATGCTGTGTATGTGTCCATGAATCGTCCAAGGTATTAATAAGATGATGACATATATTCTCAAATGTTGAGAATTTGAGACATGTATCATTGGTGGTTAATTTCTAAATGCTCCCGATCAATGGATCATCACAGGGACGGTGATTGATCCGGTGAGATTGGTGCATAGGTCGCTTCCCTTTCTGGGTAGACGAGTCTCGAGTCGACAGTGTGGGGACACTGAAGTGAATATGCAGGTGGTTGTTGGAGAACAAGGGTACCGAGCGTGACCAACGCGAGAAGTCACTTGGATGTCTACTCACTCGTCAGTGACTTACTTAATGTTGCAGTAGTGTGACTGGTCCTTTGACCTGCGGTGCCTCGGCTATTCACAATGAGGTTACTGTAGTTTGACTGTACATACACTTGGTCCCTAGCCATTCGGGTCCTTGCGGTGCATGTTGGCTGCAGTAGGTTCATTGTAGGAATAGGATGCGCACTTAGATGGAATCTATCTCCCTTGGTAGATAGGGGTGTTAGTCCTATGTGATTTATGAGACCGAGTTTAGAAGACCTTGGCCAGGGCAGAATAAATAGCGGAAAAGGGTTTCCGATATTAGAAACTCGAGTCGAATAAATTTAACATATGACAGACGATGGGGTTTGACGAGTTATTCCATAACCTCCGTCTAGTCGGGACTCATGATAGAAGGATTGTATCACACGGTAACTGCACCAAGAGGTTCAGTATTCCATTCTACTGGAATGCCACTACATGCTGCTAGGCGTCACTGGTGGATTGTGAGACTCATGAGAATTATCTAGATGATCGATAATTCTCATTGGGCTGAGTTGGAATTGTTCTAATCCATTGAAAGGAGTTTCAGTGATATTGTTGATAGTGATCAAAATATATCTCACTACCAGATAGAATAGAACCTATGGGGTCACACACATAAGAGGTTGTGATTGATCGGATAGCTAGATCGCGATTATTGAATCGCCGGAGGACCTAATTGTCAATATGTTGATAATTGGACTAATTTGTAATTGTTACAAATTAGTGGTATTAAAGTGTAAATGTTACAAGAGAGGACTTACTAATAGTTAGAGGACTTATGTGCAAATGTTGCATTATTAATTTGATATGATCAAATTAATATAAAGATCGAATCAAATTAGGATTTGATCGATCTAACCAATTAAGGAAAGGATAAATTTAATCTAGATTTATACTTATCCTTAATTGTCATTATATTATTAGGAGTAGGATTATATTCCTATATATAACATACGGGAGCTTTTAGAAAACCCTAGCCGTTATCTTTCTTCTCTTCTCTCTTCCATCTTCTAGCAAGAAAGACGTCCTTTTGCAAGAGAGCTAGCACCCCGGTGAGGACATCGATCAAATCAAGAACCTCGTGTGGATACCTATAGAGGCCGGACGTGTGTGTGGCTTCAAGAGAACCGAATTCCACGATCATCAAATTGAGGTGAAGATTTATCCGCGAAAAAGGTAAAGATTCGATCTTGTTTTTCTTCTTTAATCTTAAAACATGAGGGATCCTAATGCGTGGTTTTTGAGATTGAATCTCGAGAGTTTTCAAAAATCAAATTTGTTTGATTTCTTTTTCCGCTGCGTTTTTACCGTACGCAATTTTCTAACACATAGAATATATAAAAAAGAGTCTAATGAGAGGGTTCTTTGTAATATGAAAACCTTACATCTGAGAAAGCAAAAAGCCATAAAAACTGTATAAAACTACCTATCAATCATCATAATAGCAAAAAAGTGTAGTAGAGAGTGTAAGTGTAAACTACAACAGAGAGAAAAATGAAGAACGAAAGATTATAGAAGAAGGCAAAAAATAAGGCCTAGTTACAAACAGATGGTAAAGCTCTAAAGTTTAGATGCTACGGCAATTCTAGCAAGAATTGCAGGCTGTTGGGGAACCAAAGTGAACATCAGAAGGTGCTTGCCTTAGGAGTAGGCCGGCCAAACCTCCATTCTTCAAATTCCATTAGTAGTGCAGCTTATGGAAGAATGGCCGAGAGATGAAATAATATAGCTTTTAGTTTTTTTTTTCCAGTATCGTCATGGCCTCAAAATGGAAGAAAGCAAATAGGAATACTTATAAGAATAGAAGCATAAATAAGACAGGGAACTGTGCAAACGAAGAGGGAAATAATTAGTACAGCTTTAGGAGCACATGGTCCAAACAATTTGTTATCTTTTTCCTTCTTTTTTTTTTCCCGAAATAAAGCCAAAGAATTGAATATTGTAGGCATATATTTTCAATATCATGGCTGCCTGAAAAGTGAAGAAAGGAAGCTTACTGTGCCGCTCCTCACGATGAAGATTGCCTACTTATTATTACTTCTTTTTGGTGCATGTACAAAGATTATACCGCTCCTCATGATGAAGATTGCCTGCTTATTATTACCGGCAACACCTTTTCCTTTTTGGTGCATGTACAAAGTTTATACACATTACATGCGCCACAGTGTCACACGATAACCAAACATCCAGACAATATCAAACAGCGATGAGACCATCGTTAAAAATTCAATGTTTTCGAGGTAGCTATTCAACTCTTGCATATTAAAAGGTATCCGAGGTTGCAATTCTAATTTCACAAATAAAAGTTGATTTCAGTGAAGTTCGAATTTTTATTCTTTTGGCAGTTTCAAATTCATTTCAGTCATTTCATCTAAAGTAATTTTGCAAATATAAAAAATATGCAAATATAGGGATTAAACTTCAACATATTTGGAGATAACAGTTTCTTCTTACTGCGAAAGCTATGAACTTAGAAGTAGAGAGCAATTTGAAGAAATGACCTTAAATCTAAATTTGGAAATAGTAGTTCTATTGGTTTTTTGGGCTAAAATTTTAGAAACTACGGAACTGTTATAACACATTATAGTTAGATAATCAAATGAGAATAATAATCCATCTAAATAGCAAAATTATATTTGTCAGCTAAACATTAATGACTTCTAAAAATCTCTGATCATGAAGCTTCAAGAAGTTTAGCTTATACTGACTTTCACTATGTAGGCCAAATTCATGATGTCATAATGGAAATTTTAAAACAAAACAAAAATCATTTAGCTATTTTAAACATTGAGTTGCTACTTTATGTCATGCCCCGGATTACTCGTTTCCCCGGGCACGCTAACAGACCCGCCGTATACATAGAAATTTTTTCTGTATACGAAGCGAAAGCTGTACCCGTACCTGTAATCATACAACACTATAACCAGTAGTATAGAGCTGCAAAAAATAAACATATATAATAACAGAGGTTCACTATACATACATAGCATCCAGGTATACAAAAAAAAATCACTCACTCCAGCAAGATACAAACATCAGTATGTATAAGAACCCAAAAACTACAACTACCTGTAGCTGGTACTCCTCTAGCTTTGAGACTCGTCAGGAAGGGCTCTAACTCGCAACACTCTTTCCATGATCGGTATTAGCAGTAGCAGCAGCCGCAATTGAAGGCTCTGCAAAAGATCCACAACTGGGCGTGAGAACTACTGCAAAAAGAAGTAGTCCTTAGTGGGTACCGGTACCGACCTCAACGGCTCACCTACTAAGTCTACAGAAGGTATGTTCAATGATAGTAAAGGAACTGAAAACAATCTACAGCTATATGCCACTCTACTATCATGATCCAACACTAACTATCTGTAGAACACTGCAATCTCTGACCCAATCTCACTAGGGACTGTGAATACACCCGTCCCCCCTATCGAAGCTACACTAACCGCCACCACGCTAGGTCGTCAGTGGAGAGCAAGTCCAAACAGGACAAACCGACATCAACGCAAAAGCATTAAGCCCGACTCCGGAGTGGCACTCGTGGGCGCTACCCAACCGAGTATGCAAGCGTGTCTCTGTCGAGCTCAATCAGGCTCTCACAGGCTATAGTCAAGTAAACAGGGTCTAACAACCAAACTCACGTGCCCCAGCACAATCTGATGCAAAAACAGCATTCCGGGTCCACCGTCAACCTCAACGGCACCCAACAATCCGGAACAGCCTAATACTGCTATAAAAATAAGCTCAGCATCTCAGCACGAGCGTGAATGCATTCTACACTAATCAGGGTATCCACTGCCCACAAACTGCGGTGATACAAACAAACTACGGCTCCTAAAGCTAAATCTATTAGTTTTAACATATGACGGTATAGAATCACTACTTTTCTCCTATGTGAAATCCAAGTCCAACATGTATATTTAACTAACATATTAAGCTCCCAATTCATATTTCAATAAGCATGCAAATCATAAATTTGAGCTAATTAACAGGATAAACGAAACCAAAGTACATGTCGACAATGACTAAGCTTAGGAGGAAACCCGTAGAATCCGGTAAGCATCATTAACCCACCTCTAGAGCAAATCCATGGCAGCACGAGGTCGCGAGGTTGCTGGAACCCTGGTGAGAGCAGCCGAAATCACCAAGAACCAACAACCAAACTACTCTAAGGATCTACACACAAAAATCACAAAAATCCATCAATACTCCAAAAATTCAGCACTTAAGCTAATTTCATCCAAGTCCAATGTCAACTTTACCTTCCAAACTCCAAATCAGGTAAGGAAAAGTCTCAAATCTAGTGAACTAAGATAGAGTATCACCCTCTGGTCCAAAAACCCAGCTTCCTCCAAAGATTGCATCAAGAAACCCATAAACTCACAATTTCAGTCCAAAAACACCAACAGCACAGAAAAATGCCAAATTGACCAAGCTAACCTCAATCAAATGCTGTCAAAATGGCTCCACGAAATCTTCAGGAAGTCTTCAACCAACAAACCAAATTTTGTGGCAAACAGAGCTTCCTACATCGCACACGAGCCAAAACACCAAAGGTCGCTGCTGAAATTCTGCTGAAACTGCAGTCTTCAAGGTAGAAAGTGTGGAAATTGGGAAATTGGAGGGGTTGGAATGCAAAATAGGCCTTCACTGTGAAGAAGAGATGAAAAAGGTTCACAGGGTTCGTACCCCACCTATTTATAGTGAGGTGAAACGGTCAGATAAGCCCTAGGGACAAAGAACACAAACCTGCTGCCCCTGCGGAAACGGACATTTTCAGGCGCCCGGAACCATGTTCTGGGTGTCTGAAACCTCCATGCTACACAAATACTCCTCTTCGGTTCCTCTGTCGGCGGTGTGCTGCACCCTTATCCTGGTCCGGCAGAACTCACCTATCCTGGTCAGGCGATATTCACAAAGTAAACTTTTGGACCCACTTCTGGGCGCCCGAAACCAGGATCCGAATTGGCTTCCAGTTCTGCTCAATTCAGCACTCGAGTTCTGGGCGACCCAAACCCTGTTCTGGGCGCCCGAAACTGGCAAAACTCCAATTTTGCTCCTTTGAGTGCGGCAAGTCCATTTCTGCATCCATTTCGTGCAGAAACAACTCCAATTTAGTCTGACACTCTCCAGATGTGTCGACTGGTCACTAATACTGTAGCGAATCCTATCCAAACCTCCGAAACACTACACTTTTTACCTCTATTTACATGATCAAACATATATATGTAAAGGAATAACATTTACCACCACCCTTAGTGTCGCCCCCCACATCTCCGATGCCCGTGAAGTGCCCTGCAATCGCCTCGGCATTTCGTCGAACAGGGCGCGAGCGCTAGGGAAAGGGCGCGAGGGCCTGCAAGCTCCTCTGATCGATCGCATGATGGCAAGGGGGGGAGGAGAAGAAGATCCTCGTAGATCGGAAAGAGATCGGAGAGAGATAAGAGGCGGGATCGGGGAGAGAGAGATCTGCAGGATGTGCAGATCTAGAAGGGGGCGGCGCGTGAGGGGCGCAAGTGGGCGCCGGGCGCGAGTCGCGCGCACATGGCAGCGTGTGTCACGCCCCGGGACCCGGCATAGGCCCGCCCGGTGCGTGCCCAGACCCGCCATATGCCTGCACATATAAGGCATCTACAACAACAGAGATATGAAAGTGAGGAGAAATAGAGTCACTAGAGATATCAGAACAACTAACAGCTAAAGTCTAATAATAAGTAGAGTAAAAGAACGTAATCCACTAAAGTAAACATGAAGAAGTAAATAATCATCTCAAAGTACTACTAAAATAGGGTGGTCTCTATACATGGATACAACTCTCAACCTCTCCAAAATAAAATAAAAGAGAGGTAGACCACCTATCGATCGTCCCTTGGCAATAAGCTAGCTCGAGGCGATACTCTTTCCGCGGTCCCTAGCCTCGCCCGGAGTGGAAGGCTCTGAAATAAAAACATGAAACAGAGGGCGTGAGAACTATAACTTATAGTTCCCAGTAGGCAATTACTGACCTCAGCACAATGCACCACTAGGCCCGAAAGAAAGAGGGTAAGTGAAAAGCAACAATAATAATAATAATAATTAACAATAATAAACTGCTGAATTGAAAGCATGTATGAAATGCTATACTACTATGCCACAAGTAAATACGATGAATATCAATGCTATCAAGGTTAAGTATGCCAATGCAAGGTGAATATGCTCCTTCACGGCTACAAGTATACTATGATGCAACAAGTAAATCTATCAAGTATACTACATGTCCCAATACCTCGAAGCCACACCATGAGTATGTCAAGTAATCCAACTACCATAATCTATCTAGTAGTGATTCACATTTAAGATTTGATGTCAAAGTTCAATCTTGTTTTAGGACCTACACGAATGTAGTCCAGCTTGTGCTGCCTAAGTGTCGGTGGTAGCTCCAGCATTCCCACTCTGGGAATGAGTCTATCCCTCCCGACCTCGTAGGTTTCTCGATACCACACGAGCGAGCTTAAGTCGCGTAGGCTAATTCCGGAGTGCCGGCTTGTAGGGAGCGACCCTTACAAGCATGTGCGAATGAGCACAAATGGCAAGCAAGTAAGTCATCGTCTCAAGTATCCAATCCTCATGTCTCTAACATGGTAATAGTCATTAGTAACCAAACGGTCTAGTTCTATGTCTCAATGTGATGTTCCAACACTCACTATACTTAGTGCCTCTTTATGACACTTAAGCCTTGCTATCAGTTAAGCACATTTCATATTTTATGTTCCATTTATGACATTAATACTAGGTTCATTTATAGCCCGAGCTCAATGTCCCTTTATGACATTAGCTCAATCATCCTCAAATAGTACAAGTCTCCAAGCCTATATAGGCTTACTAAAATCCCTTGTGTCTCAATTAGGCATAGATTTAAATGCATGCAAGCAATACTTATTTTCACTATAAGAATCATGGTCCCAAGTCCCACACAAGAATACTAAATGCAACATAAGCCCCACATACAAACTCTCTACTACATAGAGGTCCGAAAGTTCATTACACATAACATAGGCATGTTAAGTATTCTAAAATTCATAATAAATATATCTAACATGAAAATGAATGAATTTCCACCGTACGACACATAAATCATCAAATATGAGAATTTCTCATATTTTAGGCTAGGTCAAACCCGCCGAACCTCGCGGAACCCTTCGTTTGCTCCAACGAAAATGTCCACTAAGCTCCTAGCACCCTAGAAGCATCAAAAAGTGAGTTACAAGAAGTAAATGAACAACTACTAGCTCAATCATTAACCATCTAGGCATAGAGGGCTAAACTCTCACCTATAGTGTAGAAATCCCTCTCCAAAACTCAAATGGAAGTTAAATCCCTTCCAAAGCAACCTAAACCAAGGTTCTAATCCAATTAGATTAGCTCCAAAAGCTCCAAATCAAAAAGCCCCAAATAAACCCTAGATTTCCCATTCTAGGGTTTCATCTCCCAAAAACAAACAAAACTAGGTCTAGAGAGGAAAAATGAGCAACTAACCTTCTTAGAAGCTCCTAACCAAGCTCCAAGAGTGATGATCTTCTCTCTAGCAAGCTCCAAGTCCAAGCCTTCAAGCACCAATGGGAAGAAGAGAGGGAGAGGAAGATGCTCCAAGTCCTCTAGTTGATCTTCTCCTTCTCCTCCTTCTTCTCATTCTCCTTCTCTAACAAGGGTGTGAGGGAGAGAAATGAGGGAGAGAGAGAGAGAGAGTGAAATGGCCACATAGGCCCTGTAATGCAACAAAATCTAGAAAAGCTCATCAACTTTGCAACCATTGCAAAGCCCGGTCTGGGCTGTTTTCGGGCGAAGGGACCGGTCTCCCCGACCCCTGCGATCGGTTGTAACATACCGGATTTTAAATATAAAAGAGAAAAATAAATAAAAATAGTATGAGATACTATTTTATTGGATTTAGAGAAGTGAAATATTGGTTGGGAACGACCTGTGCTGAAATCGGAGCGAAAACAGAAGATTTAGAATTTTCTGTTGGAAACGGGACTGATAAATTAGCAGAAAATGCACAGTCTCAGAAAATTATGAAAATTAGCGGGGATGTCAGAAATATTTTTATGATGCTAGATTTAAAGTTTCATACCATTCTGACACCCGTAGAGAGAGAAATAGAATCCGAAAGCTATCTGATAAAGATTGCAGTTCGGTATAGTTTTCAGTGACCAAACGGGGTCGAAACTGACAAGAAGAGATGGGTGTGTGCGGGGGCGAAGTCGATCGCACCGAAGGCACAGAGCTTCGTGATCAGTTGGCCACACTCATTGGAGTGATGAGGCAACAGCTGATGTGGTGCAGAGGCAGCAGGAGGTGCTATGCGCCAGGGAAGAGCGAATGAAAGACTCCAAAAACGGTGGACTTGGCTGGTGGGTGCACCAGCGTGCGGCTCGTCGGAACGGCGGGAGTCCGGCGGAGGATGTTCCCGTCGGGTCGGGCGATCCGACTCGTTAGTTAGAGGTGCGGGGAAAGGGAGCGAGCTTTTGGCTGCCCTCATGCTTTCAAGAAATTTGATCCCGCTAACCTTCGATGGTGAGGATCCAGACCGTGGATCATGGAGATGTGGATTGATGCCATGAAACGCTCTTCGAGGATCTGTACATCCGTTGGAGCGAGACACAGGTAAACTATGCCGCACAATTATCTCAAACAGTCGGCGAAGGTGTGGTGGAAAGGCGGTCAATCGTGATCGACCCCTAGTCTCCCTCCTATGACGTGGGAAAGAATTTCGGGGATTGGTGTTCTCTGCTTATTTCCCCGATAGCAAGAAGCGGAAGCTCAAGGAAAGGTTCTTACATGCGGCAAAGAAGTCGCACGGTCAGGCAATCGAGCGGTAGTTTTCCCCGTATGTGCATTGTATCCCAAACGTGGTGCGGGATGACAAGGACAGGGCGACTGTTCGTGCGTGGACTTCGGCCAGATCTTTACGAGGCGGTGCTGGTACTTACAAGTTGCAGACTTTTGCTGAAGTCCTGGATCGGCCTTGTTGGATAGAACAGGGCAACGCCTTTATGCGGGAAGAGCGAGAGGCATATTACAAGAAAAAGGGAAAGGACGACCGACAGTGGATCCAGTGGTCAGTCAAGTTCCCAACGACTTCGACGAGTTCGCACTCGCTGATCCCGAGAGCTCCGAGGACATACCGCATTCGTCCTCGCGAAATGTGCTTATTTGTGGAGGCCCTCAATTCCCACAACAGTGTGAGCCAGCGTGAAGGCAAGTGCTTCAAGTGTAGTCTCACCCCGGTGTGATGTTTTGGGAGTACAGGTACACACTGTGCGGCGCGGC
>NC_033625.1:11502030-11637646 GCF_001540865.1 Ananas comosus
AGACATACCTTATTCGACAGCGTGGCAGGCTAGAAGTAAAGCACTACAGATCATTTATGGTGGTTGGAAGGAGTCATACACCGATCTTGGTCGCTTCCTATCTATACTACAGCGCGTGAATCCCGGGACTCAATGGCGTCTTGATCCTAAAATCCTACCAAATGGCGTTAGGCAGTTTGGACGAGTATTTTGGGCATTCGGGCCGTCAATTAATGGGTTTTCTTATTGTCGACCATTGTTGAGTATTGATGGAACTCATATGTATGGAAAGTATTAAGGGCATGCGTTGATTGCGACAGGTGTAAATGCCAATAATAGGTTATACCCATTGGCGTTTGCTATTTGTGAGGGAGAAAATGCGGCTAGTTGGCGTTGGTTTTTACAATATTTAAAGGTCTTAGTGACACGTGATCGATCTATTTGTTTAATTTTAGACCGCTTTCCTAGGTTAAAGGAGATTGTTGCGGAGGAGTTTCCGAGAAGGAAGGGACATGCTCACCGTTGGTGCCTCCGCCATATGAAGGCTAACATGAAAAAAGCCGGTTTCAAAAATAAAAATGTTCTCAATAAATTTTATACGGGTATAGGATGTGCTCCTACTGCAAAGGAATATTATGAACATAAGGATCAGTTGAAAGATATGTGATCCGGTGGCATGGCTTTGGGTGCACGAGCTCCAAGGGGAAAGGAAATATTGGGTGAGAGCATTTGATGGAGGATGACATTTTGGGACAATGACGACAAATCGGTCGGAGAGTTTAAATGGAGTGCTTAAAGGTGTACGTGGTTTACCTATCACAGCATTTGTGGCCGCTACATTTTATAAGGTGAACAATTATTTTGTCAAGCACTGTGATAAAGGTGAAACATACTCTACAGTATTGGCACCAAAACAGGAGACGTTAATAAAGAGTTGTATGATAATTGCAAAAGGACACCGTGTGGATCATTTCGGAGTAAACGAGTTTCAAATTACTACCCAAAATGGACAATTTGAGGTGGTTCTTGACGGGAGAAGCTAGACTTGTTCATGCCATGAGTTTGAGCTCACTAGGTTGCCATGCTCACATCTTCTAGCTGTATGCAGTAATGGTCAAATGAAAATTGACTACCATAGTCTGTGTTCTGAATAGTATACATGTGAGAATTACCGTCGTGCTTACTTCCCGCAATTTCATCCTGTCCCAGGCAAAAGAAGCTGGCCACACCCTCAAGGACCACCGCTGGCACCACCACCTATAAGGAGAAAGAAAGGCCGTCCGAGATCAACTCGTATTCAAAATGCCATGGACGAGAGAGAAGGAATGCGAAGAACTATGTGCACTATTTGTAAACAACAGGGACATTATAGGACTACATGTCCAAATAATCAAGATAGAACAAATGAAGGCCGTAGACGTAGAGCTTTAGGTTGATGACTTATGTTTGACTATCTACAGTATTTTTATTTCTAGATTTATCTTTTAACGTTCAATTAATAGTCACTAATTTGTATATTTTATTTTGCAGATGGACGATCACGAGGATCCCGGGCTAGTTGATCTATCAGTTCTATCAGACCAGGATAAGCATCAGTCGAGCTACGTGCGATCAGAGGTATGTTAAGTTATGCATTTACAAAAAAGTTTGTAATTTAAATACTTAAAAGGGGAATTTACTAAAAAGTGAATAAACTTCACAGGGGTACGCGCCAGTTTAGTTTACGGAGCATGGCCGTAAACTGAACACATGGACAGTCGAGCATTCGGGAGTGATAGAGTATTTACGACATACTGGCTTTTCCTACGTCTCCCGCCTCAGACGAGTACAGCTAGATCAGGCTCTGTTAGGGGCGATGATAGAGCGATGGAGGCATGAGACGTAGACATTCCACCTACATCACGGAGAGATGACAGTTACGCTATGTGACGTGGCCATTACAGCTGGACTACGAGTCTCCGTGGAGCCTGTTACAGGACGTGTTTCATTTGATTTGTTGCATACATGTGAGCTCCTTCTTGGGATACAGCCAGACGATGTCATCGCCGTCCAGATCCGCTTGGAGTGGTTGTTTCAGCATTTCCAGCATATTCCTTTGGATGCTCCGGCGGCCATGGTTGCAGCATCTGCACGAGCATACATTTTATTTCAAATTGGATGCAGTTTGTTTCCTAACCCCACTGGATATTGCGTTCACCTCAAGTTGTTACCGCTACTTGAGGATTTTGACTTCTGCGGAGACCTAGCTTGGGGCGCAGCTACCTTGGCCCATCTCTATCGGGCATTAGGAAATGCCTCTATGAAGGGAAAGGCCGAGTGTTGTGGCTTTGGTACACTACTGCAGGTAAAATCACTATAACTTAGTTCTTTTTACTAATAACTTATAACTTATAACTTAGTTTCTTTTACTAATTTTATAGTTATCTTTTTTTGTTCTTAGATATGGGCATGGGACCATATACATATTGGACGTCCAGATTGAGTTGGAGCTCCGCCGGATCTCCATGATTGTCCATTAGGTTGTCGGTATGCTATTTATTTAAAATATAATATAATAAAATAATAAATATTGATATTATATTGATATATTATAAAATAATTTAATATAATATTAATCACTTCTGCAGGTGGAACATGGGATTGCGATTTCGTGGAAATGTCAGGGCGACAGACATTGAGTTTTATCGCGACGAGCTTGTAGCGCACTAGACCTTTGCAAATTGCGAGGTTCAAGTGTTTGATGTGTACTCCGAACTTTTTCACACTTGGTGGAAGGCCGTAGATGGTATTCCGGCCTAAAGGTTCGATCTCTAGAGTTTTGACTTAGTCCTGAGAGTTTTCACTCTCGAGGACCGGTCCCTGATAGGAGAGACCGGTCCTCTCAGCGCAGTGCTGCGGCAGGACTTGAGGCAACCGATCCCTGGCTCGGAGAAACCGGTTCCCAAGCGCGTGTTTTGCGAGAAGGGTCTGAGAGACCGGTCCCTGGCGGGGAGAGACTGGTTCCCGAACGTTGGTTTTTCGGGTTCGACACAAGAGACTGGTCCCATGCAGGGAGAGACCGGTCCCTCAGCGCGAAATTTGCCCAGACTGGGCAGTGCACAGAGTGGATTTTTGAGGGGCTTATCAGGATTTTGTTACTTTAGAGGCTATAGAGAGCCTTTCTCCTCTCTCCTTTCCTCATTTCTCTCAACCCTTTGCACCCTAGAGAGAGAAAGAGAAGGAGGAGAAGAAGGAGTTGGAGAAGAAGAAGAGAATCTTGCTTGGAGGCCTTGGAGCATCATCTTCTTCCTCATTTCTCACTTTAGTGGCTTGGAGCTTGCGGTTGAAGCTTTGTGGAGGATCAAACTTCAACCCTACTTGGTTTAGAGCTTGGATTGAAGCTTCTCTTGAGGTTGGTTGCTTGTATTCCCCATTTAATACAAGTTTTTCTAGATTTTACTAGATGAAACCCTAGATTTTGGGATTTACGGTTTGTTTTGGAAATTTTTGATTTGAGGGCTTTGAAACCTAATTGATGGGTTTAGAACCTTTATTTAGATTGGATTTGAAGAACTCTAACTCCCTTTTGGAGCTTGAGAGAGGATTTCTTCACCTAGGTGAGTTTTCTCCACCTTAGCCTATATTGCTTTTGGATTGAACTTAGGGTTGATCGTGAGATTTATTTGACCCTTGTTTCTACATCTTTGTGGTGCTAGGAGACTAGTCGACACCTTCGTCGGAGCTTACGAAGGGTTTCGGTATCTCGGTGGGTTTGGCTTCATGAGCACGGGGCAAAATAGCCCCCCTATGTTTCTATACTTGTCGTAAAGTATTTTTGAATGCAAATCCATGTTAAACATGATTTATATGAATTTTAAAACACTTGAAATGCATGCTATATGTATCATGAAATTGCACTCTATATAGTAGAGCCATATGTGTAAACTGCATGCATTGTGAAGGGTAGTTGACCTTGCAAGTTGAGAATATGTCTCTTATGTTTGAAATGAGTAGAATTATGTATTCATGAACTTAGATACCATGCTTGGACTCATTGAACAATAGTGTCATAAAGAGGCACTTGAAACTTGTAAACTATGAAAATGCAACATAGAGACATAGTGATAGGCCATTGGACATCGACTATATTCCATGTTAGAGACATGATGACATAGTGATAGGCCTTTGTGATAGTCGATACATTCCATGTCCATAGACATGAGGACTTGGTACTTGAGACAGACTTATACGCATACTTGCCATTGTGCTCATTCGCATATGCTTGTGAGGGTCGCTCCCTATAAGCGGCACTCCGGAGTTGGCCATCGCGATACGTTCGCCGTGCGGGACTGGGCACCAAAGTGGATTGCCGTGGAAAAGGCTCATTCCTAGGGTGGGGATGTTGACTACCACGGGGCCATTAGGCACGGTAAAGCCAGACAGCCTTCGGGTCGGTCTTATGCCAGACAGCCTTCGGGTGGGTCTTATCAAAGTTGAACCGTAAACATTTAAAGTGACAAGTGGACATTGACTAGAATAGTAAACAATGACATTTTTACTATTTACATTGTGGACATTGGATTAGTTGCATACTTATGCATTTGCATGTTGGATACTCTGGTGCACATACTTGTAGTAACTGCCTTCTTACTTATGCAAATCATGCTAAGTAGAGACATCATGGTTGAATAGTATTCATATTTATTTCCTAACTGTTCTTATCGCTTTGGCTTATACTTGTATACTGACCCTTTTGTTGTAGCCTTTGGGCCTAGTGGCGCATTCACTGAAGTCAGTAATTGCCCACTAGGAACTATTATTTAATAGTTCTCACGCCCCTATTTCTATGTTTTCTTTTCAGAGCCTTCGGCGCCGGCGGAGGCACGGGATCGCGGTAAGGGTGTCGCGTAGTTAGCTCGGAGAGAGAGTCCATTCTGCTTTAGGTGGTTACTCCTTCTTTGTTTGTGTTGAGAGGAGGAGGAGAGATTTTGCACCATGTATAGAGAGACCACCTTATATTCAGACTAGTACTTGTTATGGGACTCTTTTTGTTTTACCTTATGTTTTACTTAGTGGGTTTTCAGCTTCATGTTCTTCTTTTTTGTTGTAGCACTTCGTAGTATTCTTGCTCTGATACACTTAAATGCTTTCTCTTTATTGCTTTATTTACCGCTTTATCTTAGACGCCTTATATGTTTTAGACGTACGGCGGGTCTGGACACGCGCCGGGCGGGCTTCCGCTGGGTCCCAGGGCGTGACAGAGCTAGATCAGCAGAGAGAGTCACAAGTACGTATAGATTTCATAAATTAAATACATGCATATATGTTCTAAAATTTTACATTCATTTTTTTAATGCACTTGTACAGGTTACATGGATGCCCTATACGAAAGATGTTTTGATCGGTCTTTCTGCATTTTGTCTTGAGGGCTCTGCAATCTGGCGTTCGAGAACTAGTTTGATATGTTTTCATATTGTCGAGCTACATTTACCTGATAGAGTTCTGCATCAGTTTGGATTGCTGCAGCATATACCGGAGGTCGTAGAAGTTATACAGAGGATCACCTCGCAGGGTAGATCAGGCGAGGACTGGGCAGCGTTTCATGCTCCATATATTCAGCGTTGGGCAGATCGTCTGAAGCATATTGCGGAGCAAAGTCCTTTCGTCGATCCAGATCCGATACGAGCTAGCTTTGTGTACATGCAGTGGTATTGGGAGATTACACGACGGTGGATTTCTCGTCTTGTACAGCGGCCTCCACTTACTTTTCTACCGCGTGGGAATGTCGAGCGACGATTGGTAAGATTATTTTTATTTAATAGTTTATTTTAATATAAGGATATTCATTATACATAATCATGTATGTTTATACAGGTGTATGCTATGCAGCATGCTGTTAGCAATATCGGTCATTTGATGGATGATCCTCCGGAGCCCACTAGATTGATGGATGCTCTAGCACATGTGAGGTGGGATCTCGAGAGTGTGTTAGAGAGCCTTCCGACATTACCCTTGACAGGGCATTCGGATGTTTCTTCTCCGATTTTTGGTGCTTACGGTGATATTCCCTCCACCTCCACACCTGCATATGATTTCGGTGATATTCCCTCCACCTCCATGCCTGCATATGATTTCGGTGATATTCCCTCCACCTCGATACCTGCGTATGATTTTCCATCGACATCCGTCCCAATTCATCCATCTGATGTCCCTTCGGCATCCATCCCTCCATTTGATATTCCATCTACGTCAGAGGTATTATATTTTGATATTTCATTCACGTCTATCCATCTTTCTAACGTTCCATCCACGTTGCAGGTTCGTCGTGATGATGTTGTATATCAACGTAGGCGACGACGACAGGGTCATATTGAGACACAGGAAGAGTACTACCATCAGCTGTTGAGCAAGGGATGGAGCCGATTGTCGAGGGCATCGCCATCGAGCATATTGATCAGATGCATGTCATTGAGTCCGTGCAGCCTGAGATGGAGCATGACATACATATTCGAGGACGGAGTCGAGGACGCTGTCGTGGACGCGGACGTGGACGTGGCAGGGGACAAGGGCGAGAGCATAGGAGGGGGATGGAGGGCACTTGATGTTTTTTTATCATTTTTAAGATTCTTATGTATATTTGATATTTCAGATCTTTCTACATTGATTTTTTATACTATTATCTAAATTTATTCATATTGAAATGTGTTGATATTGGTATCGCTCATTTTATATGCTTAAAGTGTGGTTTAAGTTGGTATAGATGATTTTATATATTATTGCTGTAATAGAAATACTTGAAAATATTGTTATTTTGTACAATGTGGGAAAAATGCAAAGTTGCTGCTGCATTGCTGTAGTATAGCTTGAATGCGGTGAACCATTTACCACATATAAAGGCGGTGAATGGTTCACCGCTTTTAGAAGCGGTGAACCATTAACCGCTTTTAGAAGCGGTGAACCATTAACCGCTTTTAAAAGCGGTAAATGATTCACCGCTTTTAAGTGATTTCTCACCACCGCTAAGGCGGTGGAATACCATGAAGGCGGTGAATGGTTCACCGCCTTCATTGAATTTTTAAATCCTTATGAAAGCGGTGAACCATTTACCGCATTCATTGGAAAGCGGTAAATGGGTCACCGCTTTTAACTTCCCCCGCCAACTCGAATTTATTTTATAAATAGTCCTATCGATTTTTATAATTGTAAAAATAATTTTGTTTAAAAAATAATTATAAAAATAGACTTCTAAATGCGGTGAATGATTCACCGCATTCATAACTCTTCTTTAGAAGTAAAAAAAATAAAAAATAAAAAAAGCGGCGAACCATTCACCGCTTTTATCATCGCAGAAATATAGAAAGGGGTGAAAAAAAAGGAAGAAAGCGGTGAATGGTTCACCGCTTTTAAAAGCAGTGAATCATTCACCGCTTTTATAGGACCATATTTACAAATAAAAATTTAATGGGTATATTTTTAGAATAAAATTTTGGGAGAAGACTATTGCACTAAAAAACTCCGCCAACTCACTATCCATGTGGCCATTTGGAGCCTATTTTTGCAAATAAAAGTTTCATAGGCCTATTTTTAGAATAAAAGTTTTGGAGGAGACTAGTTGGGTAAAAAACCCGGTTTTTTTAATCTAAGCCCGAGATATAAAGTTGACTTAAAAGGAGAAATTAAATGAGACTAGAGGCCTCAAAACTGTTTTTTCCCCAAAAAGGTTTTAGATAAGGATATCCTAAATATAAACCCACCATATTACTAGATTTATTATATTAATTTCCTTCTTTGAAATTAAGCCTATGCTTTGAATCTATCAAAATAAAGCGATCTCAACATCCAATATAAAAGATTGTATAATATTAATCACTATTAGTAACAATGTTAGAGTAAACTTACTGACATTACCGAGTTTTTTTCTATATTTACACGAAATTGGAAAATTAAAATATACCTCCAATACTGAAAATTAATTCTAGAATACTGATTCTTGAAAAGATAATTTCAGTGGAAATTTTAAATTTGGGGTCACCTTAGATTTATGGGCTTTGGACCAATTCATTTTGAGCGTGGACTTGAACGAAGTCACTATTTTATGCACTTATTTTCCAGCCCAAACTTATTTTCTGCATTTGCCCTCATTTGCTCCCAATTTGCAATCCTCCAAAGTTGTATATCAGAATTTATTGATGTTGTGTTTAAAATTACTAGTTGAAATGATTCGACCCGCTAGCAATAATAACTCATTAAGCCAAACCACTGGCCCAAAATACGTAAAACCGATTATCATTTAGGCTCCGACATCCTTATCAGCCCAACCTAATCACACACATCGCTCCAAATTCATCTGGCGATGTAAGATCCATCTCACACTTTTAGTTGGTTATCTATCTCTGATATCAAAATATAACGAATCTGACCCGCCAGCAATAATAATTCGTTTTAGTCAAACCAACCTCGTTTAGTCAAACCACTGCTTAAAATGCTTAAGCCCGGTTATTATTACCCGTACATCTGTTACTTATAAGTATTGATGTAATCTCAGGCCGAAACGGGCCACAAGGTGGCCCAGACCGGCCCAGATTTTTAACCGGGCCGGGTCGGGCCGAGCCAACTCTGGTTGGACTATGGCCCAGCACAGCCCATGGCCCGAACCGGGCCTAACTGTGCTGAGCCACAGGCTGACCCATTTTAGTATATATTTACTCGTTTATATTTTAATTTGATACTTTAAAAAAAAAAATCAATTGATTCTATAAAATATGTTTAGTTTTTTCAATTAAATAAATAAATAAATTTTGGATGACTTTTTAGAAAAATTATTTAAATTTTGAATGGTTTAAATTAATTCTGAAAAATAAATAACAAACAAAAAATTATTAAAAAAAGGAAAAAAATAAATGAAGAAAAGGGCCGACACGAGACTAACGCCCGGTCTTAAATGGACTGGGCCTTACCCGGCCTCATTCGGTCTAGTGACCCGGCAATCGTGCCCACATTATCAGATATAAGATTATTGGGGCGTCACATTAATATATGTATAATTTGAGATGATTTGCCATAATTTGGGGTGATTTCATTATATATAAAATAATCTCTCCAAAAACATCCTCTTAATAAAAGTAAGTCAAAATAGAAAAAGTAATTACTAATTAAAATTCAATCCAATTCTATTCACCCAAAAAAAAAAAAAAAAAAAATTCAAGCTCAAAATCAATTCACGGAATTGCAAATTAATTCAACTAACGATGACACTCTTGATAGTATGTACATGTTGACGCTAACGATTTATTTTTTATTGAAAGGGCATCAAAACAAATTACCACACTAAAAAACATGTCTACAGCAATTGAAATTTTTTACAATATTAAAATTAACAATTTCTAATGGTTGGTACCAGCTGACATTTATTTAACAGGTATAGTTTTTTCCAAAAAAAAAAAAGAGCAAATTAGTTAAAATTTTATTAGAAATACTTTGAATTTTGTAGATCTAGAACAATGACTTTGGTTTTGAATTGAAATATTCTTTGAAGTTACTTTTCTAAAGTTTAATTAGTTGATGTCCTCCCTTTGTTTAATTTGTGACATTGGCTGCACCAGGTAATTGTTTAGAGAATATATTAGCTTTGGTTCTTTAAATTCTTTAGATCATTATCACTGAAACTCTATGTTTGCATCTTCACATATCACCACTTCATTTTCACTGCTCTAAAACACTAGTAAAGGAAACTATTGCAAATGTTTATTTATATTGAAAGGGAATCAATTGGTTGAGGTGATAGGAATTGGACAGAACAAATGTGTTTTTTTTTTTTTTTTTTTTTTTTTTGAGAGAGAGAGAGAGAGAGAGATAGGTAGCACGCTATCCGCTTCATTTATTTCATGTAGAAATAAACTTAGCTGAAAATGTGAATCAACTAGAATTCTAACTTAGCACCTCGGGTACCAACCACCAAGCCTTTTGCCACTTGTGCTAGGGACGGTCGGTTGGACAGAACAAATGTTCAAAAGGAGTTGGATTTTTTTTTTTTCTTTTTTTGCTTTGTTTTGTCAAAGTTAAAAATGAGGTTCAAGCATGATAAATAATAAGGTTGAAAACTGTCAGATCGTTGGCGCTTACCATTAATTTTAAAAGTTCAAATTGTTAAAAATACGCAACCAATGCATTTAAAAGCGTACAGACACAGCGCCCACAGATCTCGATTATGATTCGGCCCAACCAGCCTCACACCAATTCGAACATGATTCAGCCCAACCCAATCTAACATCATTTCAAATATGACTCGACCTAACCCGGCCTTCCGCCACAGACAGAATGTTGGCGAATTTAAGCCAACAAATCTGAATAGCACATTAGCCGAAGTCTAGCTTTTGCTTGACTAAATCTTAAAAGAAACATTCTTCTCCCCAGATCTTGTCCAGGCAAAAAAACTAGGGGATATTAAGTAAACTAGGAGAAAGTACTTACAGCATAAAGTGCCCAAGCTTTAATCTCATCAAATAACCAACTTCTAGTTGTAATTAACCTTTAATTTTATTTGTTTTTTTATTTTGCCTTGCATGTGTTATAAGGTATCCTTTAGTATAATAGAAACAAACTATCTTTTAATTAGTACTTGGGTGCTCTATTTAATTCCTTAGGTTGAGTGCCTTGGTTCTTGCCCCACTTGTTGATTAGTGTACTAGTAGTTGGGACAAGGCCCCACATAATTGAGTGCTAGGACACAAATGTCTCCCATGATTTCAAGGAAGAAATTGACTGCCCTTAATTAATTTCATTTAGACCCCCACAAAGGTGTGATGATTGCACAAGCATCAATAACAAATAAGGAATAAAAAAGTTTTTTTTTTTTTCTTAATTTAAGGTACTTTCATAGTGGACATAGAACCCTTTCAGTACTCCAAAACTTGTCCCATCATAAATTTTATTTAATCAAAGAGTAATGCTACCTGTACAATTAGAAGTGTGGTGTAAAATTTTACACATTAGCCATCCAACGACTAATATATTTATACTAGTCTTATCAACTTTTTTTTATTACTAAAAATTCAAAATAAATCTTTAAGTCTTTGAATAATAGGTGTAAGATGTACGACCTAGTTATATAGTGTATTTATTGGTAGTATTTTCTAATTAAAAATATGTCACATATGATCCATTCACACTTCTTTCATTCTTTAACTTTGGCATCTCTATGACCCCTTTGACTCAACTTAGAGTGCCCTTTTGGAGATTCAAACTATGCTTGGCAAAGGATTTTACCAAGTAAGCTCTAGTTGCAATTTGATCATACCAACTTTCGGCGCCTACATGCATAGGAACCCTAATTGAATTAATTTAGTTTAGGGGCCACTACTTCTAATAAAATTTCAACTAGGATAAGGTTAATAAAATTATATGTAGTACTACAAAAGGAGCTCTTTATGATACCAACAAAGGAGGTTGCATATCTTCTCTTTTTGGATTTGTTTGTAGTTGGACATCTTCATGATAGAGACCCACATGGATGTAGAAGCAAATTTTATATACATGGGATTCTTTAGTCACAAGGAAAACATATTCCTTTTTGAGATTGTTTAGTTATGTGTAGGCTATGATGCCACCCTCTTAATTATTATATACATGGCCTTGCATGATTTCAATTAAGTTTGATTTTCTACTGCAACCTTTTCTCAGTTTATTTTTGTTGTATAATAGATAAGCAACTACTTGATGAGTACATCAGGGACCTCTAATTCTCAATTTAATTTTTGTTGCTTTTTCCACCTTTCACAATATCTACATTAAAAACAATTGAAGCTTTTAAATTAAAATTTATTAATAAGTGAGACCAGGGATTCTTTTAGAGGATTTAAGCCTAAATCTTTCTTTCCCATAATTAATTCTCGAGCATTTGATTTAACGATTAGAACCTTCAGAAATGTTTTGCAGTATTTGAAATACCAAAAATCAAATTTCTTTGAATTTGAATACTTGCTATTTGTCCCTTAAGCTATCTCAAATTTGGCTATTTTAGTGGTCAAGTGAATGTGGTTTTTTTTTTTTTTTTTGAGAGAGAGAAATGTAGCATGCTACCCGCTTCGTTTATTTTTTTAGTAATAAACTTAGCTAGAAATATGAACAAATAGGATTCGAACTTGGGACCTTGGGTACCAACAACCAAACCTTTTACCACTTGTGCTTGGGACAATCGGTGAGTGAATGTGGTTGTTAGTTTAACAGTTAAATGTAATTCAATTAAGTTGGTTTGTTAGAAAATACTCTTTTAAATCTTGATCAATATTCGATGTGTCTCGAAATTTGGTTATCGAGGTCGATTTTGTACCCCTGATTCACCGACAAGTTCGTTGTGCGACAAAATTTGAGAAAATAATTTGTGAAGGGAAAAGGAATGTCTGTAGTGGAAATGAAGGGATCGTACTCGATATTGAAGAAACCTATTAGGAGCAAATGAGTCCTCTTTCTTTTCTTTTGCCCTAGAGGCGTGTCGCAAAATGTAATCTCCAAAAATTATACGCCATTTTTTTTCGCATAGTGAAGTTTTCTCCTCTTTCGCCCGTCGTTCTTTTCCCTGCAAAGAGTTTCCATATTAAAAACTATTGTAGCTTTTAAATTAAAATTTATCAATAAGTGAGACCAGGATTCTTTTAGAGGATTTAATCCTAAATCCTTCTTTCCCACAATTAATTCTCGAGCATTTAATTTGATGATTAGAACCTTCAGAAATGTTTTGCACTATTTCAAATACCAAAAATCAAATATCTTTGAATTTGAATAGTTTCTATTTTTCCCAAATTTGACTATTTTAATGGTCAAGTGAATGTAGTTGTTAGCTTAACAATTAAAATAATTTAATTAAGTTGGAATTTGTTAGAAAATACTCTTTGAAATCTTGATCAATGTTAGATGTGCTTTGAAATTTAGTTGTTGAGGTCGATCTTGTACCCCTGATTTACTGACAGCTTAGTAGTGTGACGAATTTAAAAAAAAATAATTTGTGAATGAAAAGGGGGTGTCCGTGGTGGAAATAGAGGGATCGGATCTGATCTCGAAGAAGTCCGTTAAAGAGCAAACGGGTCTTCTTTCTTTTCTTTTCCTCTAGAGGCGTGATCGTAGATTGTAATCTCCAGAAATTGTACTTCCTTTTCTTTTTGTATAATAAAGTTTTCTCTTCCTTTGCCCTTGATTTTTTTTTTCCTACAAAAAATTTTTCACATGTATTCTACTTTCTTTTACTGCTTTGTGGTTTGTCTACTTTATTATCGGCATTTTCGTTTTTGTTTGTGCGCTCATTGTAACAATCAAAAATGATATCTTTGAATTACATAATAGAGAGATCACATGTCATGTTTTTCAACTCAATTCAATTTACACCAGTCATATTTCGTTTAAACCATCAAAATTTTATGATTTTTAGTTTACATGCTCTAGATTATTTTTCAAGTTGTTGATACTGAATTCAAAAAGCAAGAATTTAGGATCAAACCCTCTTAAAAGGAACCTAATTTTTACTTCAACAAAAATAATGTACTTACTTATGGAGGATGCAGCTATTTATTCAAGATGAATCTTATATAAACATTCAAATTGTAATGGTTGGACCCAGCTCAAACAGGGAACATGTTATGTGGACATTTTGGAAAGCAAAATGAACTTGGCCATGCATATATGCTACCAAATTTGACTATTGCTTAAGATTGCTTTGAATACACTGATCATCATTTGGTTTTTAGTATGCTGTATTATGATCTATTGTACTTTTGTTGAACCCTTAAGGTTCCAAAAATGTAGGTTATGAATTTAGTCACATTCCCGTTCGATTTAGGAGCCTAATGTGGTGCAAACTAAGATTTCCTTGGAATTTGTTAGATAGTCACATTAAAATTATGTATGCAATTAATTCAATGGATGCCTCATGTGTCTCCTTCCACCCTATCACTACTCCAATTAACAAAATTGTAGTGGCGGAGGATGAAGAGCTTAGGGCTCGAGCAAGAACAACAAAGGAACATGTAGATTTGGGGAGAAGATCTAAAATAGGGAATAGTAGTAATAATGGGTCGGACGGTCAGAATCTCAATTCGACCTGTCAAGGCTGTTGGATCACAGGTTGCCTGGAGCAGGCCTTCCATTATGATCCACGAAGTCGGTCCACAGAGAAAGGGCAACCCACCAAGTCCAACTATTTAATCAATTTTCCTCTTAATGCCTTTCATTTCTTTATTTGCATAGTAGGCATCATGTAATAGCTATAAGTAGTAGAAGGGGTAAAGTGTAAGGGTATGAATGGAATTAAAAGAATTCTTCCTCCCGAATTCTATCTTCTCTTTTCCTCTTTTCTCCTCTCTCCTCCCTCCTCTCTTCCACTTACCTCATCCTCTCTCGTCAACCTCATCCTCTTCCTTGAATTACCAAATTTCAGAATCTAAGCAGACTATCATTCCTATTACCATCCAACCCTCAAGAGCATTCTCATCCTTGGGTGGTTGCGGTGAGTCCGGGCATTACAATCTGGTATCAGAGCCGATTCCGATCCCAGGGAGCTACGATGGAAAAACCCACGTTGGATCCAAATTGAAAGATCTGTAGAGCCACAGGGGATATCAACCCGCAATTGAAATTTCCTCTTCGGGTGGAATTTGGATTACGAGGGTTATCCACTGTTAGGCACTAGAGGATCGAAGCCTACAGGGAAGACGAAGTATCATAGGGTCAATCCTTGAAGACGATTGCAGAATTAGAGCATACATACCATTGGACCAACATTGGATCCAGTAGAACGAATCGCTTCAAGTTTGTGAGTAAGACAACTTAGGCCATGGTAGAGGGCACGAGGTTCAGGATGCTGGATGAGCATGTGCAGTTCCTGGAGCAATAATTGCAGGAGCTAACAGCCAGAAACAATAAGAAATTTGAGGAGCTAAGACATAAGATAGAGATGATGCAAGCGGAGGAACATTCCCACTACGATGCATTGCGCAGAGAGTCCGCCAACACGGCTAAGAAACTAGACCAGCTGATGGAATTCATATCAACCAACAGCAAGCATCATCTTCAAAGGAAAGGACTATCATGCAGGAAGAGAGAGATATACTGCCCACTCCCCTTATTCTGTTGTCTAGAGAAGACACACATTCCTTCCAAATACACACTAGGACCAATAACCAATTACCTCTTCCGCGATTGGAATTTTTAATGTTTAATGGCGATAACCCCAGGAGTTAGGTTAGAAGATATAAAAAATATTATGAGATTTATGAGATTAAGGAGCATCAAAAACTGGAGATAGCTACTATGCATATGGAACCCAAGGCAGATACCTAGTTCCATGGTTACCTGACTAAGAAAAGGACCGTGAGTTGGGAGATGTTCGTGCAGGATATATGCAAATGATTTGATCCAAATGGTTTAAAGGATGTAATGGAAGAATTTAACAAGTTGACACAACAAGGAACAGCAGAAGACTATCAGGAGCAATTCGAAGATCCGAAGGAAAGGTTACTAAGTACCAACTCATACTTCACACCTGAATATTTCCTGTCAAGTTTTTTGAGTTGGCTAAAGAAAGAAATAAGAACTGATGTCAAGATGATGCAGCCCAATTCTCTCATCCAGGCCTTCGAGTTGGCCAAGCTGTAGAGCAAAATTTAGTAGCAGTGATGACGAAAAGCATACTGTGGTTCAAAAATCAGGGAAGTACCTTGACCAACAGCAATCACCAGGGTAATAGTTCGGCAATGCCAGCTAAGCAGACTGACACTTCCAGGAACTATGCCAACAAGGCTATTGCGAAAAGCTTCCCTCGAAATAGACAGCTTATCGAACAAAGGAGAGCAGCCGGGCTAAACTTTAAATGTGGCAATAAATATTCGTTGGGACATCAATGCAAATCACAGTCAGCACACTCCCTGAATGCTATGAATGAGGTGGCGAAAATTTATGATGAAAAGAGCCTAAAGGAAGAGGAGAAAACGGAAGAGCAAGTGAAAAAAGAAGGGAAAGAAGTTGGGTTATCAGTGCACGAATTAAGCGTGAAAAATCTGCAAGAAACTATTAAAATCCAAGGTGAAACCAGGGGGAGAAAGCTGGTTATCCTCACGGACACAGGTAGCACACATAGTTTCATAGAGATAAACGTAGTCAAGGAAATCAAGGCAACTATCACCACGACCTCCCCGCTACTGGTAATAGTGGCAAACGGATAGAAAGTACTCAGCAAACTTAAGTGTCTTGGGTTCTCTTCGAAAATGCAGGGAGAAAGATACACTACAGACCTGCGTGTGATTAGATTGGAAGGGTCAAGTATGATATGGGGAATTAACTAGTTAAAAATTTACGGACCAGTTATTTTCGACTATGAGCAGCATACAATGACGATCAAGAAAGGAGGCAAGCAGGTTGAGCTCATAGAAATGACCATGAAGGCAATGATCAAAGGTATTACAGCCAAACAATGGCAACAAGAGTATCTGGAAGGTAGCTGTTGCGCACTAGCTCAACTAGAGAGTATAGAAGGAGAAAACCAGATCTACATTCCCCAAGAGATTCAATCGATTCCACAAAAATATGAGGATGCATTCCAGGAGCCCCAGGGCCTTCCCCCAGGTAGAACCCAAGATCATCGAATTTCTTTACAAGTTAAGGCAGAGCCTGTCAACATCCGGCTGTATAGGTACACTTATGAGCAAAAGAACGAAATAAAGAGATTAATTAAAGAAATGTTGGCTACTTCGGTGATACAACCAAGTAATAGTCCTTATGCATCCCCAGTATTATTAATCAAAAAAAAGGATGAAAGTTGGCGATTCTACGTAGATTACTGACAATTGAATAGGCTAACCATTAAGGATAAATACCCAATACCAATAATCGAGGAGCTGCTAGATGAGTTGGGCGGATCCAAGTACTATTTGAAGATCGATTTACGATCAAGCTACTATCAGATACGGGTGCACCCAGTCGATGTTTCGAAAACAGCATTCAAAACGCATATAGGCCATTATGAGTTTCGAGTCATACCGTTTGGACTCAGCAATGCGCCGGCAACTTTCCAGGCAATGATGAACGAGGTATTGTCACGCCCCGGGACCCAGCGGAAGCCCGCCCTTCACGTGTCAAGACCCGCCATACGTCTCAAACATATAAGGCGTCTACAATAAAACGATAAGAAAAAGCAATAGAAGAAAGATATCTAGAAGTATCAGAGCAAAGAACAACTAGATTCTACAAAAGATAAATAACCAAAAGGCTAAAATCCACTAAATAAAACTATAAGTAGTACATCCGAAAACCAAATACAAGTGCTATAAGTAATACATAGGTGGTCTCTATACATAGTGCCAAAACCTCTCGCTCTCTACAAAAACAAAAGAGAGAGAACCACCTAAAGCAAAATAAGAACTCCTCGCTATCTAGTTAGCGATCCCCTTGCCGCGATCCCGTGCCTCCACCAGTGTAGAGGACTCTAAAATAAAACTATAAAACAGAGGGCGTGAGAACTATTAAATAATAGTTCCCAGTGGGCAATTACTGACTTCAGTGAAATGCGCCACTAGGCCCAAAAGCTATAAAAGGGGGGTAAGTACGAGTAAAGTAATATGAACAATAAACAAATAAACATGAAAGTTTACTACAACATGATATCTCTACTTAGCATGAATTTGCATAAGTAAGAATGCTACTGTACCATAAATATGTATAAGTGCAACTACTATGATGTCCACAGATAACTAGTAAATTGTCAATGTTTACTAACTTGTCAAATTGTTCATTTACAAATTGGTTCCACTTGTTCCAAATCTCATAAGACCTACCTATGGGTAGTCCGGCTTGCGCCGTGCCTAATGGCCCCATGGTAGTAAACATCCCCACTCTAGGAATGAGCCTTCCCCACGGCATCCCATTTCGGCGCCCAATCCCGCACGGGCGAGCATGTGTCGCGATGGCTATCTCCGGAGTGCCGGCTTGTGGGGAGCGACCCTCACAAGCATGTGCGAATGAGCACAATGGCAAGCAAGCGTAAAAGTCCGTCTCGAGTCTCAAGTCATCATGTCTAAAATATGTAATGTAGCAAATCTCTCAATGGCCTATCACTATGTCATCATGTCTAAAACATAGAATATAGTCGATGTCACAATGGCCTATCACTATGTCTCTATGTTGCAGTTTCACAGTTCACTAGTTCGGTGCCCCTTTATGGCACTTTTGTTCGCTTTGCCCAAACATAAGTTTAGTGTTCAAGAATACATAATTCGAGTCATTTTCATCATAGGAGACATATTTTCAACTTGCAATATAGAATACTTTTCACATGCATGCCTAATACACATATAGCTCTGCTATATAGAGTTGAATTTTCACGATATATAACACATGCATTTTAAGTATTCTAAAATTTATAAAAAATCTATCTAGCATGAATATGCATGCATTTCGATGATACGACAAGTATAAAACACATAGGGGATATTTCTCCCTTGTTTCATGAAGTCAAACCTACCGTGACTTCTCAAAACCCTTCGTTTGCGCCAACGAAGGTGTCCACTATTCTCCTAGTACCCTAAAGATAACAAAATGAGGGATACACGAACGTTACGAACAATCATTTGTTCAAACATTAAGCAACTCAAGCAAAGGTGAAGAAAACTCACCAAATGCGAAGAAACCTCTCACGATCTCCAAAAGGGAGTTAGAGGCCCTCAAATCCAACCTAAACCAAGATTCTAATAAGATCAATTGGGCTCCAAAATCCTCAAATCCAAAATCCCCATTACTAACCCTAATATGCTCCATCTAGGTTTCATTAAGTAAAAGCTACTAAAACATGAATCAAGAAGTAGATTAGGCTTACTAACCTCACAAGAGCTCTAAAACAATGCTCCAAGTAAGCTAGGGTTGAAGATCCTCCCTCCACAAAGCTCCAATCACGAGCTCGAGGCTTCTCCTATGGAGGAAACCCAACAAGAAGCAAGAAAAGCATAGAGGAGGAGATCAAAACTAGTTAAAACCCATCAAAAATGGAGAAGAAATTAAGGGGGGAAGAGCTTACCTTGTTCTCCACTGGTTAGGGCTCAAAAGAGCTCCTAAGGGGGCTGGGGTGTGTTATATAGAGTTTGCAACAATTATAAATACACCCCTCCACAAAAACAGCTCGCACTGCATTGTGTACCGGTACACGGGAAAGTGTACCGGTACAAATCCCGCGAGACAGCAAACCCGAGCCTCGGGTTGGCCATTCACCACATCTGTACCGGTACAACCATCAAGGTGTACTGGTACACTTTCTGTACCAGTACAACCATCAAGGCTGTACCGGTACACAGCCCTATTGAGGCAATCCGAGAGCAGACCCAAAAATCTAATCTTTTGGATTTTGGTGCTAAGTTTTAAACCTTAATTCTCGGGATACGAGCCATAGGTCGGAACACTGTGTAACGTACTGGACCTTTGCAAATTGCAAGGTTCGAGTGTTTGGATGTGTCCTGAGCTTTTCCAGATTTTCTGGTGGGTCATTGACTGTGTTCCGACCTATGGTCAGCTCTCGGGTAGCCCTCAGCAGGGCTTGTACCGGTACAAGGCTGTGGCTGTACCGGTACAAGGCTGATAGTTGTATCGGTACAGCCACCGGGCTTGTACCGGTACAGGGCCGCAGAACCCCGCAACCCGAGCCTCGGGTTTGGCTTTTCGTGGGTCTTGTACCGATACAGGGACCCGTGTACCGGTATAAGGCGGCAGATTTCGTACAGTCCGAACTGCAGGGGGTTTTTCGCGTTTGTGCCTAATCTATTTAGCACCCACGCCCCTTAGGGCTTCTTTTGTGCTGGAACCTGAGGAGGAGAAGGTGAGAGGAGCTCCACCTTGCTCCATTTGGTTTTGATCTCCGTTTTAGACGGATTTTGGTGGATTAATTATTTTCTTTTCTCTTTTTATGCTTTTCCCACCATTGATGGAGCTAGGAGCTTGGATTTGAGGCTTGGTGGAGGTAAGATCTTTGGACTTAGAAGGTTTAGAGCTTGGATGGGAGCATTTTAGAGGTAAAAGACTTGTTCTTTCCTCTAAATTCCTAGCTTTGATGATTCTTTTGGAATTAAACCCTAAAATGAGGTTTTAGGGCTTATTTTGGGCATTTTGAATCTAGGGCTTTTGGAGTTAGATTGAGTGGATTAGAGGCCTCCATTAGGTTGGATTGGAAGGGCTCTAGCTCTCTTTTGGAGCTTTAGAGGAGTTTTTGCACTGGCGGTGCTTTAGAGGCCTCCATTAGGTTGGAGTGGGGATGTTGACTACCACGGGGCCACTAGGCACGGCGCAGGCCAGACAGCCTTCGGGTGGGTCTTATACGATTGGGACTTGGTGACAGAACATGCTATGTGAACTTTAAAACTATTAGAGTGGACTTGGACTAGAACAGTAAACAATGACATCTTTACTATTTTTGCATTGAGGACATCGGATTGGTTGCATTTCTATGCTTATGCATGTCATACACATCCATGTACATTCCTGATATAGTTGCTTTATTACTTATGCAAATCATGCTAAGTAGAGACTTTATGTTATAGTAAGTTACACTTTACTTACCTTTCGCTTTACTACGCTGTTAGCTACTGACCACTTTCTTTGTAGCTTTGGACCTTGTGGTGCATTCACTAAAGTCAGTAATTGCCCACTGGGAACTATTTTTAATAGTTCTCACGCCCTCTTTTTTGTGGTTTCTTTCAGAGCCTTCTGCACCGGCAGAGGCACGGGATCACGGCAAGGGGATCGCATAGCTAGCCAGCGAGGAGCGGTTCTTTGCCTAGGTTGTTTGCTTTTTTTTTTCTAGTTGAGAGAGTGAGAGATTTTGTATCCATGTATAGAGACCACCTATGTATCTACTTCTAGCACTTGTATTTGGAATTTTCTTTGTATTACTTTATACTTTTATTAGTGGATTCCAGCTTTATTCTCCTTTCTCTATTGTAGAAGTTAGTATTATATCATACTCTGATACTCCTAGTTGTCTTTCGTTACCGCTTTATTTATGGTTATTTTTAGACGCCTTATATGTTTTAGACGTATGGCGGGTCTGAGCACGCGCCGGGCGGGCTTCCACTGGGTCCCGGGGCGTGACACATTGTCAACGACCCTCCAAAATATCTGAAAAAATTCGGAACACGGATCAAACACTCGAACCTCGCAATTTGCAAAAATCTAGTGTGTTACAGGTATTCGCCCCCTTACTCTGAAAGTTTGTCCTTATTTTCTTCGATGACATATTGGTTTATAGTAGCACTTTAGAGGAGCATGCGAGACACTTGGAAACAGTGTTTCACATCTTAAGAAAGAACAAACTTTTTGCGAAAAGAACGAAGTGCTTCTATAGGCAAGAGCGGGTTGAATATATGGGGCACATCGTCACACATCAAGGAATAGCCACAGACCAGAGTAAAATAGAGGCTATGCAACAATGGCCGACACCAACTTCAGCTAAGGGGCTGCACAAATTTCTTGGCTTGACAGGTTACTATCGGAGGTTTATTAAGGGCTACGGTGCCATTAGCAAACCCTTAACTGAACTATTGAAGAAAACATGGTACAAGTGGAACCCAAAGGCATAGAAAGCCTTTGAGAAGCTAAAGAAACTAATGACGGAAGCGCCGGTACTCGCCATGTGGACAACAACAAGCCTTTGGTAGTAGAAGTTGATGCTTGCAAGCAAGGGATTGAAGCAGTCTTGATGGAAAAGGGCCGACCAATTACCTATCTAAGCAAGGCTATAAGTGGGAAGAACCTTAGATTATCTACCTATGAGAAGGAAATTCTTGTGATATTAATGGCGCTTTCCAAGTGGCGACTCTACTTGAGTCATAGGCAATTTATCATTCAGACGAATCACGAAAGCCCTGAATACTTGCCGGAACTAAGAATTTCCACAGCTATCCAACAAAAAAGGATGTTGAAGTTTTTAGGGCTAGATTGTATAATACAATACAAAAAGAGGAGAGAGAACAAGGCTGCAGATGCATTGTCTCATAGGGCGTTTGAAGAAAGTAAAACACAGGCTATTTCGGTAGCTATTCTAGAGTGGACCACTGAAATTTCTGCAAGTTACCAAGGGGATGCGGAGTGCCAAAAGCTAATAACCCAACTATGTCTACAACCAAATGAAGCTGCGCCTTACACCTATGATCAAGGATTGCTGCGTTACAAAGGGAGATTATTTATTAGAGGGAAAGGAGACCTCCGGTAGCTATTACTGGCTCAAATGCACAGCTCAACCTTGGGAGGACACTCGGGACAACAAGCTACTTACAAAAGGATCAAACAGATATTCTACTGACCGGGACTCAAGCGTGAAGGAAGAGATGGTAAAAAATTGTACAGTTTGCTTCCAAAACAAAGCTAACAATCAACCCTATGCCAGACTACTGCAACCCCTGCCAATTCCGCACCACATTTGGCAAGAAATTAGTATGAATTTCATAAAAGGTCGGAAGGTAAAAACTCCATATTGGTGGTGATCGATCGATTCTCCAAATACGGTCATTTTATTCCTTTGAGCCGATCGATTCTCCAAATACGGTCATTTTATTCCTTTGAGCCACCCATACACTGTCGCAAGCATGATCAGAGCTTTTTATGGCACAATCTACAAATTGCATGGGCTACCGAAGAAGATTATATGTGACCGAGATAGGATCTTTACAAGCGAACTATGGAATGAGCTATTCAAGAAACTGGGGACTAAGCTGCTCATGAGCTCAACGTACCACCCCCAGACGGATGGACAAACGGAGAGATTTAACCATTGTGTGGAGACATATTTGCGCTGCTTATGTTTCCGACACCCACACAAAGGCATCGTTGGATAGTGTACGCAAAATGGTGGTACAACACCAACTTTCATACCTCCTCAGGTCCTCTATGGGAGAACACCCCCAAACTATCTAGTAGCCAATCTGGGGTTAGCCAATCTGGGGTTAGGCTCTACAAAATAAGTACAAGAATGGAGGAAAGAGAGGGAAAAGATTATGAGGGACCTTCGGGAGAATCTATTGAAGGCCCAAAACAGAATGAAACAATTCGCCGATAGACACCGAGTGGATCGGGAATTCAAGGTAGGAGACTTTGGTGTTCCTAAAGCTACAACCTTACCAACAAAACACAGTGACGGAGCGAAGGAACATGAAGCTTTCAGCTTGATACTTTGGGCCCTACGAGGTTTTGGAGAAGGTCGAGGCGGTGGCGTACAAGTTGCGGCTTCCGGACGACTCAAAGATACATCCCGTCTTCTATGTTTCCTTGCTCAAGTGAAGCCCACCAGATGGGCACTCGGCCTCAATGGCGGCACCAGTAGTGTGGAGGAAGGACAACCACCGACGGTGCCGGAGAAGATTTTGGATCGCCGTATGGTGCGGCGAGGGAACAAAGCGGTAGCTCAAGTTCTAGTGAAATAGAGCAATCTTCCCGAAAATCCGGCGACTTGGGAAGATGATTGGTCACTCAAGAAGCAATTTCTTGCCTTTGATCTTTAAGGACAAGGATCGTTCCGTAGGATGGAGGGATTGTAGTGGCGGAGGATGAAGAGCTTAGGGCTCGAGCAAGAACGACAAAGGAACAGGAAGATTTGGGGAGAAGATCTAAAGTAGGGAATAGTAAGAATAACGGGTCAGGCGGTCGGAATCTCAATTCGACCCGTCAAGGCTGCTGGATCACAGGTTGCCTGGAGCAGGCTTTCCATTATGATCGATGAAGTCGGCCCATAGAGAAAGGACGACCCGCCAAGTCCAACTAGTTAATCAATTTTCCTCTTAATGCCTTTCATTTCTTTATTTGCATATTAGGCATCATGTAATAGCTATAAGTAGTAGAAGGGGTAAAGTGTAAGAGTATGAATGGAATTAACAGAATTCTTCCTCCCCAATTCTATCTTCTCTTCTTCTCTCTCCTCCCTTCTCTCTTTCCCTTTCCTCATCCACTCTTGTCAACCTCATCCCCTTCCCTGAATTACCAAATTTCACAATTCGAGCAAATCATCATTCCCATCATAATCCAACCCTTTGAGCATTCTCATCCTTGGGTGGTTGCGATGAGTTCGGACATTACAAAAATTTCCAACCCAAAAGTCATCCAGTTGTTTATTTAGATTTTTTTTTGAGAAAAAGATAATATGTTATCCGCTTTGTTCATTTTTTTTAGAAATAAACTCAGCTGAAAATGTAAAGCAAATAGACCTCGAACTTGGAATCTCAAGTACGTACCAAGTACCAAGTCCTTTGCCACTTACGCTAGGAATGATTTAGATTTTGTTTGCAGAAACCTGCACTTTATGGTTCTTGCTACATGGGCATGAGTGCGTACCATGTAAAGCACCTTCGCCGATTTTAAGCTTATCGGATAGAGAATGAGTCTAACATAAGTTTATATGGTAAAGGATCTATTTTAGCATAACTACTAAGAAAGTGATTTCTACTTAAATGATTTTGACGGCGAAAAAGTAGTACTTTAAAAAGTCATTTTGTAAAACGTTTTGGCAAATTTTTTGAAAGTTATTTGGTAAAATATAAAATAATTTTAAATTTTAAATTTTAAATTTTAAAAATTTGAAATTTAAAATTTGACTTTAGAATTTTAAATTTTGAATTTTGAATTCTCCATTTTAAATTTTAAATTTTAAAATTAAAAATAATTTTTAATTTTCAAATCTTGAATTTATATATATAATTTAAAATTTTAAAATTTTAATTTTAATTTTAAATTTTAATTTTAATTTTAAATTTTAAATTTTAATTTTAAATTTACAATATAAATTTAAAATTTTTAATTCTAAATATTAAAATTTGAAATTTATCAATTTTGAATTTGAAATTTATCAATTTTGAATTTAAAATATGAGCTTGAAATTAAAAGTTTAAATCCAAAATCAAAATTTAAATCTAAAATTTCAATAAAAAATTAGAATCATATTTTATGAACAAGATTATCTCCTTCTGATTCTGGGACCTCTAGAATCAAAAATCTGATTTCACAACATAAATTACCAAGTGCGCAATTATCGAAAGATAAATTACTTTTGGCCCTAAAATTAGTTTATGAAAGCTAGGCCAAATAGCCCCATGCCAAAGCATCAAATAGCAACCCTAGACGTAAGGGTGATATTGATAAATCAAAAAGCTCTTTTCACAGTCATGAGATGGGATATTGATAGGCCTGGCAGACTGTAAAAGTGGGATGAAGAACGCCTTTCGGTTAGAACTGTCACATTGACGTCATTCTCTTCTAATCATTCCAAGCAGTAAGACCTGAGATCAGAATCGAAATAGGAATAGAAATGAAAATATACCGAAATCGAAAACAGAATGATGATCAAACTTCTAATTTATTTTGTTATAATAAAGGAAATCAAAATTAAAATCATGCGCCAATCAAAATTCAAATTTAATTAAACTACAAATTTACAATATAAACTCATAATTAAAATTTGAATTTAAATTCTAACTCGCAATTGAGTTTAAAGTTGGAAATTACAATTCAAATTCAAGTTCAAGGTCGAAATTAAAATTTAGAACAAAATTCAAACATCCAACTTATATTAGAATTTAAATTTGAACTTAACAATTAAAAACTAAAATTTAAATATAATTTAAATTTAGGCTAAATTACAGAAAACCTCCTTGTAATAACCCATTTTTTTACTTTCCCTCCCTGACATTTAAAAACCTACACTTTGTCCCCCTGTAAAATAAAAAATGTGCACTTCACTCCCTACCGTTAGGGTTCCGTTAAAAAATATATTTTTATGCCAAAAATACCCCTCCGCCATCTCCCTCTTGCTTCGACTCCCTCCGGCTCGCCACCTCGCCGCCGCCTCGCCGTCTCGCCGCCTAGCCGCCTCGTCGTCCTCCACTGCCTCGCCCTCACCAACATCCCCTTCACCGTCCTCCGCCGCCTCGCCTTTGCCTTCTTTGCCCTTCTCCTACTGTCGCCCACCTCGGTTTTCTCCTACTGTCGCCGAAATCGAGGGCGGCGAGGGTGCAGGAGGAGAAGGGGAGCAGGTGGAGAAGGAAATGGAGAGAAATTGCGGCCGATTGAGGTGGGAATCGCAGCCGAACGAAGAGGCGGCTAAGGAAGATGGGGAAGTAGACGACAATGGCGAGGGGCAAAATGGTCATTTTACACATCGTAACCCTCCTGTGAACATTTTTCATTTTACAGGGGGGCAAAGTGTAGGTTTTGAATATCAGGGGGGGAAAGTGAAAAAGCGGATAATGATAGGGGGTTTTCTGTAATTTAGCCTTAAATTTATTCTAAAATTAAGTATAGATAATATTTAAATTTCGATAACTATTAGTGAAAAATAAGTTCTTTTCTCAATCCCTTTTCGAGTCAAGATCGATTTCCCCCTCCAACAGGGGAATCATTTTGGGGGTTCAATTTTTTTTTCTGAAGTGGAAATCAAAATGTTAATCGCTCAAAACCATAAACCAATAATAGAAATGATTTATTCAGATTCCGATTTTTACTCCAAGGCTCAAATCCTTGAAACCAAATGTATGAAGCGAAAAGTTTGCCGGACCATGGGTCAAGAACACTAAAAATCAAAAGTTAGTACAAACTCCAACAAAATATACTGTAAACGAGGTACTCAAATCAATCGAGAAAGCTAATCATATATATATAGAGCTTGTTAAATAAAACCATTTCCTTATCCAAGACATAAAATTTTTAACTAATGCCTAGCAAATCATTATAAGCACTTTATAAGTTAAAAATTTGATTCATATTCATTCCAAATTATAATTGCATTTGAATTCGTTTAGATCAAATATAATTAAAAAGTTTAATATTCATATCTA
Organism: Ananas comosus; assembly: GCF_001540865.1. Classification (NCBI taxonomy): domain Eukaryota; kingdom Viridiplantae; phylum Streptophyta; class Magnoliopsida; order Poales; family Bromeliaceae; genus Ananas; species Ananas comosus. The sequence goes on from NC_033625.1 coordinate 11,528,826, forward strand.
TGGTCGTATCATTATATTAAGTATGAATAAATACAATTTTATCAAATATGCAATCATATTTAGCAGTTTTTACCCCTATTTAAGAAAAACTGCAAACGGATCTAAGTATTTGTGATGGTATATATACTTGCTAAAATAGTTTTATGTTGCTGCCACCACAGTATTGCACATCCGCTTTATTGGACAAAATTTTGACAGTAGGGGTATAAAATACCGTCTCAGAGTTTATGGACACGTCAGTGTAATTTACTACCCGTATTCATCACATTCATATGAGAGAAGAGGAATGGTACTTGTCACGTAAAGGCAGAGTATAAATTTTAAGCCAATTTGCATAAAAAATTTATTAATTTTACATTTTCATAAAAAAATAGATTTTTTTTTGGATTTGATATGTTGGGTTTGAATTTTTAGTAAACTATTTCTTTATGTTTCTCATTCATTTTTCTCCTCCCTCTCCGTCTCCCTCCTCCTCATATTTCCTTTCTCTTTTTCTCCTTATGCTTCCTCACCCTTCTCTTCTTCCACCGTACGCATGTTGATGCAGTGCTCCTCTCTTCTACCTTGCCTACACCTCGACAAATGCTGGTGATGGCAATGCGGCTTGGATATGGCATAGATTGCGGGAGGTTTGGCTGAGGTGAAGAGCATGGCCGTGGACAGCAATAGTAACGAAACCATTATCCCGACCCTACATTTCTTCATCCAAAGGCTAAAAACTCAAAAGCACCATCTCTTTGGTGATTTGGAAGTATTAGGCTACTATGCTATTAATAGCACCAAGTCATTGGTGCTACCAAGTTTTTGGCCATTGGATTAAGAGATGTGCGGTTAGGATAATGTGGGCCCCCTAGGATTGAGTGGGTGGTTGGTTGAATAGTATGATTTAACCGGTGAAAATAATCAAAAGAATAGATCTTACGGCAGAAAACTTGGTAGCACCAAGTGCTTCGTGCTATTAATAGCATAGTAGCCGGACTCTCTCTCTCTCTCTCTCTCTCTCTCTCTCCTCTCTCTCTCTCTCTCTCTCTATATATATATATATAGAGTTGAGCTAGAATACTATCGATAGCAAACGGGCTCCGTTGTCACCCATTTGTTTTCGATGATGAAGCCTCCAAATCGACGATCGACACCATTGAACATGATCTATACCACTTGAAATATTTAGAAATCAAATTTCATATATTTTCGACATTGTTCTGTTATCCATCGAGTGGACACAAAAATGAACGGCTAAAAATGAATATTCTTTAAAAAATGATGATAGGAGTCTTATAATCAAGATCAAGAGTACAGATCTTGTTTTAAATAGTTTAAAGAATTTTCTAACAAAAATTTAATTAATTTGGCTATTTTTACGCCGTTAAACGAGAAAACGCCTCATATCGACCATTAAAATTACAAATTTTGAAACCCTTTGATCATTAGGCAAATAATGTCGAAAAGATTTAAAATTTAATTTCTAAACACTTCAAGTGGTATAGATCATGTTCAACGGTACTGATCATCGATTTAGAGGCTCTATCATCGAAAACAAATGGTGGCAACGGAGCCCGTTTACTATCGATAGTATTCTAGCTTAACTCTCTCTCTCTCTCTCTCTCTCTATATATATATATATATAGAGAGAGAGAGAGAAGAGAGCGAGAGAGAGAGAGAGAGTATATATATTATTATAAGAGAGAGAGAGAAGAGAGAGAAGAGAGGAGAAGAGAGAGTTGGAACTGGCTACTATTAGTAGCAAAATCCCATTGTTGCTACCAGTTTTTTAGCCTTTAGATCACTCTTTTTATTATTTTTAAAGCATTGGATTAAATACTATAATCCAGTGGGACCACTCAACCCTAGGGGACCATTCAACTCTAACTGACTATTATCATCCTAACCCTACAAATTTCATCCAAGGGTTAAAAAATGAATAAATCAGTGTTTACTAATTAATAGTATTCAACAAACTATATAATATATTTATATATAATATATACTATATATATATTATATAGCGAGAGAAAGCAGAGAGAACAGAGAGAGAGAGAGAGAGAGAGAGAGAGAGAGAGCAGGGACTGGCTGCTGTGCTCTCAGGAGCACGAAGGCCTCCATGCTCCTGAGCCGTTTCGATTATGGAATTTTCGAATCGACGATCAGCTCCGTTAGACTTGATCTAGCGTATTTCAAGTTTCTAGAAAATAATTTTTGCGATTTTTCAATATCATTTACCTAGCAATCGAAAGGATTCAAAATCAATAATTTTTAACGACTGAAAATAAAAATCCTATAAAAAGTCGTGATATAGCACTAAAATTTTCGATCAGAAATATTGATCTTGTTGTAAATAGTATAAAGAATTTTGTATCAAAATTTCATCTGATTTGAATACTTCTACACTGTTAAACTTGAAAATGGCAGATATAAACCATTAAAAATTATGGATTTTGAATCCTTTCGATTACTAGGTAAATGATATCGAAAAATCGCAAAAATTATTTTCTAGAAACTTTAAATACCCTAGATCAAGTCTAACGGAGCCGATTGTCGATTCAAAAATTCCATCATCGAAAACGGCTCAGAGCACAGCAGTCCTGCTATATATATATATATATATATATATATATATATTTCTTCTTCTTTGAAGGTCACCGCGCGCCGCAGCTGCTATAAGGAAGGCCAACAAGAAGAGAAGAAAGAAAAAGAAGAAGAACAAAAAGAAGTGAAGAAAAAGAAGTTGCATTATTTTAGAATAAGTTACACTATTTGAATTAAAGTTGCACTATTTAAAACCATTTGAAAGTAAGTTGCTTGCACTATTTAATATTAAATTGTACTGTTTAAGACTAAATTATATCATTTGAAACTATTTGAAACTAAATTACATTAAAAAAAAAGGAAGTTTCGTTGTTTAAGACTAAGTTGCATTGTTTGAGACAATTTGTACAACTTCTTGACAAGTATAACTTAACCTCAAACAGTGTAATTTCTACTTTTGATAGTGCAACTTAGTTACAAATAGTTTTAAAAGATGCAATTTAATCTCAAACAGCATAAGTTAATCTCAAATAGTGCAACTTTTCTTCTTCTTTTCCTCTTCTCTTAGCCTTTCCTGTAGAAGCTACGGCACAAGATGACCTTTCTAAGAGAAAAAATATATACTTTATTTCTTTTTTTCCCCTCCATTCTTTTCCACTACTGCACCTATTGGATTTTATTGGGTTTGTTATGATTTAAAACTTATTAATACTACTTGATTGGGTTTCTTTATTGGGTTTGTTATGATTTATTCTTTCGGTTTTATCTTTATTTTAATTCTAATTCTAATCTTTACATATAATCTTAGGCTTATTTTATTCTACTCGGATTTGACGCGTTGGAACAAGATTCTCGCCTTGATTATAAATATAGGGCGAGGTTGTACGAGTTGAATAATAATAACCCGAGCATACCTAAAGCCTCTCTTCTTTTCTTGCTTTCTGAGTTTTCGTCGAGTTTTCTTTTGCTGGATCTGAAGATGGTTGGATTGATCTTGCGCCACCTTGGAAGCGTGCCGACGAGGTGGAACGTGGTCGTTGTATCGCTAGGAGTAATTGTCGGAAAGCCTCGCACGTAGAGGCGCAATTTCGCTTCTAGGACAGTGCTCTGCACGCCTCAATCCACAGGCCTTATCTAAATCTTTTCTTTACCGTATTTGTTATTTAATTTCGTTTTAGGATTTTTCCTAAACCTGTAATTAAAATTTTGAATTGGTTTTTAAAGAATATTGTAATAAAAGATCAGAAAGATTTTCCAACAATCTATAAGCGAAATTGATTTTATCTTTTTGTTTCTTTTATTATAGTTATTAAAATATATTATACGCAAAATTTGGGCACTTTGGATTTATTTTATAAAGTTACTGTTCATCATCTTCTTCTTCCTTTAAAATTAATCCTCAAACTAGTTTTAAAGTTCTCGCCATGGATGGATTATAATTGTTTGTAGCGGGCGCGGCGAGATTGCAACTTTGTTTTGGGCGTTTGCGTCTCGGCGACTTTTGGTCGCATGGAAGTTCGGTATGAACGACAATCCGTCCTTATGCCGCATGTAGTTGCGAGTCTCCGGTAAGGATGTGCTGTTGCAATCAAGTCCCGCATAGGGTTACCCGCTTGTTAATCTCGGCCGCACGTGATGCATGAGGCTTGGCCTATTTGAGGCGGCCGCATCTTTTCTTAATTGAGTTTTTAATAAAAGTCAAGGGAGAAGATGAACAGTATGTTTTGTTGGGTTGATTTATCACATTCCACTTAATGAATTAAGACAACACAACTTTAGATTTAATTAATTTGAACTTCAAAACTGTTTTTTTTTTAATTCAAAACTGTTTTCTTTTTTGACATAACAGTAGAATTAATTTGTGCACTAATTTATTTTTATTATGGAGTATTCGGCGTAACCGTTTACTTTTAATGGTCATAATTTTAAGAGGTGGCAGAACCAAATGAGCTTCTGGCTTACCACACTTGGGCTGATTTCTGCTATCTCGGATTCTGCCGATAATGCTAGTGGATCTGTACCTATAGGTGCAACCCAGAATGTGATTGCACGGAGTCCACCATATTCTCGACCTTAGGAAAAATTTGATTAGTAGTTCTCTTTTATTTCAGCAGGGTTTTAAGTTAGTTTTTTAATGTAATAGGGTAGTTATAACAAAAGGAGTGAATTTTATCGGAAAAGAATTTTTGAGTGATGGTTTATTTAAATTATCTATATCTTCTCCTAATATTTGGCATGGAAGATTGGGACATGTGAATTTTAATACTATCAAAAGATTGATACATCTTGATTTGATTCCTAAATTTGATTTATCTAATCATAGATGTGAAATATGTGTGAAAGCTAAGGAGCCTAGGAAACCATTTAAATCTGTGGATAGAGATTGCGATCTTTTAGGATTGGTGCACAGTGATGTTTGTGATGGAAATAGACCTAGCTAGTAGAGGTGGAAATAAATATTTTGTGACGTTTATAGATGATCATTCAAAATATTATTATGTTTATTTGATCAAATCAAAAGATGAGATTTTAAACAGATTCAGGATTTATAAGGCTGAAGTTGAAAATCAATTAGATAAGAAATTAAGATTTTGAGGTCTGGTCGAGTTGGTGAATATACTTCAAATGAGATGACTGCTTTCTGTCAAGAGTTTGGAATTGTACATCAAGTGATTGCTCCTTATACACCTCAATCTGATGGAGTTGCTGAACGTAAGAATAGAACTTTGATGGATATGGTGAATTCGATGATTATTAGTTCAGGCGCACCCGAGAACTTGTGGGGGAAGCTTTAATTTCTGCATGTGTGATTTTGAGTAGAATTCCCCACAAGAATTCTAATGCATCTCCCAATGAGCTTTGGAAAGGTAGGAAGCCTAATCTAAATTATTTTAAAGTGTGGGGGTGCCTAGCTAAAGTGAAGATACCTGAGAATAAGGAGAAAAAGATTGGACCAAAGACTGTGGATACAGCTTTTGTGGGTTATGCACATGATAGCAATGCAAATCGATTTTTAGTAATGAATTCTGAAATTAGTGAGATTTCTAATAACACTATTATTGAGGCTAGAGATACAGTATACTTTGAGGATGTTTTTCCTATTAGAACAAGAGTAGATAGACCTATTCCAGCTGAGTCTATAGGTAATTCTAGTAAACCTAGAATTAGTGAACCTATAGAAGAGACTGAACCTAAGAGAAGTAAGCATCCTAGAGTAGCGAAAATTTTGGAGATGATTTTTGTGTCCTACTAGTAGAAGATACTCCATCTACCTATAACCAAGCTATGACGTCTGTAGATGCATCGTTTTGAAAAGAGACTATTAATCTGGAGATCTAGTCTATTCTACATAATCATACTTGGGAGTTGACTGATTTACCTTTAAGATGTAAGTCTGTAGGTTGTAGATGGATTTTTAAGAAGAAGTTGAGATCCGATTGATCTGTAGATAAGTATAAGGCTAGATTAGTGGCACAAGGATTTGCACAGAAGTCTGGGGTAGATTATTTTGATGTTTATGCTCTTATTGCTAGGATTACCTCTATTAGAGTGTTGATTGCCTTGGCCTCTATCCATGATTTGATTATTCATCAAATGGATGTTAAGACAGCATTTCTGAATGGTGATTTGGATGAAGAGATTTATATAAAACAACCTGAAGGTTTTATAGTTTCTGGACATGAGAATAAAGTATGCAAATTGAATCGATCTTTATATGGACTTAAGCAAGCTCCTAAGCAGTGGCGTTTGAAATTTGACTCTTTGGTTGTATCAAATGGTTTTCATGTAAACATGTCTGATGAATGCGTGTATTCATGAATGCGTATATTCGAAGGAGTATAATGGACAGATAGTGATCTTATGCTTATATGTTGATGATATCTTGATTTTTGGTACTAATATGAATGCCATAAATGATGTGAAGAAATTGTTAAATGAAAATTTTGATATAAAAGATCTTGGGTAAGCAGACATTATTCTCAACATGAAGATCATCAGAAAATCAAAAGAAATTATTATGAGTTAATCCTACTACAGTGAACAGTTATTGAAAAAGTTTGAATATTTTGGTGTTAAACCTGTAGTGACACCTTATGATTCTAGTGTGCATCTTAAAAAGAATAGAGTAGATCCAATAGGTCAAAATAGATATTCACAGATTATTAGATCCTTAGGATATTTGGTGGATTACACTAGACCTGATTTAGCTTATGCTGTGAATCGATTGAGAAGATATACCCATAATCCAAATAGAGAGCATTAGAATGCCTTAAAAAGAGTTTTGAGATATCTGAAGGGGACTGTTTCTTATGGATTAGATTACACTGGTTTTCCTGTAGTATTGGAAGGATATAGTGATGCTAATTGGATTAGTGATACTGTTGATATAAAGTCGACTACTGGATTTATTTTTCTTTTATGAGGAGCAGCTGTTTCTTGGAAGTCAATTAAACAATCATTGATTGCTAGAAGTACTATGGAATATGAACTTATAGCCTTGGATACAACTATAGTAGAAGCTAAGTGGATCAGAGAGTTTCTTTATGATTTACCACTTATGGAGCGACCTTTAGCACCTATATGTATTCATTGTGATTGCAAATCTGCTATAGATAAGTATGCTCAAGAGAATGTGGAAACGAAAAAGAATAGATTCATGAAAGTGAGATATAAGTTCATTCGACAGAATTTGAAGGAAAATGTGATTTGTGAAATCTACAAAGAATCTGGCTGATCAGCTTACAAAGGGATTATCTAGGACAGTGATCCTAAAATCGTAGAGGGGGATGGGGCTTAGCCCACAATAGAAGTTACCGCCGACGGCAACCCAACCTGTTGCAGGTTCAATGGGTAGAAACAAGTCGAACAGATAGCTGTGAGGAGCACTGTTTTTATATTCTCATCCCTATAGCGACAGTGCTCTGTAAGTGGATAGGAAGGGCATTGGCCCTGAATGGCTCCGAGACCTATAAGGTAGGGTGTGACCTTGCATATACCCTTTGAGGACCTACTATATGTGTGGAATCGTGAGGCCGCGACTATGGAAAATGGCGGTTCCCTAAAACACACACGAAGCGATACTAGCGGATGGCCATAAAAGCGCTCACCCGTTTAGAACCTATTCAGCTGTACCATGTGTGTTGTTCGCGGAAATCTAATTCACCGGCTCTGGTTCAAGGCGTAGTCCACCATTGTGCCCTCGGATGTACATTGACAAGCGCTAAGTGAAGGTTCAAATTCGAAAGGTACCTTTACCGAATACATGGTATAAAAGATCCAGCATTCTTTTGAATTATTTTGAATTTCAGTTTATTTCCTTTCTTTATTTTAAGTTTTAAATCATGTGGGAGAATATTGGATTTTATTAGGTTTGTTATGATTTAAAACTTATTAAAACCACTTGATTGGGTTTCTTTATTGGGTTTGTTATGATTTATTCTTTCGGTTTTATCTTTACTTTAATCCTTATTTTTATCTTTATCCTAATTCTAATCTTTATCCATATAATCTTAGGCTTATCTTGTTCTACTCGGATTTGACGCGTTGGAACAAGATTCTCGCCTTATGGGGCGAGGTTGTACGAGCTGAATAATAATAACCCGAGCATACCTAAAGCCTCTCGATCGTCTTTTCCTGCTTTCTGAGTTTCCGTCGAGTTTTCTTTTGCTGGATTTGAAGCTGGTTGGGTTCATCTTACGCCATCTTGAAAGCGTACCGACGAGGTGGAACATGGTCATTGTATCACTAGGAGTAATTGCTGGGAAGCCTCGCACGTGGATGGGCAATTTCGCTTCTAGGACAGTGCTCTATACGTCTCGATCCACAGGCCTTATCTAAACCTTTTCTTTACCGTATTTGTTATTTAATTTCGTTTCAGGATTTTTCCTAAACCTGCAATTAAATTTTTGAATTGATTTTTAAAGAATATTGTAATAAAAGATCAGAAAGATTTTCCAACAGCACTCACTCCACCCTCTACCGTACTACCACCTCCGCCCTTACACGCTCTTCCGCCGATCATTCTTAAATCTTGCAACACCTTTATTGCCGTCACCGTCTATGGTCATGCCCTTCACCACAACCTCACCTCTGCGATTTGTACCATATCCGATCCCACGATGCTATCATCGACATAGGCAGACACTACAACAGAATTAGGTTATAGGGACACATGTTTGGGACACTTTTGAGTAAGTGTCCCATTTATGCTAAAACTTAAAAAAACATCTACTAATGCCTAAATATAAAGCCCAATCCAACAAAAAATAAAAGATTACTCTACTCAACCCGCCACACCCAGTCCATTTGGCCCGATTACAAACAGAAAAGAAAAAAAAAAAAGAAAAATCAATTACCATCTTTTCTTCTCTCTTCACTCAATCCATTGAAATTCTAGACGAAGAGCCTTTCCTGTCGTCATCCTCTGCCACCGCAGCCAACGAGATAGAGTTTCGGCAGTTGCTAAATGCTTAAATAAGTGTTTGTAAATTAGCAGCACTCTTTTAGGTTATAGCGACACTCTTTAACTGTCACTATATACCTAACGACCCTATATATAGCAACACTTTTTAAAAGTGTCGGTAATTTTAGCTAGCAGCACTTTTTTGACATGTACCTACATTTAAAAGTGTCGCTATAGACCGTTTTTGTTGTAGTGAGAGGTGTGGACAAGACATAAGTGCAATGGAGAAGGAGGAGAGAAAGAAAGTAGGAGAAGAAAAGGAAGAAGGAACGGTGAGAAGGAGAGAGAAAAAGAGGGAATAGAGAAAACGGATAAGAGAGAAAGAAGAAAGAAAGAAAAATAATGATATTTTGATCAGTTTAGTAAAAATTCAGACTTCAACAGCAAAACTCTTGTTTTGCAAAAATGCAAAACCAGTGAAATCTTTTATGCAAATTAGGCTAAATTCTACCGTCATCAAGTTTTTAATATTAAAAAATAATTAATACAGTACATGCATGCGGTTACACAAATGGTCTCAAAAAGGTAACCTATTTACCACAAATAGCTTATCGTACGTAGTTATTATTCTCATCTCAGAATTTTTAGTGCTTTGGCATTTAATTCCAATCAAAAAGTTCACCTACTTGAATTAAATATTAATATATGTAACGTGATAGTGAGGTTAAGTAATTTCTCCTCCATATTTTTAGTCACGTCAACATGACGTAAACCCACCTAAAATCCACTTGTTGATTGATCTCGGTTTGTATATATTTATATATATATAAACTAGCTAGCTAGGACTATTTGTATATAAGCTAGCGCATATATGCACGCACAACAACTTGTGAATGAATGAATGAATGAATGAATGAATTGTTCTCAGGGAATCGGGGGCCGGGGAGGACGCCGGTGGATTGGGGGCTGCGAATGCAGATCGCGGCGGGGGCGGCGCGGGGGCTGGCGCACATCCACCACGCGAGGCGATCGCCGAAGCTGGCGCACGGGAACGTGAAGTCGACGAACGTGCTGCTCGACAAGGCGGGCAACGCGCGGCTCGCCGACTACGGCCTCGCGCTGATGGTGCCCTCGGCGGGCGCCTCCCGCTCCGCGGGGTACCGCCCGCCCGAGGCGCCCCCGGCCGACGGGCGCCGCGCCTGGGCGACGCAGCGGGGCGACGTCTACGCGTTCGGCGTGCTGCTCCTGGAGCTGCTCACGGGGAGGCCTGCAGCTTCGGACAACGCCGGGGGAGGGGCCATGGATTTGCCGACATGGGTGCAGTCGGTGGTCCGCGAGGAGTGGACGGCCGAGGTCTTCGACCTGGAGCTCATGAGGTATCCTATCACTCCGCAAAACAATTTTCAAAATCAATTTTCTATCATCTTCTTCATTATATTTCTTTCATATGTTAAATCTCCATCACATTTCTCATCCACACGTCAATACTGGTCTTAATCTCTATTTTTTTTACTGGTCTTACTATATACTTTTTATTTAATTTGTTATTAGATTGATTCTTTATTTAACATAGATCTGATTTGAAGGTTCTCAGTTTCAGTCTCAATCCAATTGGGCCTCTACCCGCTTCGTTTATATTTTTTAGAAGAAAATAAATTTAACTGAAAATGTGAATCAATTATAATTCGAACTTGAAATCTCGTGTACCAATCATTAAACCTTCTGTCACTTGCGAATCAATTAGAATTCGAGCTTGAAATCTCGTGTATCAATCATTAAATCTTATGTCACTTACGCTGGAGACGGTCGGTGCCCTCTAGTGTTATTAAATCTTCTTTTATTTATTTAAGTTAACATCTTAGATTTAACAAAACTATTTCAAGTCTAGACTAATAAATCACTGTACTTTTATAGTTTAAGTTTTTGAATATAAACTATTATTTTTTACATAGATCATTTTGCATAATTAATTTTCACAAATTTTAAGAAACTTAAACAAATTAATAATGTTATTTTAAATTTGGTAAAATATACGAAATTTATCTGAATTATAGATTATTTTAATTTGACTATTCAATATTTCAAAATTTTAATCTTATAATCTAATCTTTTATTTTTTTTTATTTGAGTCAATTAATAATAATTTGACTATAAAATTAAAACAAATTACTTAATTTAATAAATTTATAATTGTATAAAGGCTTAATTAAACTCTACTATATTGTACTTTTGTGTTATATTTATTTGCTATATTGTACAATTTCTTTTTCAAAAGATGCCCTTGAATTATTGTATTTTATCAATCTTGATAATCTCTATATTGTACTTTAGACTTGGTCTTTATTTTTCTAATTTGTACTATTTCTTCTTTTCATAGATATTGCTTACCTGTTTTTTTCCTCACCAATCTCTATTGTTAACAAATTTATTATTATAATAGGCAAATTATGACAATTTTATTAAGAGACACTAATTAAATAGTAGAAAAAATATAAAATAAGTTTTTGATAGACTCATTAAAAATTTCTGTATAAAAATAATTTTTATTTTTATTTTTTTAAATATATTTTTTATTTTTTATGTCAAAACGAGTTGAATATACGCTCTGTCATCTTTAATCAGTATTTTTTTGATATTTTTTATGTAAAATAATAATTCTATTATTACTGAAAAAAAAAATATNGCGGTAGCACGGAGGCCTCCGTGCTACCAAGTTGTTTTCAATGATGTGGTGTCTAAATCGACGATCGGCTCCGTTAGACTTGATCTATACTATTAAAAGTATTTGAAAACTAAATTTCATAACTTTTCGACATCATTTGGCTAGTGATCAAAAGATCTCAAAATTGACAATTCTAATGGTAGATCTGATGCATTTGTGAATTTAACGGTGTAAAACAATTCAAATCTGATGAAATTTTTATAAAAAATTCTTTTCACTATTTAGAGTAAGATCAGTATCTCTGATCTTAAATTTAAGTCTTTTATCATCATTTTTTATAAGATTTTTATTTTCAGCCATTCATTTTTAGACTACTCGTTTGATAGATAAATGATACCGAAAAATTATAAAATTTAGTTTCCAAATGCTTTTTATAATGTAGATCAAGTCTAAAGGAGCCGATCGTCGATTTGGAAGCCGCATAATTGAAAACAACTTGGTAGCACGGAGGCCTCCGTGCTACCGATAGTATACCAAACTAGCTATATATATATATATAACCAAGTGGGGACCACTCAACCCTAGGGGGACCACTCAACTCTAATTGACTATTATCATCCTAACCTTACAATTTTTCATCCAAAGGTTAAAAACTTGATAGTAAAAAAAACGTTTTACTATTAATAGTATTCTGGCCTAATTCTATATAGTTGGACTGGGCTACTATTAGTAGCAAAATCTCATTATTGCTACCAGTTTTTTAGCCTTTGGATCAACTTTTTTTATTATTTCTAACCATTGGATTAAATACTATAAACCAGTGGGGACCACTCAACCCTACGGGGACCACTCAACTCTAACTGACTATTATCATCCTAACCCTATAATTTTTCATCCAAGGATTAAAAACTTGATAGTAAAAAAAACGTTTTACTATTAATAGTATTCTAGNCTTAAAAAAAGTTTTATTTTAATATATAATAATATACATTATTTGAGATTAAATTATTGTTTATATTAAGTGCCTCTGTACGACATTTTAATATATATATATATATATATATATATATATATATATTATTACATATTTCAATCCTACGTCTACCACCTATTACGTTATAATTTGTCTCTATATAAAAATTAAATCTGTAAACTAAAATTATACGAGATAAATGAAGAAATGTTACATTTATAATGTAAGAATAAACATATAATCTAAGCAGGAGCAGCTATTTTTAACCTAAAACAAGAACTAAAACATAATACTAATAATTATAAAACCTTGTTAGAGCTCAAAAATCAAAAGTAATTCATTAACAAATAAAATGAAAGCAACTCAAAGCTCAGGGACGAATAGTGCAATTTACCTGTCTATCAAAAGAGTAGTACAAGAATCCACACATTCTATGTATCTCATCATATTAGACACATAAACCCAAAGTAAAACAGGATCCAATGATATGATGCAAGCTTAGATTATTAGTTGAAATGTCCTTTTCAAACACTGCGAATTTCACCACTTGTGTCCTTTGAAATCTTAGTCAAATTTTATACTGTTTCTCGGACTATAATTTTAAAATTTAAGTTCTCAAATTTTAAATTATTAGTCGTATTTTCGAGAAGAATTTTTTTAGTCGCCAAATTTATATATATGTCAACACACCGTAAAATCATCAGCTTAATTTTTATTCATCACACAATTTTAATCAATTGGTTTAAATTTCAAATATAGAAAATCTATAACTTCATGGACAGTAGAATTTGAATACGAGATAAAAGATTAATAATTAATAGAACATACATTAGTTTATGAATATAGAGGTATACCACATGTGGCAGTATTTTTTCGCTCTGAGTAAAGAGAATTGAGACTAAAATAAAATAAATTTTAAAGTTTAGGGTCTGAAACGTCGAAGCTAAGCTACGTACATTTCAAACACCTGAGCTAATACGCACATCTTGTTAATCAGGAGTCTTACATGCATGTATATATATTTACATCTATCACTTGATGTTGATGACAGACATATGACTAAGTGAAGTGCATGTCTCAAAGATATCAACATTTTGCTACATATAAAACAATATTATACTAATATATTATATTATATTCTCGTTTCGACCGACACGGAACTCAAAGCACGGCACAATGACAAGTGGGTCTCGACTTTGTGGAAATTAATACGATCATCATATATCATATATATATATATATATATATATATATATATATATATATATATATATATATATATATGTGATATGATATGCTCATTCATGGAGAGAAGAAAGAGAGGAGAGAGACTGAGAGTGTTTGGTTGGCGGATTATAAGCCACGTCTAAGTGATTATTTAAGCGATACGAATCTTAGATATGTATCCATCACTAGCTACATTACTTACACTTGTTGACTCCTATCCTAGTTAGTGGATTAACTAATTAATATATGGACTAGCCATATATAGCTCTCTATATTGTATTCTTCTTTAAAGCCCTCCATATATATATATATATATATATATATAATATATATATATATTGATGAGAAGTGAGACGAGAGAGAGAGAGAGGAGAGAGAGGAGAGAGAGTTGTGTATAATATATATTATATATATATCACCTCTCTCTCTCTCTCTCTATATATATATATAGAAGAGAGAGAGAGAGAGAGAGGGAGAGAGCTCAGTAAGTGGCGGTAGCACGGAGGCCTCGTGGCTACCAAGTGTTTTCAATGATGTGGGTGTCTAAATCGACGATCGGCTCCGTTAGGGCATTGATCTATACTATTAAAAGTATTTGAAAAACTAAATTTCATAACTTTTTCGACATCATTTGGCGTAGTGATCACAAAGATCTCAAATTGACAATTTCTAATGGTAGCATCTGATGCATTTGTGAATTTAACGGTGTAAAACAATTCAAATCGTGATGAAATTTTTATAAAATTCTTTTCACTATTTTGAGTAAATCAGTATCTCTGATCTTAAATTTAAGTCTTTTATCATCATTTTTTTATAAGATTTTTATTTTCAGCCTTCATTTTTTAGACTAACTCGTTTGATAGATAAATGATACCGAAAAATTATAAAATTTAGTTTCCAAATGCTTTTTATATGTAGATCAAGTTCTAAAGGAGCCGATCGTCGATTTGGAAGCCCGCATAATTGAAAACAACTTGGTAGCACGGACGGGCCTCCGTGCTACCGATAGTATACCAAACTAGCTATATATTATATATAACAAAGTGGGGACCACTCAACCCTAGGGGGACCACTCAACTTAATTGACTATTATCATCCTAACCTTACAATTTTTCATCCAAAGGTTAAAACTTGATAGTAAAAAAAACGTTTTACTATTAATAAGTATTCTGGGCCTAATTACTATATAGTTGGACTGGGCTACTATTAGTAGCAAAATCTCATTATTGTACCAGTTTTTTAGCCTTTGGATTAACTTTTTATTATTTCTAACCATTGGAATTAAATACATATAAACCAGTGGGACCACTCAACCCTACGGGGACCATCAACTCTAACTGACTATTATCATCCTAACCCTATAATTTTTCGATCCAAGGATTAAAACTTGATAGTAAAAAAACGTTTTACTATTAATAGTATTCAGCTAATTCTATTATATATATATATATATATATATATATATATATATATATATATATATATATTAAAATCGAAACGACGAAAAATAGATCCAGAAAAAATACTTATGACTTAATGCAGGAAAAGAAAACGATAAGAAAATAGCACATTAACATTTACGTGGTTCAACCAACGGCCTACGTCTTTGGACGAAAACGAAGCAAATAATTTATTAATGTCGAAATGCGGAGTACAAGAAAATCTCTCAAAGACCAAAACTTAATTGGATCATAAATGCCGAAATCTGTATCCATACGAGTGACTCCAAATAAGCGGCTCGGCTCCTCTCACCCGTACGGACCAGTCTTACTTGATGTTCACTTAATTAATTAGCATGACTCTTAATTTGGTCGCAGCGGCTTCATTAACATGGTCGGCATATATATAGGATGTGGATTCAAATTAGACTAATTGGAACTATAATCTAATTGGATTTCTAAACATAAGTCTAATCTAATTCAATTTGAATTAGATTCCGATTCATAATCCATATATGCCAAATTAAATCTAAATTACATCTAATCCCAATTAGATTAGGATTTAACTTCAATTTAGATAATGACAAATCTAAACCAAATTTAACAATATATAAAGGATTTTTTTTCCTGTTATAATACGAACATAAACCTAACTAGGCTGGAATACTATCAATAGCACCAAGCTATTGTTGGTGCTATTGATGTTATTAGATTCTCGCCCTTGGATGAAAAAATATACGGTTAGAATGATATGGACCTCTAGGGTTGAGTAAGTTATTGGTTTAAGAGCACATGAGTATTTGTGATTGTAATTTTTTAGCCGTCAGATCGTCCTAAGATCCGTAAAGTAGTAGTAAAAAAGATTTAACGAGACATTTCGTTAATTAAACTGTACGAATCTCGATACGATCTGACAGCTAAAAAAAAATCAAAAACATAAGTGCTCCTGTACTTTTAAAAGCTCAAAAACTCAACTATATATATATATATATATATATATATATATATATATATATATATATATATCGAGAGAGAGAGAGAGAGAGAGAGAGTAGGACTACTATACTCTTATGAGTATTGGACCCTTCGTACTCATAAGTTATTTTCGATGATGGAGCTTCCAAATCGACAATCCACTCCATTAAATATGATCTAAAGTATTTGAAACTTATAGAAAATAAATTTTGTAATTTTTCGAAATCATAATAAAATCCATCAAGCGGGCATAAAAAGAATGGTCAAAATCGAATGACGTCCTAAAAATGGATGATCGGATCCTTCAATTTAAAATCGGAGTTATTGATCTTTATCTTGGTAGTGAATAGAATTTTCTATCAAAAATTCAACCTATTCCGATTCTTTTGCACGGTTAAACTAGCAAGTATTCCATACCGGCCGTTAAAAATTGTCAATTTTGTGACCTTTTGATCGTAAGGTAAATGATATCGAAAAATTATGAAATTTGATTTCTAGAAGTTTTAAATGCTCTAGAAGAAGTTTAACAATATAGATCGTCGAATTGGAAGCTCTATCATTAAAAACGACTTATAAGTACGAGGGCGATCGTACTCATAAGAGTATAATAGCCGGACTCTATATATATATATATATATATATATATAGAGTCCGGCTACTATACTATATATATATAGAGTCCGGCTACTATACTCTTATGAGTACGATCGCCCTCGTACTCATAAGTCGTTTTTGATGATAGAGCTTCCGATTCGACAATCCTTACCGTTAAACATTATGTAAAGTATTTAAAACTTCTAGAAATCAAATTTTATAATTTTTCGATATCATTTACCTTATGATCAAAAGCTTACAAAATTGATAATTTTTTACGGTCGATATGAGATATTTGCTAGTTTAACGGTAAAAAAGAATCGGAATAGGTTGAATTTTTGATAAAAAATTCTATTCACTATCTAAATAAAGATCAATAACTCTGATCTTAAATTGAAGGATCCGATCATTCATTTTTAAGATTTCATTCGATTTTAATCTTTCATTTTATACCTGCTTGATGGACTTTATAATGATTTTGAAAAATTACGAAATTTATTTTCTAGAAGTTTCAAATACTCTAGATCATTTTTAACGGTGTGGATTGTCGATTCAAAAGGCCCAACATCGAAAATAACTTATGAGTACGAAGGGCTCTATACTCATAAGATTATAGTAGCCCTACTATATATATATATATATATATATATATATATNTTAGTTTTAACTTTGTCACTGATTTAATAAAAAAATTAGTTAAGGGGATAATAAAAAGAAAAAAAAAATCACAGAGTAGAAAAGCGATACATTTTAAACTACAGGATACTAAAGTATATGTGCAAAACTAAAGAATTTGTATTTGGAGTTTTTTCTATTTTAATTTTACTTCTAATTTTTAGTTCAAAGAAAAAGTTTATTGTATATTTATCTTGCATTTGTACGATCATAGTGGTGAATTTTTGGATAAAAAATTAGATAATTGGTATTCAATATCTCGAAGTTTGAGCCTAATTATTTTTTTTATTTCAAGCTAAGTTTATTTCTTTAAAATATTAACGAAGTGAATAGTATGCTTCATTTCTCTCTCTCTCCAAAATAAAATAAAACTGAATAGATCAAAATCCATTTGAAAAAAATAATTTAAAACCAAAATCAAACCAATAGCATGGAAAAACTAAACTTATAATCCAACGAAATATTTTGGTTTGTTTCAATTTGATTTGACGACTGAAGATTTGAATTCTTTGCCGACGAAATAAAAATATTGCATATTTAATCCTCTTAACTTTTTTTTTTTTTTGAGAAATAGGTAGCACGCTACCCACTCCGTTTATTTCATTTAGAAATAAACTTGGCTGAAAATAAAAATTAACTAGAATTCGAACTTGGGTCTCAAATACCAACTATCAAGCTCTTTGCCATTTACTCTAGGAACGATCAGTTATCCTAGTTGATTCTCTTAACTTAAACTATTTTATTTTTATTTTTTGTATACTTTCAGAAGCTTGCATTATATCTTGGAACTATTTAAAATATACCATGTCTTAACATACCCATATCATGATCAGCAGTGATGTCTTTAAATATTATTGTTTTTTATTAGTACATTAGAATTATTTCATCTGTTTTGGATCTTTCTATAATATTTTTAATTTTTAAATTAACGAAAATGATGAAGTAGAAGGATAAAACATTCTTTTAACCAAAATTTGGTGTCTTTTAACTAGTCAAGTGATATATTTAAAAATGGCTAAATTACAGAAATTTTTCCCATCGATATCAGTTTTTTCACTTTTTCATATTATTTAACAACCTACAATTTGTTCCATTGTAAAAAATGTTCACGCTTCATCCCCTGTCGTTAGTGCTGTGTTAGGATTTCGTTTATAAAATGTTATTATATATTTTTTATACCAAAAATAACCTCATTCTCCTTTCCTCGCCGCCATGCCCTCTGCTGCCTCGTCATTTCCCACATCTCCGTCTATGCCGACAAACACCCCCTAGTCCTCCTCCGCCGCCTCGCGTTCGCTCCCGTTGCCCTTGCTCACCTCTCTATCTATGCCCACCTCGATTTCTTCCCTATTATCGCCGAAATGGAGGGGCGACGAGAGTGCAGGAGGAGAAAGAGAGTAGGTAAAGAAGAACTGCGACCGATCGAGGCGCGAGAAATGGAAGAGAAGAGGCGCCGGATGAGCCAGATGAGGGAGGAGACAAAAATGATGAGAGGCAAATTGATCATTTCGTCATCACAGTTCACACCGTTTCCCCTGTAAATATTTTTCATTTTATAAGAGGGCAAAGTGTAGATTTTAAATGACATGAGGAAAAAGTGAAAAAGAGGATATTGACGAGAGTTTTATGTAGTTTAGTCTTTAAAAAATTTTCAATTTGTACAAATATACGCCGTAGTTTGAAGTTTGGAGGAATAAATGTGAAATATGCTAATTTTGTAGGGATACATCTTCAATTGTTCCATATATATATATATAGTGGAGTTGAGCTAGAATACTCTCAAAAGCACCATGGGTTGGTGCTTTTGAGTTTTTAGCCCTTAGATGGAAAGATGTAGGATTGAGATGATGGTGGTAGATGGTGATAGGTGGAATAGTGTTTGATCCAAAAGCTATTAGTAATTAAGAAGTAAATCCAATGGCTAGAAATATAGAAACACCAAAGGATTGGTGCTTCTAAAAATATTCTAGCTCAATTCTATAGAGTGGATTTTAATTTGAGTCATATGTTATATATCACCCTTTCATTTTCAAAATGTGCAAAAAAACTCCTTTTTTTATTTTTTTTTTATCACAACTCCTGCTGCCGTTCTTTTTACTATTTGTCAGGTGGTTGAAAATTCTATATTTTGTTTGGAGGCAATTTTCTTGGAAATTACTTTTTTATTTTCTAATTTCTAGTTATTTTGTGACAAATAGAAATAAGTGTAAAATTGTGTTTGATCTAAGATTTTTTTGTTTATGAGAATAATTACAAAGTTGTACTTTTTTTACCCATTGATATAAACTCAATAATAATTTTAAGGCTAAATTACAGAAAGTTTCTTGTCAATACTCGCTTTTTACTTTCCCCCCTATCATTCAAAAACTTACATTTTGTCCCGTTAAAAAATAAAAAATGTTCACTTTGATCCCGCCGTCAGTGTTTCGTTATAGTTCCGTTTATATTCTATTTTTTATACCCAAAATATTCCTGAAACTCTTTTTCTTCCTCATCCTCGGCCGCACCGCCTCGCCCTCCGCCGCCGCACCCTCGCCCACCTCTCTGTCCATGCCCACACACATACTCTCACCCGCCTCCGCCGTCTCACCCTCGCCCTCGCCCACGTTTCAATCCATGCCCACCCCCAAAAAAATGAGGGGTAATTTGGTCATTTTATTACAGCGTACCTTCCTGTGAATATTTTTTTATTTTTTAAGACGGTAAAACGTAGGTTTTTGAATGACAGAAAGAAAAGTGAAAAACCGGATATGACGGGGGTTTCTGTAATTTAGCTTAATTCTAATCCACATGGAATTTTTTTTTTTCTAGATATTATATTTTATATTTATTCCTTGGATAGAGAGAAATAATCAAAAAAATTTATATGTAGTTAATAAAGAACTAAAGACAATAAATGATAGCGAATTATGTATTTAACATATTTATTACTTATATAATAATTCATATTATATTACATAGTATCTTGCAGAATAACATATATACAATATAAAGGTTATAACAAATATAATATAAAGTTAAATTCAAACATATCCCTGCAAACATAGTGAGTGAAAAATATATTCCTACAAAGTTTAACTTTCATACATTAATTGTCCCTATAAAAATTCTAATATTTTCAAATATGTCCTCTCGTTTGTTACTGTTAGAGAATTATTTATATTTTTAATTTTGTCATCATATATCCCTCCAAAAACCATAACAGTATAATGTAAGAGGGGTAAAAATGTCAAAAATTAATCATGGTTACCTCTCGTTTGTTACTGTTAGAAAACCGTTAGAAAACCGTTAGAGAACTGTTTATATTTTTAATTTTGCCATCATAAATATATCCCTCCAAAAATCATAACAGTATAATATAAGAAGAGTAAAAATGTTAAAAATTAATCAGGATTAAGTATTTAACCTATGGTTAACTAAATTTTTCTAACAGATTATAACGGCAGGAGCATATTTGAAAACATCAAGACTTTCGCAATGACAATATATGAAAGTTAAACTTTGTGGGAATATATACATATTTGTCATTCACTATATTTGAAGAGATTTGTATGAAATTAACCCTCTAATATAATATAACTGCGCTAAAATACTTCTAAAATTATCAATATTTTGATATTTTCACATCGTGTTTTGGTATTCCGAATCGACGTTCAATATCATTAAATTTCATTTGTATCTCGTAAACTTTTATAAATCGAATTTCATAATTTTTTTATATTCATTATTTACTTAGTAATTAAGTTGTCTCAAATACACGTGATATACACGGTTAAATTTAAATTCATAAACATCTTAAACAATATATAAATAATGTTGAAAATTCATGAAATTTAGTTTTCAGAGAGTTCATGCGACATAAATCGATCATCAGTTTTGATGCCACGTCATTAAATACAATGTGAGAGTACCAAGAGGTTGGTACTGCTGAAAATATTTCAGCTCAACTAAATATAATTATAATAAAAGTAGCAATAGTAGTTGCTGTAGTTGTTTTGTTATTATCATCATCAAAATTAATAATAATAGTAATAATAATAATAATAATAATATTATTATTATTATTATTATTATTATTATTATTATTGTTTTTCTTATAAATTATGACTATTATATAACATTGCATGATGTTTTAATATATCTAAATATGTAATATGACCTTTAGATGAATATTATTATTCTAGGGAGACCACTCAATCCTAAGGGGGACCACTATAATCCCAACCCTATAATACTTAATCCAATGGCCAAAGGTCGGAAGCGTACTCTCTTATACTTTCGATAGCATAGTCGCTCTACAATGGCCAATGGCCAAAAGTCGGAATCATCAACTCTCTTATACTTTTGATAGCATAGTAAATAGCTCACACTATTTTCGATAGCATAGTAGCTCTACAATGGCCAATGGCCAAAAGTCGAAAGCATCAACTCCCATATACTTTCGATAGCATAGTAGCATACACACACACATGCACACGCACAAGCAGGTGCGCATGCACACACGCACGCACTCCCCCTTATGCTTTCGATAGCATATAGCATAGTACCTCACACACACACGCGCGTGCACACACACACGCCCGCGGACACCCACCCTTATACTTTCGATAGCACGCGTACGCGCGCCCGCGCACACCCACCCTTATACTTTCAATAGCATAGTAGTACACACACACACCCCCCCTTATACTTTTGATAGTATAGTAGCTCACATACGGGCGCGTGCGCACGCGCGCGCCCGCGCGCACACACACACACACACACACACACACACATATATATATATATATATATATATATATATATATATATATATATATATATATATATATATATATATATATATATATATGAGAGAGAGAGANATGAGAGAGAGAGAGAGAGAGAGAGAGAGAGAGAGAGCTAGGCTGGTATACTATCGGTAGCACAGAGGCCTCCGTCCTACCAAGTTGTTTTTAATGATACCGCTTCCGAATCGACGGTCGACTCCGTTAGACTTAATCTACACTATTAAAAATATTTGGAAACTAAATTTTATAATTTTTCGGCATTATTTAGCTAGCGATCAAAAGATCTCAAAATTGACAATTTTAATGGTAGATGTGATGCATTTGTGAATTTAAGGGTGTAAAATACTCCAAATCTTATGAAAGTTTTATAAAAAAAAAATTTTACTATTTAGAGTAAGGTCAGTACCTCTGATCTTAAATTCAAGTCTTTTATCGTAATTTTTTATGAAATTTTTATTTTCAGCCGTCCATTTTTAGACTGCTCGTTTGATAGGTAAATGATGCCAAAAAATTATAAAATTTAATTTTCAAATACTTTCAATAATATATATCATATCTAAGGGAGCCGATTGTCGATTTAAAAGCTGCAATATTGGAAACAACTTGGTAGCACAGAAGCCTCCGTGCTACCGATAGTATACAGCCTAACTCTCTCTCTCTCTCTCTCTCTCTCTCTCTCTCTATATATATATATATATATATATATATATAATCACACTTTTCTATTAATTATTTTAATTATATTTAATAAGCTGAGCATAAATATGAAAATAGCTCAATTCCTCAAAAGAGGTGGAACCATAGCGCTTTATTCTGGGTAAGATTTGACCGGAATAGTTTTTCTGGACATACAAATACTTGATTTTTCAAATAATATATTAGGGTTTTTTTTTCACTGATGATAAATTTACAGAATATGGTTCTTATGATAGCAAAAATCAAAATTGAGGATTTTGTACATGTTTGAAAATCTAGGATGGTAAAATACAGAGCATAATCAGATATGCGAAGTGATTTTCTGTAATTTACCCTTCATTTCATTTGCCAATAAACACTCTTCGGGAGTTCCTTTTATGCTAATGCATGTGAGCTTATGTCTAGCTAACTCTCAAAATACGCAGTTACAATATGCTAATTAATTTGTTTGCTTCAGTTTACTTAAATATATCTAAGTAAGTTTATGATTCAATCTTTCTTTATTAGATTATTTCAATCATTATTTATTAGCTGGATATTAACTATGAGAAACTAAAAAAACAACGTCATTACGAAACTATCTACCACAATGTTCAAATCCAATTCATCTTGCATTTAAAAATAGATTCCAATTCTACATTATCTCATACATCAATTTTCAATACCTGTAAGTTTCGTTTGGCTCATAGTTTGTAATATTCTAGCTAGTAATCCAATATACTTGCTATTAAAATATTCAAATCTTGCCATTCAACTAAAATTAAGCAGTTGCAAAAGATGTTAGTGACGTAGTTCAATTATTATACATTAATCCTAGCTTAAGGGAACAGTGCTAGCTAGATTAATATGGATTAGTAAATATTCTTATTTTCATACTTGATGGGGATTGTTAATAGTCTATTAAGAAGTATATACTAGCTCTTAATAACCTCCCAACTCAACAAGAAGCTTGATGATTAAGTTAGTAATAAACTTTCATTACAAATTA
Organism: Ananas comosus; assembly: GCF_001540865.1. Taxonomy (NCBI): domain Eukaryota; kingdom Viridiplantae; phylum Streptophyta; class Magnoliopsida; order Poales; family Bromeliaceae; genus Ananas; species Ananas comosus. The sequence continues at coordinate 11,552,774 of NC_033625.1, forward strand.
ATATAAAATATATAATATTCCAAAAATATTACAAATCTTAAACTTCAAGAACTTAAAATAATTTAAGAATGATGTTCGGATAGTGAAGATTAAATTATAGTTAAACGTGAACAATCATTTACACGTACTTGTAGCATTGTAACATATACGTACGTACACACCATGCACGTATAGGAAAACCACTTTTTCCTTGAAAGTAGGAAAAATACTTTGAATCTTCTTTTTAGAATATTGCTCTTACAAAAATTTAATATATTAGCAATTTTTTATAATATTTTAAGCTGCAGATATGTAAATTAATTAAAAATCTGCACCTTATTATTATTAATATATTAACAATTTAATATATTAACATCTTATAATAATATATTAAAAATTTGTACATTCTTGCAGCTTTATAGCGAATTATATTAACTTATTTTAGAATCCAAAAATTACTATTTTCGAATATTAAATACAGTATTTGAAAATAAAAGGGAGACTAAAGACTTATTTCTTCTCTTGTTTCTGAACGAGAGAGAGAGAGAGAATCAGTCACTCTCTACGTATGGACCCCAGAGTCGGTATATAGTATATATACATCGTATTCTACCAAAAGGGCAAAGAAAAGAAAATGAAATAAAAGAATGCTTTTTTTTTGTCAAAAAAACATAAATTATATTTAATGATGTCATGATTTCGTGGGAGCATGCGAGAGCCAGAAACATCATTCAAAACGCAAAGTATTACAAAAATTAATAGAAAACTAACTAAAATACCTTACACGGGTTATCTGAAGTTCTTAACTCCCTCTCGGTCGGAGTCAACAATTAACAAGTTATATATCACGAAGATTAATTAATTAATTAATTAATTAATTATAATAATAGAAATTAATTAATTATCGACGTACGCTACGACCTCCGAGCTAGCGGTGCTAGTTGGATACCGGCCGGTTCGGTCAAGACCCGGCCGGCGCGAGGCTGAGCTGCAGGTCCAATCCGCCGTCCGCCGCGGCGCTGGTCGGCCCCACCGGGCTCCCGGAGGTCCCCGCGCCGACTCGGTTGTAGGCGAACACCGCGGCGGAATTTGACGGCGGCAGCGGTGCTGGGGAATTCGGAAACACGCAGCCGTGCGACACGTGGAACGGCGCAGCGGCGGCGGTGCCGCGGGAGAAGTAGACCCAGGAGGCGGCGGAGACGGAGGCGGAGGAGTCGGCGGGGAGGAGGTGCGGCGGGGGGGCGAAGGCGGAGGCCATCGGGTTGGAGCGGGGGAAGAGCTCCCCGGCGGCGCCGCCCGGCCGGTATGCGGAGGAGGCGGCGGCGGCGGCGGCGGCAGCGGCATGCATCTGGGCGCGCTTCAGCTGCTGACGCTCCTTCTTGTGGGCGTTCTGGTGCCCGCCCAGCGCCTGCGAGTTCGCAAACTCCCGGCAGCAGTACTGGCACTCGTACTTTCGCCCGTCCCCCGCCGTCGCCGTGGTGATCGACGACGACGACGACGGCGACTCCGAATTCCCGATCCCCGCCGCCGCCGCCTCGTCGTAGTCCTCCGCGGGCACCTGAAACCCGAACAGCTTCACCCTGGAACTGCTCATCGTGGATATATTAATAAGGCCTCGAGCTCGAGCAACGACACTTGGGAAAGAATTAAAGATAGAAGAGGAAATATGGAAGAGGGAGAGGTGCACAACTGGATACCGAGGTGAATGATTTGAGTAGTATATATATAATATGAATAATATGTATGGCGATCGAAGGAAGTAAAAAAAAAAAAAAAGAAAAGAAAAAGAAAAATAAAAAGAAATAGGGAGATAGGGGATGAGAACACAGAAATAATGTATTTGTGGGGGAACAGAATCCACTGAGAATGAGGGGAGAGGGGGGGTTAGATTGCGCCTATAATGTTGGTCTCTGCAGCTAAAGTCGTTTTATATTCGTGGAGTGTGGCTTATTTAATAAGCTAATATGTAACTACACATATATATAGCTCTAGTCTCTAGTAGAGACAACGTAATGTATGTATATGATAATGGTGTGATGTAAATTTGCGGATAAGTATAAACATGCACTAAACTGCACCATTAGCCACTGGATAGATAACCAAAAGTTTACTTACTTTGACCACCACTGCCCAGAACAATAATTTATACTCTTTACACAGAGACGAGAGCCCACCAACTTGGGTTGGATCTCACTTCATGTTCATGTTGGAACTAGCTAATGTCCCGCACGATACAGCGAAAAAATAATATTTTAATTATTTTTCATAATATTTATTTTTTTATGTTCTGGTAATTCAAAATATAATTGTTCTATATCACGACCATCATTTCTTTGTCTCTGGAATAAATCTTTTGCTGTACTACAATGTAATGTACGGAATTTTCTAAAAACTAATTATTTTATTAATATTTTTTAACTTTTAATATTTATATAGTGAAGGTATTCTAATAATTTTATTTAAAAAATTAATTAAATTTAATAGTTTTGATATCTATTTTATAAATAAATTTTTTTAACTAAAACGCTATAGTTTTAACTTGTTAAAACTAAACTTTATTTATATTAAAGTTAAAATCAAATTAAAGAATATATATAAGAATATCTTATACACCGGGTGCATAATTTTGTAAGCACTCAAGTGCAGCAATATTAATTTCTGTCTACCAGCTACCACCGATAAAACAATTAGAGCCAAACAAATATATATTGCAAAACAGATCTAAAAAATAAATTAAATAATAATTTGTATCTAGACTGTAGCAATAATTTCGAAAGTGTACCTATTTTATAAGACCCAAACAAATGTCAAATCAAGGATCTAGAATAACGGTAAAAATCTATTAATTTTTGTGTATAAATTTCTTATTAGAAAAAATTTCAAATACCATCCATATGATTTCGCACTTTCTCACTTTAGTACCATGTGGTTTAAAGTGTATCAATTTAGTACCATGTGTAGGGATGCAAACGGGGCGGATCCGGGGGGGGGGAGAGTTCCCCCACCTCCCGCTCCATTTTTTATCGGGGCGGGGCAGATTCGGGGCGGGTTACTTTTCATTTTATTTTTGGCTCCCACTTACCGCTCCATTCGAGGCGGATCGGGGCGGGAGCCGGATTTTTGACAGATCGGGGCGGATTGAAGGAAGAAAAGAGTCTCCCACCTCCCGCTCCATTTACTTGGCGGATCGGGGCGGATTCGGGGCGGGTTATATTTTTTTATATTTTTTGTTCCCACTTACCACCCCATTTGGGGCGGATCGGGGCGGAGCTCCACCAACCCGGATCCATTTGCATCCCTAACCATGTGGTTTTATTTTCTCTTTTTATTATTCATTCCACTAATTTTTTTCGTTAAATCAGTAACAAAGTTAAAACTAAATGGTACTAAAAGTAAATATATTCAATAAACCTAAGTGCAGCATCTAAAGTTTTTTTGTATATAATTTAACGAAATATTAACGGAGAAGCTGTTGAGAAGAGAAAATGAAACCATAAGATACAAACTTGATACACTTTAAACCACATGGTACTAAAGTGAGAAAGTGCAAAAATATAAAGATGGTATTTGAAGTTTACCTTTTTTATTAATTATAGATTGTATATGAATATGTTTTATACACTCGGTGTACAACTTTTTTACACCGTATGAAATTTTAATTTTCTTATATAGATCATTAAAAATTGGGTTGATCCATGCAATAAAATTTTGCACTTGGCGTAGACAAAAATAAAAAAGAAAAAGTGTTGAGAGAAAAGGTCACGTCCCGCATTCCTCGTTTTCCCGGGCACGCTAACAGACCCGCCGTATACAAAAAAAATTTTCTTGTATACGTGTGACACCCTAATAGTCCCACATCGGATGGGAATGGGGTTGTCATTGGGTTTATAAGAGACTTAGACACTAGTAATAATAACTGGGCTTAAGCATTTTGGGCTGTTGGTTTGGGCCCAACGAGTTATTGTTGCTAGTGGGCTGGGTCGTTACATTTGGTATCAGAGCTGGTTCACCAGCCGGAAATGTGTGGCGAGTCTCGGCTGAGCCAGGGTCTGAAAGACAAGGTGGCTGACTCTGCCAGGGTCTGGATGACAAAGGCTAGCGAGACGAGTCTCACATCGCCTGGTGATCTTGGGCTGTGTGTGTGATTGGACTGACGAGGACGTCAGGGCCTTAACGGGGGGAGTCTGTGACACCCCAACCACATCGGATGGGAATGGGGTTGTCATTGGGTTTATAAGAGACTTAGACACTAGTAATAATAACTGGGCTTAAGCATTTTGGGCCGGTTGTTGGGCCCAACGAGTTATTGTTGCTAGTGGGCTGGGTCGTTACAATACGAAGCGAAGCTGTATATGTACCTGCAATCATACAATACTACAAGCAGTAGTATAGAGCTGTTAGAAAGGAACAAAATATAAATAAAAACAGAAGTTCACTATATATATATATATATACATAACATTCAGACATACAAAACGCTCGCTCAAGCGAGATACAACATATGTATACGAACTCAAAACCACCACTACCTGTAGCTGGTATACTCTAGATCAGCAGCAACTGGGAAGGGATCTAACTCGCGACTCCCTTTCCACGGTCCGAATCAGCAGCAGCAGCACTTGAAGAAGAAGGCTTTACAAAAGATTCCAACAACTGGGCGTGAGAACTACTGCAAAAAGAAGCAGTCCTCAGTGGGTACCGCTACCGACCTCAACGGCTCGCCCACTAAGTCTACAGATGTATGCTCAAATAATAGTAAGAAAACTGAAAACAATCTATAGCTACATGCCACTATACTACCATGATTCGACACTACTATCTGTAGAATAAAACACGCTCTGACCCAACTCACTAAGGACTGTAAATATATCTGTCCCAGGAACTGTGAATACACCCATCCCGCCTGTCGAAGCTATACAGCTACCTCCACACTAAGCAGTCCGTGGAGAGCAAGTCCAAACAAGACACAACGACACCAACGTGAACGCACAAAACCCGACTACGGAGTGGCACTCGTGGGCGCTACCCAACCGAGTATGTAAGCGTATCTCTGTCGAGCTCAATCAGGCTCTCACAGGCTATAGTCAAATAAATAGGGTCTAAAGATCCAACTCACGTGCCCTCGACACAATCTAATACAAAAACAACAATCTGGGTCCACCGTCAATCCCGACGGCACCCGACAATCCGGAACAGCCTAAACACTGCTGTAAAATATAAGCTCGGTATCTCAGCACGAGCATAATTATATTCTACACTATCCTGGGTATCCACCGCCCACAAACTACGGTGAAATACTCAAACTACGGCTCCTAGAGCTAAATCTGATAGTTTAAGCATATGACGGTGTAGAATCGCTGGTTTTCTCCTAAATCATATCCAAGGCCAACATGTATATATATAACTAACATATTAGGCTCCAATTCAGATTTTAATCATGCTAAATCAATGAATCGGGCAACTATAATATGCTAAACAAAACGACGAATACATATCGACTATATTAACTTAGAAGGAAATCCGCAGAATTCGGTAAGCATCACATTTAACCCACCTCTCGCGCAACTCCACGGCAGCAATAAGGTCACGAAAACACCAAGAGGCTCAGCCGAGATCACTCTGCAATAACCACAATACTTCTCCAAGGCTCTACACATCAAGGATACTATAATTCCATCAATCATAAGAAATTCAGCACTTAAGCTTAACTTTTCCCCAATTACAATGCTAACTTCACCTTCCAAGCTCCAATTCAAGTGAGAAGAAGTTCCAACAGCAGTGTACTAAGATGGAATAATATCCTCTGGTCTAAAACCAATCTCCTCTCAAGATCTAAACATGAAACATCAAAGTTGCATCAATAATCCCAAATTTCAGCACTTAAGCTTAATCTAACAACTTCAATGTCACAACTCACCAATCAATCCCCAAATTCACAATTCAAATGATAAACACCTTCCAAAGCCAGTAGGGAAAGGTAGTGCAACTTCCACTGGTCAAAAATCCAGCACTCTCCACGAATTGCATCAGGAAAAATCCCAAAAACTCAAAATCAACCTCAATGCAGCAGCAGACCAGAAAAATAGTAATTCGACCATACTAACCTCAATCAAATTCTGTCAAATTGGGCTCCACAGATTCCTCCGGAAGTCTAAAATCCAGCAAACCAAGTTTCGTGGTAAACAGAGCTTTCTACGTCACACACGAGCTAAAACACCGAAGGTCGCTGCAGAAAAACTGCTAGAACTGCAGCCTTCAATATGGAGAGTGAGCAATTGATGAAAATTGGAGTAATTTGAGGTGTTAGATGCAATTCTAAGCCTTTACTGTGAAGAGAGGATAAAAAGAGTTCACTGGGGACGAACTCCAGCTATTTATAAGGTGATAGAAGCGTCCAAAAAGCTTCAGGAACACAAGCTGCTAACTTGATCACCTTGCAGAAAAGGCCACTTTCGGGCGCCCAAAACTCCCCTCTGGGCGTCCGAAACCTCCAGGCTGCACAAGTCCACCACTTCGGTTCCTCCGCCCGCGGTATGCTGTTCCCCTATCGTGGTCCGGCGGATCCCACCTACCACAAGCTACGTGTCAACTCAAACAATATTCACAAGGTGACTTTTCAGACCCAATTCTGGGCGCCCGAAACCAGGACCCGAATTGGCTTCTAGTTCTGATCAGTTCTGCACTCAAGTTCTGGGCGACCCAAATCCAGTTCTGAGCGCCCGAATCTGGTAAAACTCCAGTTTTGCTTATTTAAATACGCCAAGTCCATTTATGCATCCATTTCGTGTAGAAATGACTCCGACTCAGTCCGACACTCTCTAGATGTGTCGACCAGTCACTAATACTGTAACCAATCCTATCCAAACCTCAGGAACACTACAGAAAAAAAATAAAAAAAAAAAAAGGATTGTATATGATCATATCTTATACACTCGGTATACAATTTATTTTACACCATATGAAATTTTAATTTTGTTATATCAACTATTAAAAAATAGGGTTGGTCTATGCGATAAAATTTTACACTTTGTGTAAACCTAAGTGGGGCATCTAAAGTTTTTTTATACATAATTTAATGAAATATTAACGGAGGAGCTAACAAAAAGAGAAAATAAAATCATAGGATACTAACTTGATACACTTTAAACCATAGAGTATTAAAGTGAAAAAGTGCGAAACTACGGAGGTGGTATTTGAAGTTTACACTTTTTATTAATTATAGATTGTATATGAGCATTTCTTATACACTCGGTGTACAACTTTTTTTATACCGTATGAAATTTTAATTTTTTTATATCGACTATTAAAAAATAGGGTTGGTCTATGTAATAAAATTTTATGCTTGGTGTGGGTAAAAGTAAAAAAGAAAAGGTTTTGAGAGAAAAAAAATTAAAAAAAGAATTGTATATGGGCATATCTTATACACTCGGTAACTTTTTTTATACCTTATGAAATTTTAATTTTGTTATATCGACTATTGAAAAATAGGATTGGTCCCTACGATGAATTTTATATTTGGTGTAGACAAAAATAAAAAAGAAAAAGTGTTGATAGAAATAAAAATAAAAAAAAGGATTGTATATGAGCATATCTTATGCACTCGGTGTACAATTCTTTTTAGATTATATGAAATTTTAATTTTGTTATATCGACTAGTAAAAAATTTAAAAAATAATTGCATATGAAAATATCTTATACACTCAGTGTACAATTTTTTTTTACCCCATATGAAATTTTAATTTTGTTATATCGACTATTAAAAAATAGAGTTGGTGCATGCAATAAAATTTTACACTTGGTGTAGGTAAAAATAAAAAAAGATATTGAGAGAAAGAAATAAAAAAAAAGGTATAGGATGTGTGAAGAGAGGTAGAGAGAGAGAGAGAAAAAAAAAAAAAAAAAAAAAAAAAAAAAAAAAAAGCAGACCCCATGGAGTAGGATGTATGGTATGGATACCCGAAATTTATTCGAATCCGACCCGAATGAAACGGATATTACTCCAATGGATATGTATATGGATTCGGATATGGATATAAAAAATAGAAACCTGACAGATATGGATTCAAATATGGATTTGATTGTACCCGACCCGAACCTGAACCGAACCCGAACCCGACTCGAACCCGAATTTATTTTGTATTATATAATATATATATAATATATATATATATATATATAATATATATATATATAATATATATATATAATATATATATATATATATATATAATATATATATATAAATTGATGTTATATTTGAATTATATTTTAAAAATTTAGATTTAACAAATATTTTGAAATATTGAAAAAGAAATAACTATTTCGGGTTCAAATTTTTAGGTATGGTTCGGGTTCGGGTTCGGGTTCGGAGTCGGGTTCGGATTCGGGTTTTAAAAATTCGCTCCAAATCCAACCCGTGACATCTCTACCATGGAGGAGGGGCCCGCGTACGCTCTGCGTTTCAATTCTATGTATATATATATATATATATATATATATATATATATTAGTATATAGAAACGTATGAATGTGATAACTTATTGCAATAAATCTTATACCTAAGTTCAACAATTAATTAATTTAACAGTGATGGTGTAGCAGTAGTATGCAGCTGAATTATTGTTATATGATCACAAGGAATATTAAGATTCAACTGTTACAACATTAGCAAAATTGACATGGCAATTTGATTAAGAAAATTTTATACTCATGTAAATGTTGTGTGTTGTCCAAATGACTACTCCATTTTTTATGAAAATTTCAATAAAATTTAAAAATGTGACATAATTGAAACTGGAACCGGCCGAATCCGACAAAGTATGAACTTGAATTCAACGATGTATCTCTATCAAGTTCTAATTCGAACATAGTTACTATGTTACCGACCGTTCCTAACGCAGCGACAAAAAGTTTGATGATTGGTACTCAAAATTTCTAGTTTGAAGCTTAGTTGCTTCACATTTCCAACTAAGTTTATTTTCTTCTCTCAAAAAAAAAAGTTACTACTAGGGGTGGTAATTCAGCCCACTGTTCGCAAGCCAGCTCGTGTTCGGCTCGAAATGAGCTCGCAGATCGAGTCGCTCATTTAATAACAAGCCAAACACGAGCTTATTTTTTTAGCTGTTTAATAAACGAGCCGAACACGAACTGGGTCAACTCGCTCGTATTCTGCTTGATAACAGCTCGAATACATATATTTTATATTTATAAATATATATAAATATATAATTGATTTTTAGCTTAACCTAAATATAAAAACCAACTCAATTAAAACAAGTTATTTATATGTAAAATTTAACTACTAGATCAAAGTTAATTAAGTAAGATTTCATAAATTTATTTTCTATACGTATTCTTCATAATTCTTTTAACTTATTGTTCATAAGTCATCTCGTGTTCAGCTCGTTAATGAACGAGCCGAACACGAGCCGAATTTTTCGGCTCGACACTTCAACGAGAAACTCGTGTTCGGCTCATTTATAAAACGAGACTGAACGCGAGCGGCCTCAACTCGCTCGCGTTCGCTTGTTGACACCCTAGTTCTACTCTATGTTGGTTCACAATTTATGCCTAAATGCGGCGTTGTGTTCAGCTGTGGAGCTTGCCGACAGTCTGGAGAATGTCGGGACAAGTCCGAGTCGCGTTCGCGTCAAATAAATGTAAAACGGACTCCGTGCGACGCGAGGGCAGCTTATAGCGAAGAAATCTGCAAAACTGCAGATTTCTCTGCTTGCTGTACCGGTAAACCAGCGTGGCTGTACCGGTACAACCATCGCGCAGAGGATTAGCAGCTCCCAGGTTAGCTCTTGTACCGGTACAAGAGCCCGTGTACGGTACAAGGGGGTAGGTAGAGGGTTAATTTGGTAATTCCCTCCTCGTTTGTTTCACCCCTCACTCCCCTCTATATAGCTTCGTGTAGAGAGAGAGGAGAGAGGTCTTCTTGATGCAATTCTCCTCTCTCACTCTCACTCTCATCCGTTGAAGGCTTAGGAGCTCGTTGGAGTTTTGTCTGCGCGTCGTCGCGCGCGAGGCCATTCGAGCTTGTGTTTGCGCCGGGGTAGCGCCGTGGAGGCCAGGGAGCAGGTATTTTCGCCGTCTTGCTGTCACTCGGTGCTCGGCGTTGTCGAGGTGGGTATTTCATTAATTCTTGATTTTTAGACAAGTGTTTACTATTTCTACTCAGATAGTTATTGTTTGCTGAAATCACCGTCGACTGTTAGTATTTTAGCTCGTTCTCGAGTAGGAGCATCGGATTGCGACGAGACTTGGTTCGTTGGATTCTGGACTTCGAAAGGAATCCATGAACCCTTACCTGTGGTTTTTGGTGAAGGTTAGCTTTGTCTAAACCCTTCTCTTCTTGCTGCTGTATTTTTGGACTGAATGGGGATTTTCGACGTTGATAGCTTCGAGTTAGCGCAATTCTTGGGTTCGACAGGGCTACGATCGACCAGCAGGTGGCCGCACAGCTGTGAGAGTGTAGCCGCTGCCAGGGGATACCTTTCGAGGTGGGTTTACATCAGTTTATTCCTAAGTACCGTAATCGTCGACATGTATGATTTTTCAGTTCGGTAATCATGTTGTAGCTTGATATTCGTGATGCTATCCTGGATAAAATCAGTATTGAGAACATGACGAGTAAATCTTAAATGTACATGTTGGACTGGGATTTCACTTAGGAGAAAATACGATTGGAATCGTCATATGCTTAAACTACCAGATTTAGCTCTAGGAGCCGTGATTCGATTGTATCGTTGCGTAGCAGTGCGATAGATACCTGGGGTAGTTTAGAAGGCATTTACGCTCGTGCTGGGATGCCGAGCTTATTTTTCAACAGAGTTTAGGCTGTTTCGGGTCGTTGGGTGCCGTTCGGGTTAGCGGTGGACCCAGATTCTTGTTTTGCCCACAGATTGGCCGAGGGCACGGGGTTTGGTTTGTAGACCTGTTTTGACCCTGTTCACTTGACTTTGGCTAGTTGGAGCCTGATTGAGCTCGACAGAGATACGCTGCATATCGTTGGGTAGCGCCACGAGTGCCACTCCGGAGTCAGGCTTTGTGCTTTCGCGTTTGTGTCGCTCATGCCAGTTGGACTTGCTCTCCACGGACACAGTTAGTGTGGATAGAGCCCGATAGTCGCAACGGCAGGACGGATGTATTCACAGTCCGGGGACGGGTATGCTTACAGTCCCGGTTGGTGGTCAGATTTGACATTTCTACAGTTGGTTAGTGTAGAGCAGATGTGTAGTGATCGATAGCGGTAGAGTTACTTCATGCTTTTCTGACTACTCTCGCTCCCTTCTGTAGACTTAGTGGGTGGACCGATGTTGTTTTGGGCGGTACCCACTGAGGACTACTTCTTTTTACAGTAGTTCTCCACGCCCAGTTGTTATCCATGTTTTTGCAGAGCACAGTTTCGGCTGCTGCGCTTCTCGCGGATCACGATCGAGGCAAGGGCGTCGCGAGTTAGAGCCTACCCATCGTCTGAGCTAGAGATGCCCTACTGCAGGTAGATGTTTTGTTTCGAGTTTCTGTACATAGTAGACTTAACTCGCCAGTGCGAGTAGCTCTGTATTTTGGATTTGGACTATGTATACGAAACTCAGTTTGTTTAGCTTCTGTTTTCTCTAGCAGCTCTCTACTACTGTTCGTAGTAGTGTTTGATTTACAGGTACACTGTCGCTTCGTATACAGAAAAATTTCTTTGTATACGGCGGATTTGTCGCGTGCCCGGGGAACGGGACATCCGCGGGCGTGACAGTGTCGCGTATTTTGGATTTGGACCATGAATACGAAACTCATTTGTTTAGCTCTGTTCTCTAGCTCTCTAACTACTTTACTGTCGTAGTCGTGTTTGATTTACAGGTAAGCTGTCGCTTCGTATACAGAAAAAATTTCTTTGTATACGGCAGATTTGTCGCGTGCCCGGGAACGAGAACATCCAAGGCGTGACAGATTAAGTTTGTATCAGAGCTTTGCTATAGGTCGTTAGGACCTAGGAAACCTAAGTTTGGCAAACCTTAGGAAAGCAAGACGCGAGAGGCGTAATTTATTGCGAAAGTCAATGATTATTTGTTCTAACTCCTCCTAGAGTTGAGTGAGTGACTGAAGAGTGTCTGTTTTGGCTGAGAAATTATGTTGGCTGCAGACGACATAATTTTGGAGGGAAACCAGGGACGCCTTCCAGACTTTCGTTGATTGGGTCAAGAGTGTTTGTGTTTCAACTGACCCCGATCTATTCTTGCAGCTATGTATCGTGCCGAGGTCGACCGTCGTTGCGAGAGCGTGCCAGTTGGCGCGGGATCGTGCGGGATCCCTGAGAGACCTGAGCAGATGGAGCAGAGTACTCGGCAGGAGCAGGGTGACAGACAGAGGCGAGTGCACCTCGAATGAGTAGAGCAGAGGGCCGACCGAGGCTAGCGCTCCCTGATCTTAGTGCACAGTTGGCTGCCCTGACTGAGGTGACGAGGCAGCAGGGGGAGTTATTGCAGAGGTTGTGTGAGAAGATAGCTCAGCCACCGAGTTCAGTACCGAGAGTACCAGAGTCGCCAGTTCCACCCCCGATTACTCCAGTGACCGCACTAGCTGCAGCAGTTCCTCCGTCGGCAGCAGTTCCAGTAGCGCCAGTTGCGTCTGCTAGGGGGCGAGTACCGTTGACTGAGGCCGAGCAGGAGCGCTGGACGGAGAGGTTAGCACGTTTTCGTCGATTTGACCCACCGATCTTCGACGACAGAGGCACTGAGGCCTGGATTGTTGAGGGATAGGTCAGTGCGATGGAGAAGTTATTCAAGAATCTGTTCGTTCCAGAGTGGGAGCAGGTACCTTTGGGAGTACACTGTCTGTCAGGTGATGCACATGATTAGTGGCGCAGAGCGAGGCGAGACCAGGGACTGGTGGCGACACAGTTGAGGTGGGATGAGTTCTGTGGAATGCTGTATGGGATGTATTTCCCCAACAGCATGAAACAGAAGATCGAGGAGGATTTGAAGAGGATCCAGCAGGGTGAGCGGACAGTTCAGGAGTATGTTCGGAAGTTTACTAGGCTCCTGAACTGTGTTCCGTTCGTGGCCAGAGACGAGGCACATAGGGTCTATTTGTTCGAGCAGGGTTTGAGACCCGACCTATTCAGGTTCGTTAGAGCGCAGAGGTCGAGGACTTTGGATGCATCCATTGAGCAGGCATTATGGGAGGAGAGAGGAGAGGTGTCGCTGCGGGAGAGGGCTCAGGGGCCGGGACAGAGTCAGGACAGGAAGCGCCCAGCTCCAGACGACGGAGGTCAGGCGAGTAGCAGGCTCCCGCCGAGGCCTCCACGATCGCGTTCGCAGGGTCGAGGATCCTCGGGGCGTCAGCGATCTAGGGATTCTCGTCAGAGGGGACAGCCAGAGAGGATGCCGTAGTGTGTGATCTACGGAGGACCACACTGGCCCAGACAGTGCGAGCAGAGGGAGGGCCGGTGCTACGGATGTGGTCAGCCGGGACACATGAGGGCAGCTTGTCCTCGAGCAGCATCTCCAGCACCATCATCAGCTTCAGCTCCACCAGCACCTCAGCGGTCATTCAGAGCAGCACCCAGTTACCGCTAGGAGGATAGATCTTCCGTGCCGCGACAGGGTGAGCGGCGACAGCAGGCTCCGAGTGGCAGAGTCTATGCAGTACAGGTGGAGGACTCTACGGCAGCCGACCGAGTGGTGGCAGGTATCACTTTGATTTTCGGCATTCGTACTCGTACTCTTTTTAATACTGGAGCCTCGCATTCTTTTGTTAGCCGAGCATTTGCATTGTTGCATGGTCTAGAGTTAGAGTCCTTATCGCAGGCACGAGAGGTGCAGATCCCCGACCATGTCTTGCAGGTTACAGAGTGTTGTTGGTCCTGTCCGGTGCAGTTAGACTCTTGGGTTATGCTCGCAGACCTGTTGGTGCTAGGGCAGCTGCAGGACTTCGACGTTGTACTAGGTATGGATTGGCTGGCGCGGTACTATGCTACGATCGACTGTGGAGCGAGAACGGTGACGTTCCGCGAGCCTGGCCAGGAGGAGTTTACTTTCAGAGGCTGCAGGAGTACGTTGTTTGCCACCTGGATCTCTTCGGCGAGGGCTCGACAGCTGTTGAGTAGCGGGTGTATCGCTTTTCTAGCGACTGTTGTGGAGGTACCTACGGCGGTGCCGGGACTCGAGGACATCCCAGTAGTCCGCGAGTTTCCGGATGTGTTTCTCCCTGAGTTGACGACGTTGCCGTCGGAGAGGGAGATTGAGTTTGTGATTGATGTAGTTCCGGAAACTGCACCAATCTCAAAGGTACCTTATCGGATGGCGCCGGCAGAGCTGAGAGAGCTAAAGGCACAGCTTCAGGATTTGATGGATAGAGGGTTTGTGAGACCCAGTGTGTCGCCTTGGGGAGCGCCGGTGTTATTTGTAAAGAAGAAGGATGGTTCGCTCAGGTTATGTGTGGATTACCGGAAGCTGAATAAGGTGACCATCAAGAATAAGTATCCCTTGCCGCGCATTGATGATTTGTTTGATCAGCTGCAGGGATCTTATGTCTTCTTGAAGATTGATCTCCAGTCAGGTTACCACCAGCTGAGGGTGAGGGCCGAGGATGTTCCCAAGACGGCTTTTCGGACTCGGTACGGGCATTATGAGTTCACGGTGATGCCTTTTGGATTGACGAATGCCCCTGCCGCATTCATGGATTTGATGAACAGAGTGTTCAAGCCGTTCTTTGATAGGTTTGTGGTAGTCTTCATAGACGATATCCTGATATACTCCCGGAGTGATGCTGAGCATGAGGAGCACTTGAAGATTGTGCTACAGCTTCTGCGAGAGAAGAAGCTGTATGCCAAGTTGAAGAAGTGCGAGTTCTGGCTACGGGAGGTTGCTTTCTTGGGCCACGTAATTTCAGCCGAGGGCGTAGCAGTGGACCCGAAGAAGATCGAGGCAATTCGAGATTGGCCTAGACCGACGACGGTGACTGAGGTACGGAGCTTCCTGGGACTGGCAGGATATTACCGTCGGTTTATGGAAGGCTTTGCGAAGCTTTCCACACCTCTCACACGCTTGACTCAGAAGGGGATTCGTTTTGTCTGGAGTGATGACTGTCAGAGGAGCTTTGACAAGTTGAGACTGAGGTTGACGTCGGCTCCTATCCTTGCCTTTCCGGTGATGGAGGATGGATTTGTGATCTACAGTGATGCATCGCACAGTGGACTTGGTTGGGTGCTGATGCAGCATGGTAGGGTAATTGCTTATGCTTCACGGCAATTAAAGGATTATGAAAAGAATTACCCTACGCATGACTTGGAGCTTGCCGCGGTGGTTTTTGCTTTGAAGCTCTGGCGGCATTATTTGTACCGCGAGCACTGCGAGGTCTTCACCGATCATAAAAGTCTCAAGTATCTGTTCACACAGAGGGAGCTGAACCTGAGACAGCGCCGGTGGTTGGAGTTATTGAAGGACTATGACATTAGTATTCAGTATCATCCTGGCAAGGCGAATGTGGTGGCAGATGCGTTGAGCAGGAAGTCAGTGCAGAGCCTGAGTTTGAGGATTACTGAGCAGAGACCCCTACTCGAGGAGCTACAGCGGCTGGGACTCGAGATAGTACCCCCTGGGTCTACGGCGAGGCTGACGTCTCTAGTGTTGCAGCCCACTCTGTTGGATAGGATCCGAGAGAAACAGAGTGGAGATCCGTACTTGTTGAGGATTAGAGAGCAGCTAGACAGGGGGCAGGCTGAGGGATTTGCTTTGGACAGTTCGGGAGTACTACGGTACATGGACCGACTGTGTGTGCCCGTGGATCCTGAGATTCGAGCGAACATTCTGAGAGAGGCTCATTGTTCCCCTTATACGGTTCACCCTGGGGGAACCAAGATGTACAAGGATCTTAAGGCACGGTTTTGGTGGCCTGGAATGAAGAGAGACATTGGCAGATTTGTGGCTCAGTGTTTGACTTGCCAACAGGTGAAGGCCGAGCATCAGGTGCCTGCTGGTAAGCTTCAGAGTCTGCCAGTGCCCGAGTGGAAGTGGGAGTACATCACTATGGACTTTGTCGTTGGATTGCCTAGAGCGCAGGGTGGCTACGACGCAATTTGGGTGATAGTAGACAGACTGACCAAGTCTGCTCACTTCCTACCGTTTCAGACTACCTGGTCCAGAGAGAGACTCGCGCAGCTATACTTAGATGAGATTGTTAGGCTGCACGGCGTGCCAGTGTCGATTATATCAGACAGAGACCCGAGATTTGTATCACATTTCTCGAGGAGTTTGCAGACAGCCTTGGGTACACAGTTGCATTTTAGCACGGCGTTCCACCCACAGACAGATGGTCAGTCAGAGCGGACTATACAGACTCTAGAGGACATGCTGAGGGCATGCGTCCTGGATTTTGGAGGAGGGTGGTATCGACATGTGAGACTAGTTGAGTTTGCGTACAACAACAGTTATCAAACGAGCATTCAGATGGCTCCGTTTGAGGCGTTGTATGGACGCAAATATCGATCCCCCCTGTTTTGGAGTGATGTGGGTGAGCGGAGGATACTTGGACCGGAGATCTTACTTGAGGCTGAGGAAAAAGTGAGAGTCGTCCGACGACACCTTCTGACAGCACAGAGCCGACAGAGGAGCTACGCCGATACCAGGAGACGAGACTTGGAGTTTCAGGTCGGAGATCATGTTTTTCTCAAAGTCTCGTCGTCCAGAGGATACGCCGATTTGGAGTACGTGGAAAGCTTAGTCCACGGTTTGTTGGCCCGTTCGAGGTATTAGAGCGTATCGGACCGGTGGCTTACAGGATAGCTCTACCCCCGCGACTTGCTGGCATCCATGATGTTTTCCACGTCTCAGCACTGAGGAGATACGTTTTCGACCCCTCTCACGTGATTGACTTCACTCCACTCGAGATTGGCGAGGATCTGAGATACGAGGAGCGACCGTTGCGGATTCTTGCTCGTGAGACGAAAGTATTGCGCAACCGGGTCATTCCGTATGTGAAAGTGCAGTGGAGCCATCACGAGAAGCGGGATGCGACTTCGGAGCCTGAGACGGTGATGAGGGAAGCTTATCCCTACCTGTTTGATGCCTGAGCAGAGGTATGTTTCAGTTTCGCGGACGAAACTTTTATAGAAGGGGAGGATGTGAGATCCCTTGTGTTCAGCTGTGGAGGCTTGCCGACAGCTCTGGAGAGTGTCGGGACAAGTCCGAGTCGCGTTGGCGTCAAATAGACGTAAAACGGACTCCGTGCGACGCGAGGGCAGCTTATAGCGAAGAAATCTGCAAAACTGCAGATTTCTCTGCTTGCTGTACTGGTACAACCAGCGTGGCTGTACCGGTACAACCATCGTGCAGAGGATTAGCAGCTCTCGGGTTGGCTCTTGTACCGGTACAAGAGCCCGTGTACCGGTACAAGGGGGTAGGTAGAGGGTTAATTTGGTAATTCCCTCCCTCATTTGTTTCACCCCTCACTCCCTTCTATGTAGCTTCATGTAGAGAGAGAGAGAGAGAGAGAGGTCTTCTTGATGCAATTCTCCCTCTCTCACTCTCACTCTCATCCAGTTGAAGGCTTAGGAGCTCGGTTGGAGTTTTGTCGCCGACGTCGCGCCGCGAGGCCGTTCGAGCTTGTGTTTGAGGCCGGGGTAGCACGTGGAGGCCGGGCGAGCAGGGATTTTCGCCATTCTTGCTGTCACTCGGGTGCTCGGTGTTGTCGAGGTGGGTATTTCATTAATTCCTTGATTTTTAGGCAAGTGTTTACTATTTCTACTCGGATAGTTATTGTTTGCTGAAATCCACCGTCGACTGTTAGTATTTTAGCTCATTCTCGACGTAGGAGCATCGGATTGCGACGAGACTTGGTTCGTTGGATTCGGGACTTCGAGAGGAATCCACTAAGCCCTTACCTGTGGTTTTTAGTGAAGGTTAGCTTGGTCGAAACCCTTCTCTTCTCTGCTGCTGTATTTTTGGACTGAATTGGGAATTTTCGACGTTGATAGCTTCGAGTTAGCGCGATTCTTGGGTTCGAAGGGCTACGATCGACCCAGCAGGTGGCGCCACAGCTATGAGAGTATACCGCTGCCAGGGGATACCTTTCGAGGTGGGTTTACATCGGTTTATTCCTAAGTACCGTAATCGTCGACATGTATGATTTTTCAGTTTCGGTAATCATGTTGTAGCTTGATATTCGTGATGCTATCCTTGATAAAATCAGTATTGAGAATATGACTAGTAAATCTTAAATGTACATGTTGGACTAGGATTTGACTTAGGAGAAAACACGATTGGAATCGTCATATACTTAAACTACCAGATTTAGCTCTAGGAGCCGTGATTCGATTGTATCGTTGCAGTAGCAGTGCGATGAATACCTGGGGTAGTTTAGAAGGCATTTACGCTCGTGCTGGGATGCCGAGCTTATTTTTCAACAGAGTTTAGGCTGTTTCGGGTCGTTCGGTGCCGTTCGGGTTAGCGGTGGACCCAGATTATTGTTTTGGTCACAGATTGTGCCGAGGGCACGGGGGTTTGGTTTGTAGACCTGTTTTGACCCTGTTCACTTGACTTTGGATAGTTGGAGCCTGATTGAGCTCGACAGAGATACGCTGCATACTCGGTTGGGTAGCGCCCACGAGTGCCACTCCGGAGTCAGGCTTTGTGCTTTCGCGTTTGTGTCGCTCATGCCAGTTGGACTTGCTCTCCACGGACCAGTTAGTGTGGATAGAGCCCGATAGTCGCAACCGGGCAGGGACGGATGTATTCACAGTCCCGGGGACGGGTATGCTTACAGTCCCGGTTGGATTGGGTCAGATTTGACATTTCCTACAGTTGGTTAGTGTAGAGCATGATAGTGTAGTGATCGATAGCGGTAGAGTTACTTCATGCTTTTCTGACTACTCTCGCTCCCTTCTGTAGACTTAGTGGGTGGACCGATGTTGTTTTGGGCGGTACCCACTGAGGACTACTTCTTTTTACAGTAGTTCTCACGCCCAGTTGTTATCCATGTTTTTGCAGAGCCACAGGTTTCGGCTGCTGCGCCTTCCGCGGATCACGATCGAGGCAAGGGCGTCGCGAGTTAGAGCCCTACCCATCGTGCTGAGCTAGAGATGCCCCTACTGCAGGTAGATGTTTTGTTTCGAGTTTCTGTACATAGTAGACTTAACTCGCCAGTGCGAGTAGCTCTGTATTTTGGATTTGGACTATGTATACGAAACTCAGTTTGTTTAGCTTCTGTTTTCTCTAGCAGCTCTCTACTACTGTTCGTAGTAGTGTTTGATTTACAGGTACAGCTGTCGCTTCGTATACAGGAAAAATTTCTTTGTATACGGCGGATTTGTCGGCGTGCCCGGGGAACGGGACATCCGGGGCGTGACAGTGTCGGCGTATTTTGGATTTGGACCATGAATACGAAACTCAGTTTGTTTAGCTTCTGTTTTCTCTAGCAGCTCTCTACTACTGTTCGTAGTAGTGTTTGATTTACAGGTACAGCTGTCGCTTCGTATACAGAAAAAATTTCTTTGTATACGGCAGATTTGTCGGCGTGCCCGGGGAACGAGACATCCAAGGCGTGACAGATTAAGTTTGTATCAGAGCTTTGCTATAGGTCGTTAGGACCTAGGAAACCTAAGTTTGGCAAACCTTAGGAAAGCAAGACGCGAGAGGCGTAATTTATTGCGAAAGTCAATGATTATTTGTTCTAACTCCTCCTAGAGTTGAGTGAGTGACTGAAAGAGTGTCTGTTTTGGCCTGAGAAATTATGTTGGCTGCAGACGACATAATTTTGGAGGGAAACAGGGACCGCCTTCCAGACTTTCGTTGATTGGGTCAAGAGTGTTTTGTTTCAACTGACCCCGATCTATTCCTTGCAGCTATGTATCGTCGCCGAGGTCGACCGTCGTTGCGAGAGCGTGCCCAGTTGGCGCGGGATCGTGCGGGATCCCCTGAGAGACCTGAGCAGATGGAGCAGAGTACTCGGCAGGAGCAGGGTGACAGACCAGAGGCGAGTGCACCTCGAATGGTAGAGCAGAGGGCCCGACCGGAGGCTAGCGCATCCCCTGATCTTAGTGCACAGTTGGCTGCCCTGACTGAGGTGACGAGGCAGCAGGGGGAGTTATTGCAGAGGTTGTGTGAGAAGATAGCTCAGCCACCGAGTTCAGTACCGAGAGTACCAGAGTCGCCAGTTCCACCCCCGATTACTCCAGTGACCGCACTAGCTGCAGCAGTTCCTCCGTCGGCAGCAGTTCCAGTAGCGCCAGTTGCGTCTGCTAGTGAGTATTACGGGCATGGCTCAGGCTTTTCGGCAGAACCCTTGTAGGAGCCGGGAGTGGGAGTCGACCACCATTGGACTGACCTCTAGTTAGAAGTTCTTCTGTATTCTAGGGACGTCGACTAGTTTGTTTAGTAGTTACGCGCCGTTCCCTATGAATAAGAACTACCAGTGGAATAAGTCGAAGGCCATTAGGTGTGTATTGGACTCGCTTGGTAGGAAGAAGAAATGTTTATTGTGGCCGCGAGGGGTTCCGCTGTGTGACCCAGAGTGTTTGGGAGATAGGTAGTTTAGGACTTCGACACGGAAATCGAGAGAGTCGAGACGGCCGCGGTAGGCTATTCCATGGAAACTCTAACCACGTCAAAGGCCTTGATGTAGTTAGTGTTTGAGTTAGAGGGAGAGGCTGCCGTTGCAGCAGTTGAGTCCCTCTTTGTGTAGGCCTTTGAGCGCCTGATGACCCTACAGGAGCTCAGGGCCGTGGCGGCATCCATGGAGGTGTTGTCAGCGATCTTTTCGCTATGTGGGCGATGAGTTGTCGACAGCTCGGGAGCGGCTTCTCTAGGTCCACCGTTTGTTGCATGAGGACGTCGGAGACTTTCATTTGAGGAGGACCGGTCCGAGCGCCTTGCAGTGGCAAGAGCGAGGTGTCAGCTAGCATCGTATCATGGCGCGGTCGGTTAGGTATGGATCATGTTGCAGCTTCAGGACGTCGACGGGATCGTGGTTGTCCAGACGCTCGTATTGGGTTCTCAGATTGACGTGGCCTGTCCTGGTTGTTGTGAGACATTGGACGTTCTGTACCAGCCCCTAGACGTGGAGAGCACGGACGCTATTCCTGAGATTGAGATCTGGTACGTTGTTACGTTTACGAGCCGATTGTTTTCTTACGCTCCGAGGTCATAATTTTTCTCATGCTCATGCTTACGGCTTTTAGTTTCACTATGGACGGTGGTGAGCCAGCCGACGGCATCTCAGGAGGTGGACATGACGTATCTGAGACGGTGAGCCTCGGACGACAGCGGCGAGTGGGACAGCGCCGTGCCTTCTAGATAGGAGGATCGCCATTGACCCACGACGAGACTTACTGGCGACTCCACGACCACCTCGACTTCGACTACTACCACGACCTCTACGACGAGCTCCTGTTCGACGGGAGTACACAGGGCCGACTGGTGTAGGCATCGTGGCCGGGAGGGAGACGAGCGTGACAGACCCGGTCACACCAGGAGGCATCTAGTGTGTGATGCCGTAGGAGAGACCGACAGGGGAGACTGCTCTTAGGGATCTAGCGACTGCGGGGCTCCTAGGAGCTGGGACGCTTGCGCTAGCACCTCCGGAGCCGCCCTCGGACGATGAGCGGACTGGAGGCAGCAGACCTCGACCCGCGAAGGACAGGACTGAGACAGGGCCGGGGACTCGGGAGAGGGCGTCGCTGTGGAGAGGAGAGAGGAGGGTATTACGGACGAGTTACCTACGTAGGTTTCAGGAGCTGGAGACGCGAGATTGCTTGGACTTATCCAGCCCAGAGTTTGGGACGAGCTTGTTTATCTGGGATACACGGAGCAGAGACCGGTGCTTGCCTTGTGTCAAGTCCTCGGATCATTTGAAGGCTTGTATGAGGACTTGACAGGCGAGTGGGACGACCTAGGAGAAGTTTAGGAGGAGCTAGAAGACAAAGTACGACAACCCCTTTATGTAGGGTATGTCGTAAGGTGTCTTGAGTAGGGTGGAGTTGACACAGCGGTGGTCAGGGACCAGAGCGGAGCGAGACGCGGTGATTAGTACACGTAGTGGACTGTCTGTCACATGAGGGTTTCCATGGACGAGGGTGAGACCTTGCTTGTCTAAGAACTTATTGAAGAGGTAGCGTGACTGGATAGGGAGTTGTTAGGTCCGGAGTCACGGAGACAGCAGCTTCTAGCCACCCAGTTTAGCTGCTTTTGCACGATTGGAGAGGCAGGTCGCGAGGACGAGCCGGAGTCAGTTGCCATGAGCGGGGNACGAGTGCCACTCCGGAGTCAGGCTTGTGCTTTTGCGTTGGTGTCGCTCATGCCAGTTGGACTTGCTCTCCACGGACCAGTTAGTGTGGATAGAGCCCGATAGTCGCAACGGGGCAGGGACGGGTGTATTCACAGTCCCGGGGATGGGTATGCTTACAGTTCCGGTTGGATTGGATCAGATTTGACATTTCCTATAGTTGGTTAGTGCAGAGCATGATAGTGTAGTGATCGATAGCGGTAGAGTTTACTTCATGCTTTTCTGACTACTCTCTCTCCCTTCTGTAGACTTAGTGGGTGGACCTATATTGTTTTGGGCGGTACCCACTGAGTACTACTTATTTTTACAGTAGTTCTCACGCCCAGTTGTTACCCATATTTTTGCAGAGCCACAGGTTTCGGCTGCTGCGCCTTCCGCTGATCAGGATCGAGGCAAGGGCGTCGCGAGTTAGAGCCCTACCCGTCGTGCTGAGCTAGAGGTGCCCCTACTGCAGGTAGATGTTTTGTTTCGAGTTTCTGTACATAGTAGACTTAACTCGCCAGTGCGAGTAGCTCTATATTTTGGATTTGGACTATGTATACGAAACTCAGTTTGTTTAGCTTCTATTTTCTCTAGCAGCTCTCTACTACTGTTTGTAGTAGTGTTTGATTTACAGGTACAGCTGTCGCTTCGTATACAGGAAAAATTTCTTTTTATACGGCGGATTTGTCGGCGTGCTCGGAGAACGAGACATCCAGGGCGTGACAAAACCAAATTAGGTACCATATGAAAGATTCAATGTTTTAGAATTTGAAATCGATAATTCAAATTGGTTGGATCAGGTTGCACATCCAAAAAAAACAGACTTTCGAAAAAAAAACCTTTTTTTTAATTTTTCGCCCGTTGGGTTTGAAGAAAAATAAGTATTTTTAAAAATCTTATTTTCGTATTTCAAAGAAAATTAGCACTTTCTTTTCCTAATTTTTTTTTAGAGAAACGAAGATACTAGTTTTCCATAAAATATTGGAAAAAAGTATTTTCATAAAATATTTTTTTTGTTAAAATCAAAAGGACGAAAATTTGAAAGAACAGTTTTTTATGAAAAAAAAATTTCTTCTTAATATTTTTTTTATATTTTTTCGAAAACCGAATAATTTCTAAGTGTGTGTTTGGATTGAGTACAAGAGGAGGGATAAGAGGGTTATCCCCCCTCGTGTACCAAAACACCATTTGGGTGGGTGGGAACAAGTTGTTCCCACCCAATACTTTGGTGGGAACAACTTGTTCCCACCCCCCGGGTTGATTTTTATTTTAAGTTTAAATTTAAATTTTTAAAATTTATAATTTAAAATTATAAATTTTAAAGTTTAAATTTTAAATTTTAAATTTTAAATTTGATATTTTTAGTTTTTAAATTTTAAATTTGATATTTTATATCTTTGAAATTTAAATTTGGTCCTAAATTTAAATTTTGATATTTAAAATTAAAATTTTTGAAAATTAGAATTTTAAATTTTAAAATTTAAAAGTTAAAATTTTTAATTTAAAATTATAAGTTTAAAATTTAAATATTCAAATTCAATTATAGGAATAATATCATTATTTTTTATTTATAACTAACAACTATTCCTCTTATTCCCAATAACCAATCAAATACAATTTTTCTAGTTCCAGCTTATACTCACATTTTCATCCAAATAAAAAAGCACGCTTGTTCTTAAAAAAGTTCATACTTATACCTATCCCCGATATAACTAGTTCCTACTAATTTCCGAACCAAACGGCGCCTTTCGCTATTACTTCTCCGTTCCAACACGTGGGACTTTCGCTGCGATCCATTAGAGATACTCTTTACTTCCCTCATCCAAAACAAATAAGGCAATGTGTAAGCCGTGCAAATTTAAGTTCACTTTTTGGTAACTCAAAATCAATGCAATCATGCAATTCTCCATGTAATGTGTTAATAACTTCAACTTCAACAGGTGCAAAATACAAGTGCGCGTAGTTATCATGGTACATGTTTATATTAAATAGCTTATAGAATTATGATGGTGATTTTAAAAATAACAGGTGAATCATGAGTAGCACGTTTGGAGAGGGAAAAAAAGTGAAAAAGTACAATCCGGAAAGAAAATAGTTCGCTTGATGAAACCAAGTGAATTCAACTACTACCCTAATTAATTAACACGACAAAGGTTTCTTCTCCTGTCAAATCGTTGATTAAGAATTTATATCAATGATTGCATAATACTATTGAACTTGATCTGAAATATTTTGAAATAATCTAAAAAATCAAATTAGTAATATTTTGAAAGTTATTTATAATAAACAATTTTTTATAGCCCATGTAAATCATTTGACTATATCACGGCATAGAACGATCCAAATCGATTAATTTGATTTTTTTTTTTTTTTTTGATTTCTATCTTCATCAAGTTTTATGATCCCAATCTTGTTGAGATCGAGGCTCTAGTCTTTATTTTCACAATATTATTCAGATTTAACCATCGTTTTTCGATCTTTGATGCACTAGATAATGACTAAAAATTTGTATAGTTTTGATTTATGAATAATTGAAATATTCTAAATTATATTTGATGGTACTGATTACCATCTCGTACTTCCGATTACTAAAGGCAACTTGACAAAATTAATGAAATAGTAGGTGGGTTGGCACTAAACAGGAAAAAGGAGGGAAAGAGGTTGAATAATGTAGAAGCATGATTTGCTCTGATACCACTTGTTGAAAACGTGATTTTCTCTGATATCAATTGTTGGAACTGATATTTGTGCTAATACCGATTATATAACCCAAGATCTAAAATCGAACAAAATAATATGAAGAAGAGATATTGGAGGATGAAAAAATAACTAAACTAATACTTTATTAATAAAAAGCAATTAATTACATTCTGGGCAACACCCATACAACCATATCTACTATGGCTTTTCATCTATTAACCCATGCCTAACTATATTTCGATGGTGGATAATATTACACACATTTTGTCACGCCCCGGGACCGGCGAAGGCCCTCCCGGTAGCGTGCCCAGACCCGCCATATGTCTACACATATAAGGCGTCTAGAATAAAAGCGGAAGTAAAAGCAAGTAGTATGACAAATAGAAAAAGTGAAATAACTAGCAACTAATGATATCAGAGCAAGTAAGGTTCTATCATCTATACCAAAGTAAAGAAAATAAAGCTAGTCAACCAAAGATAACCATAAGTAGTACAATAACCGTCTCTAGAACAAAAATGGTGGTCTCTATACATATACGGGTACAACTCTCAACCTCTCACAAAAAAAAACCACGAGAGGCAGACCACCTATCGAACGATCCCTCGGTAAACGCGCTAGCCCGAGGCGATACCCTTTTCGTGATCCCTGGCCTCTCCCTGCGTGGAAGGCTCTGAAAAACAACGAGAAAAAGAGGGCGTGAGAACTATAATTTATAGTTCCCAGTGGGCAATTACTGACCTCAACTCTATGCACCACTAGACCCCAAAAGAAAAGGGTAAGTACAATAATAATAGCAATACTGACTGCGATATAAGGCATAATTAAAATGCTAAATTACTAAACTCAAGTATAAACGATGTCATGGTGATGTACATCTGCGATATCATAATAGTATGTCCAATGGCAATAGCTGAGTGTCATTAACCTTATCAATACATGATGCATAAGTTCTGTCATGGCAACCAAGTATGCTTTAATGCAATAAAAGACTATCAAGTATACTGCATGTCTCAACACTATGCTAAAAGCATATAAATGTAATTCAACTACTAAACCTAACTAGTAGTGATTAACCATTCTCAACACCGTGTCGATTTCCATTCCAATCAAGGACCTACCCAAGGATAGTCCAGCTTGTGCCGCCTAAGTGCCTGTGGTAGCCCAACATCCCTACTCTTGGAATGTGTCTGTCCCACTCGACCCCGTAGGCTTCTCAATACCGCACGAGCGAACATAAGTCGCGTAGGCTAACTCCGGAGTGCCGGCTTGTAGGGAGCGACCCTCACAAGCATGTGCGAATGAACACAATTGGCAAGCAAGCATAGTCCAAGTCTCAAATATCCAATCCTCATGTCTCTAACATGGTATGGTCACTAGCATCCCGAAGATCTAGTTTAAGTCACAATGTGAAGTTTCAACATTTGCTACGCCTAGTGCCCCTTGATGACACTTAGGCAATTTGATGTTCAACATGTATTCCCAAATTCCTCAATGGCCCTATCCGCTAGGTTCTCACATATCCCGAGCTCAATGCCGCTTGATGACATTAACTCTCTAGTTCACATACCTTCTAAATGGCAATTTTATCAACTTTCATGCCACAAGTAAACTTAAGTTTAAATGCATGAATCCGAACTCATTTACACTATAGAAGCATGAAACCAAGTCTCATAAAGAATGCTAAATGCAACCAAAGATCTCCCAAGCAACTCTCTACTACATAGAGGTCCAAAATTTCATCATATGTAACATATGCATTTTAAGCATTCTAAAAATCATAATAAATACATTTAGTATGAACATGCATGCTTTTTCAATTTACGGAGCATATATAACCATATATGAGGATTTCTCATATGTAGGCTAGGTCAAATCCACCGAACCGTCGCGTAGGGTCTCGATCCGCCGAACAAAGTTGTCCCCGAGTCTCAAAATACCCTAAAAGTATTGAGCGACAAGATACAAGGGCATTACGATCAACTATGAGATCAAACATTAACAAATTTAGCAAAAGGGCTAAAACTCACCCAATGAGTGAAAAATCTCTCTCAAGCTCCAAAAGAGAGCTAAATCCCTTCCAATCCAAGCCCAAGAAAGGTTCTAAACCAACTAATTAAGCTCCAAAAGCCCTAGATTCAAAACGCCCAAAATAAGCCCTAAAACCTCATTCTAGGGTTTCATCTCAAACCATCAACAAAAATCCAATCTAAAGGGAGAGGATAAGTGGACTACCTCTTAGAAGCTTCAATCTAAGCTCTAAACTCTTGAAATCCCAAGATCTTCCCTCAACAATCCACCAAGACCAAGCTCCAAGCTTCACAATGGTGGAAAAGCAAAGAAAAGGGAAAAGAGAAGGATCAACACTTAAATCGCAAGCTAAAAAGAGATCAAATCCAAAGGGGGTGAAGGGGAGAGGTGCCCTATCTTTCCTCCTGCAGTGGTGAGCTCAAAGGAGGGCCCTAGAGGCGTGGGTGCTGATATAAGAGACCCACAAACGCAAAAACACCCCTGCAGTTCAAACTGCACAAAATCAGCCTCCTTATACCGGTACACGGGCTCTTGTACCGGTACAAGGTCCACGAAAATGCAAACCCGAGGCTCGGGTCGCGGGGTCTGCGGCTCTATACCGGTACAAGCCCGATGGCTGTACCGGTACAACCATCAATCCTTGTACCGGTACAAGACCAATCTTGTTCCGGTACAAGCTCTGCTGCAGGCTAACCCGAGAGCTGTCCAATGAATCCAAATTTTGGATTTTGGTACCAAGCTTAAAACCACAATTCTCGGGACTCGAACCATAGTCGGAACACTGTCAACGACCCACCAGAAAGTCTGGAAAAGCTCGACACACAGATCAAACACTCGAACCTCGCAATTTGCAAAGGCCCAGTGTGTTACACATTTATAGCCATCTATATATAGGCATAAATCAAAATCCTAATAACAATAATTGAACCAAATTTAAACTTATCTCTTATGTCTAATCAACAAAATATTAAGAGATAAACTTGACAGAAATAAATCTAAACTAATCAAAAATATTGGGTTACTTATCAAAATCCTCCATTAACCCAATTTTTCGATGTAAGCGGCTTCGTAAATATATCACTTGATTCTCGTTTCTACAAAAGTGTAGTTCGATCTCGTTCTTCTTCACACAAGTTCTCAAATATAATGATAACGGACTTCAATATGTTTACATCTTTCATGAAAAATTAGATTTTTTGCGATTGCTGTAGCCTAGCTATTATCACAAAATATTTTTGTAGGTGCCTTTTGACTTTCACCAAATTCTTCGAGAACTCTTCTAAGCCAAATTGCTTGTATAGCGCTTGTTGACGCCGCCACATATTCGGCTTATGCTGTCGAGAGATTTACGATATCATGTTTCTTCGATGACCATGTGAATGCGCCGCTTGCAAGAAAAAATACGTTGCCTGATGTGCTTTTCCGTTCTTATATGTTGTCTGCCCAATCGCTATCAGTGAGTCCGATTAGTTCGGATTTGCCACCGTAAGCGTAAAAAATACTATAGTTAACCATTCCTTTTATATAGCGTAAAATACGCTTTGCTGCCCGTAGATGCATCTAAATCGGCTTTTCCATATATCTGCTGATCAACCCAACACCATAGGCTATGTCAGGTCTAGTTGCGGTTGAGTAGTGCAGGCTACCCACCAACTGTTTGAAATATGTAGGATTAACGAGCTTTCCATCTCCTTTCTTGTTGAGCTTTAATCCAATCTCTACTGGGGTAACGACCGGTTTACAATCCACCATCCAAAACTTTTCAAGTATTTCTCCTGTATATTTCTTTTGAGAAATAAAATACTTTGATTTTTTTGTGAAACTTCGATGCCCAGATAATAAGCTATATAGCCCATATCGGTCATCTCAAACTCATTAGTCATGCTCTTTTTAAATTCATCAAATCATAACAGATGATAAATCCAATTTTACTTTGGATAATTACATATCCTAATCATAATCAAATAAAAAATTTAAACTTATCTATAACTATATTTTAATTAAGTTTGAATTATTATTTCCAACATCCTCCCTTAATCCAAACCTCATCTCCAACTTACAAATTCCGTGAAACGCGCACTTTGATTTTGCAATCTATGTTGCTGTTGTTGTCGTCGTGTTTGAGTTATGCAACATGACGCATGTCCAATGATGTTGCCATGCACGAAATTTTTGCCATCTGTAGTTGTGATTATTCACATCATCCTTATAGATATGTGAATTCCTGCAAATATCTTGAAAAACATGTATTTTTGAAAAAATTGCATCGATATGAATTTTGTAATTTTGTAGTAGACGAGGAAAGTCTAATCGACACGGATGTTTGTTCGATACATTGATCTCGTATGAATTTTCATGTGCTTTCTACTTTCGTAAGTCTAATTTGTGATTTGCATCTTCGATCACATCAAAATAATGGTAAACTTCCTTCCTACTTTGCTGTATAATTTCTTTATCAATAGAAATTTTTTCAATCATATTATCATAGTGAACTTTCTCGTCGATCTAAGCTGCACCGTTTTGATCATCAATATACTCTGCACGAATATGATCTTCTTCATAATTTGATAAAATTTTTCTTTCCAAATTGGGGTTTCTGTATTTTCGCTGTTAGGTTGAATTTTTTCTTCTTTTTGAATTTCATTCTCTTCCTGCAAATATTCTCCTCCAATTTTCGATAGCATTTTGCACGCTTCTCGTATCGTCTTTATCGTTAAAATTTTTTCAACGAACGATAGATCCACTGCTTGAAAAATATATGATAAAACTTCTCTATCTCCTTTTCTCAATTCTTATTTACCAAATTCTTTTCATAATTTTCATTCTCTACTACATCCCATAAATCTTGAGATTCTAAAAAATATCGAATGATGATTTTTCATCGTTTAAAGTCCGTTCCATCAAATTTTGGTAAGAAATGTTGAATAAACCAATTATCTAAATCCATAACAAAAACTTGAAAATCTGAAAAATAAGTTTTAGATTTGTACCTTTCAGTTTGGATGATATCCTTAGTTCATCGAGATCTCGGCGAATTTTCTGTACTTCGGCTTGCTTGCCTAGCCCTCCTGGCTATCTGGTCAAGTCTTCTTGGATCACTTCACGAGCTCTCCTTACTCTCTTTTCTTCAAGCGTCGCAACCACCTGCTATCGTGTGTTGTGCCGAGGCCAACTTCTTCAAAGCAATTCATTCGCCTTGGGTTCACCTGAACGTCACCTTCATTGATCAAACAAGGCCCAAGTTCGAATTCTATTTGATTCACATTTCCAACTAAGTTTATTTCTAAATGAAATAAACGAAGGGAATAGCATGCTACCTATCTCTCAAAAAAAAAGAAACTACAAGTCGCTTGACTTTGACGTAGCTATTCGGTACATTGGATTTATATTCTTTTCGAATATATTAATTGTCATCTGGTTTATAAGTCATATGTTACTTTGCGGCCCTGATACCAATTGCAGAAGCGTGATTTGCTCTAATACCACTTGTTGAAAGGAGAAGAGTATAAAACTAAATCTTTATTAAATATTCTTGGACTAATTTCGATGGTGGATAATTTTTCATGCATTTACAGCCGTCTATATATAGGTATAAATCAAAATCCTAATAACAATAATTGAACCAAATTTAAACTTATTTCTTATGTCTAATCAACAAAATATTAAAAGATAAACTTGACATAAATAAATCTAAACTAATCAAAAATATTGAGTTACTTATCAACAAATAAGAGTTAAAAAAAAAAAAAAAAAAGCTACATTTATATGTTTCAAAAACCGTGTATATCTTACATTCTCTCATCCTAAGGTTTTATATAATTTAAAATTTTTGTATTTAAAATAAGGAGAGACCCCTGAAGTGTAGGCTATTTTTTTTATATATTTATTTTAGTAATTAAGTTTCCTTTAACTTCTATTTTTTAAAATAAAAATATTGTTAAAGTTTATGCCTCAATTAGCTAATACCAATTAAGTAAATCGAGTCTAAAGTATTAAATTTGATAAAAATCGTCAATTGTTTTAGTTAAGGTTAAAATTACTTGATTCTAAAAGATCAAAAGTTGAAGTTATCTCAATAAAAATAAAAATATAAAAAAAATATATATAGTTAAGAGGGCTAATTAATAAATTGCCTAATGTTGAGGGGCCTTCATACATTTTTACCAAAATAATATAATATATACTAATTAAAGACATCTCGGGAGGCGAGGTTTGCATTGAGAAATAAGTGGCATGAGAATAAATGAGATCTCATTCCGAAAATTTTGGTTTACCTCTAAATTTTCTTAGACATATTTTTGGTATAATATAAATTGAAGGATAAACTTTAAATACCATTCACGTGGTTTCAAACTTTTTTACTTTAATACCATGTAGTTTAAAGTGTATTAATTTAGTATTATGTTGTTTCATTTTTCTCTTTTCGTCAGCCCTCTGCTAACATTTCATTAAATCGTGTACAAAAAACTTCAGATACTCTACCTAAGTTCATCGAATATTCACTTTAGTACTTTTTAGTTTTAACTTTATTACTGATTAACGAAAAAAAATTAGTGGAGGGATAATAAAAAGAATAAAATGAAACCATAAGGTACGAAAGTGATATATTTTAAACTATAGGGTACTAAAGTGAAAAAGTACGAAACTATTGGGATGGTATTTGAAGTTTTTTCTAGATTGAAAGATACTTTACTTGTCATTCCTTGCGTTAGATTTAATATGACAAAATTAATATATTCTAAATATGCATTAAATAAAATTTTGAGAACGTGCGCTTTCTATTGATAAATAAAAAAAAAAAAATAAAGGAATGAGATTTTTCGAAGTAAAATGATATTCAATCTAAAAAGATGGACAATTTTGAAAACAAAAAATAACAAAACTTTCACTTTTATAAATAGTGTAGAGACTTTTTTTTTTTTTTTTTTTCCTTCCAACACAGGAGGCTCTATAAAAGGCTTGTTGTTTTCACAGGATCTTAAACATCTCGTTGGATGTTTTAATCATCTAAACTATGATGGTTTGGTATATTTTTATAAGGCGCGGATATATGTAAATTATAAGCCTAATATTAAAAATTGTGTTTTATTGTAAATATATATATATTGCTCAAAATCCGTTTGTTATTGAAGTTTCTCTAGCGCTGCACGTACGGAAATAAATAGAATATTTTTTTATCATATTTTTTTCATCTTAAAAAAAATCGCTATCTACTAATAATTAATATTTTGTTAGACTTTTTGTTTCACCTGGTACTAACTACCAACACATAAATAATGTACACCATCAAAGAAAGTCATTGTCGTTCCCAAATACTCCAAGAAGTACTGATCATCTTCTCTTCTCTACAAACTCTTTCCCTAAATTTCCACACAAAGGCCCACCATTGCCCAAATTTTTCTCATGCATTTCTTGTTTATTTCCTTAGCCCTTTCAATTAAGAAATGGATAATGTTGCTTATTCTTGGCCAAAGTAGGAGCAATTCTTGAAGTTGGTTTCACATTGGTGAGTTTAATTATAGAGTCCAGCTAGAATGCTCTTATAAGCATGGAAACCTACGTTCTTCTAAATTATTTTCGATTATAAGACTTTTAAATCGATGATTGATTTTGTTAGCCTTGATCTAAAATATTTGAAATATCTAAACTATAAATTTTATGATTTTTCGATATTATTTACATAGTGATCGAGAATGCTAAAAATCAACTTATTTTAATAGTTGATGTGAGTCGTTTACAAGTTTAATAGTGTACAATTATCAAAATTAAGTAAAATTTTGATACAATACTCTTTATACTATGTAAAATAAGATCTATATCTTTTATTTAAAATTTTAGTGTTATCATTATTTTTTTGAGATTTTTATTTTCAGCTATTGATTTTGAGTTCTTTTGATCACTAAATGAATAATATTAAAAAATCACGAAACCTATGTTTTAGATATTTCAAATACTTTAAATCAAGTCTAATGTAGCTTATCATCGATTCAAAAGCCCGATCATCAAAAATAATTTGGAAGTACAGAAACCTTCTTTCTTTTAAAATGACTAGCTCAACTCTTGATTAATATATCTGATTTAAAATTTTAGTATTATATACATCATTTTTTTTGTGAGATCTTTATTTTCAACTTTTGATTTTCGTTCACTAGATAAATAATATAAAAATATCACAAAATTTGTAATTTAGATATTTTAAATACTCTAAAATCAAGTCTAATATAGCTGATCATCGATTCGAAAGTATCATCACTACAAATTTGTGACTGCTATTTAGTATCGGCAATGGGCTAAAACTAATTTAAAAGTATAGAGAACTTCGTACTTCTAAAAGCACAAGCTAAACTACTCTTAATTATATATCATTACATACATGTCCGCTAGTTTTCTCTCACTTGTTAAAATTAAGACCTCCACGGGCAGAGTGATGAGTCAAATACTAGATTTTTAGGCAAAGTATCAAAATTTAGGTTTAGACTTATTGATCTCATATTGAGCTAATTCTAACCTATTATTGACATATGTTTACAGTAATTAGCAAGTTGGACCTGTTTAAATTTTTAACTGATTGTTCTCTTTTTAAGCATGGCTGTTCTATTACCCTAGCTGGCCTATTTAAACATTTAAATATTGAGGTAGTTCATGCTTTAGAGAGCTCAAATGATTTTTTAAGTTCCATTACAAACAGTTTAAAGCTTAGGTACAGTCACGTTTCACTTGGATACAGTCACATTTCACTTACAAAAGAAAAAAAATCTTACAACCTTAACTTTACCTGAATTGTAATTCATCATCTGCATTTTAAGATGATGAAATTTGCTTTCTAAACAATAGTTTTGTTGCACTACAACACGAAATATCATTTTTTATCAATTTGGCTTGATGTTTGTTAGTCGTGATGATCAAAGATAAGTTTTCGTAATTATTAGTAAATTTCAGGTCATAATTCTCAAATAGCAAAGTCCCAACCACTTTTATAATGAGATATAATCATTTTGTAGGTTATTTGTTGCCACTGTGTTGGCAGGTAGGCCAGTATTTTACCCATATGATGGAGATCAGAGTTGGCCATATCATAGTCGAGATCGGCGGGTGTTTTGTCTGAATGCTTTAAGTGAATTGGCTGCTTTTTTTCTTTCAGCTCAAACTTTTGGAGTAGTGGTTAAAGCCAGTGATCCACAAATAACATTAGAGCAAGTCATGGATAAAATTTGATTCACGCATGCTACAATGTGTGCAGCTGCCAGAGGAGACTATTCGCAAGTAGGTCAGCATTCTATCCATATGGCAAAGCAATCAAAATTCACAAATGTTAAGTGTCTATGCACTTTAAGTTAATTAGTTACCTCTTTTTTTCTTTTAGCTCGAGTTTTTAAAATAGTAATTATTGCCGATCCACATATTGCTGGTAAAAGAAGTCCATCATTTACTCAAGATGTCATAATTAACTTTAGTATTAGTATGTTTCAACCTGTTCATTATTATGGTGATTTTTCGCTGTGTAATTGTACTATGACATGAGGTTAATGACAAAGATTAGTTGGGAAGTTCTACCATATTTTTACCCTTGTTTTAGCCTCTTTAGCGAAAAGTTGTTGTCTTTTATTATCTTCACCAAATAGAAAGTGGTTGAAGCAATCTTTTCTTCAGATATTAGTCATGTTACAACTACCACTAGCTTTTAAGATTCCCTAAGCTTGGCATTATGAACCTACCCTAAATTCTGTAGGAAAACAATTTACCATATTTTATAATTAACTTTGGCAGTTTGGCACTTCATGTTTCTCTTTCATTTGTCCTTTCCCTTGGTCTTCATGACTTGCTTATAGTGTGAGCAACTTTGGGATGAGTCCCATACTACCTAAAGAATTATAGGGGAATTAAACATGTTTAATGAAACATGTCTTTAATAATTAGCTTTGGTGTTATACTATTGGCTTGGCTGGTGAACTTAATATGAAGTTTTATTTAGATCATCAAACTTCAAGTCATCACTACTGAGGTATTGAATTCGAGATTTTTTTTTTCCAAATTTTCTGACGAAGAGATGACGTAGTTGTTGAACTAATTTATCATTCAAATAGTCTTAAGATGATGTGTCAGCTAAAAACTGCATCATTGCCATGCCATCTTTTGAATGTGCTCTTAAGAAAGTTATAAACCATTAGATCGAGTGACATTGACAAAACTAGAACTTATACTTCAGTGCTTTCATTGCAACAAAATTGGCGTTTGTCGACCAAATAAAATTTCAGTCATTAGTTTACCAATGCGGGAATAAATAGCTAGGAAGGATTCCCCTCCCTATTCAATCGACTCCAATTAAAGTGAAAAGCAAGCCCCAATTTGGGATTTTTAATTCAAAGAGATTACTTGTATTACTTTTATAATTGTTAGCCCTAAGTAAGCATGATTCTTTCCGATCCGATCTCTAATAAGGAATTGACACACTAGCTAAGCTTGAGTTTCTTCCATAATTTGGCATAGTACACATAGCTTGTGATCAATTGATAATGCATAACCTTACTAGGCACTCCTATATATATGTAGGTCAATAGCTTTTCTTGCTTCAATGGTCTCCACCTTGCAATACAAAAACACCTCATCTAGACCTCAACCATACATTGTTAGGCTTAGTTGGCAACATCTCTATTAAGCTAATGCTAGGTGAGGCCCACAATGTTGTTCTCCTAAAGAAAATTATACTCTTTCTTTTTCCCGACGTGACGTTTTTCGAATAATAAACTCGAGATGATCTCATCCATTTCCTCTTAAACTAGTACAATGAACGTCAATTTAGCAACCATATCTCTTAACAATTCCTTTGGATGACCCCACATAGATTAAAGCAATTAATATGAGTTAATAATTGAATTGATATCTTATATAATAAGTTGTGAACATGTTAACAATCCAAGCAATGTGGGCATTAACTTTAGAATTTTGTCCTTCTTTTATTCCAAGTGACATTACCAACTACATAAATTATTTAACTCAAAGATTGAGGTGGATTTCACTTGAAAGTCATATGAAGTGATTCTCTAGCATACTTTAATCTCGGATTTGATGTGGAAACAAAAAACCTATGCCTTAGTCTATAGAGTCTAGAATGTCTAGAGTTTTATTAAAACATGTAATCTACTCCATCTCGTCAATTTACAAATTATGCCGAACATGAATTATAATCGCGCGCGACGACAAATTCATGCATGTTACGACTACGATCGAGACACCTACGCATCTAGGTCTACGAAAACCAAACGGATTCGTCGACAAGTGTCGACGAACGAATGCACATGGATGTAGGAGATTGTCGAAGGGTGTTTAGACGCATGACTGGATGATCGGTGCCTGTTGTGCACATATGGTTATGGATTTGAAAAGGAGAGGATATATTAATTAATATGAGCACGCAAGTTCTATATAAAGGTGTCCCTTTTTAGATAATCTAACCTTTGCAAGTTTGGAATCCAATTAATTTTGAAAATTTAAGAATTAATGGCGTTTCGCCAAAAGTACGTAGTTGCGGTGAATCGAGATGGGTTTTGGATTCTTGAAACAAAGGTCAAAACTAAGCCCTTGGACGCGCGAGGATTAGCTGTATCTCCTCTATCTTGTGTGTTACAAGTAACCTGGATGTTACAAGTAACATCAAGGATTTGCATGCTAGTCTCAGTTTTATCTTTGCTTTGCTTAGCTTAGCTTAGCTTAGCTTAGCTTAGCTTCTGGGGCAAGACTTAAATGGCACTCCATTTTTTTTGTCTCTGGGAAATGTACGTATTTGGTTGCTATCAGCTGGGGTAGGCATGCATGTCACACCTGCGCATGCAGCCTCCAACTCTTTTGAATAGATGGGTTTTCTAATTAAGGGCATGTTGGACACAAATAATGATTTATATATATATATATATATATATATATATATATATATATATATATATATATATATATATATATATATATATATAGTATCGAAATTTTTATTGTTGTGATTGTTGCAATATGAAAGTTTGTCGGTCGACAGCCCATCACAAGCTTCTCGACGGTTCTAACTTTTCAAGATATATAGTACACTTAAGAAATGAAATTTGAAAATTACATATTTGTCTAGAGGAATCCGGCTACTATGCTATCACACAATAGCATAAAGATTTTTTGTTTTTCTTTTTGAAATGTCTTTTTAATTTACTCAAAGAGCATATAAATGGTTATATATAAAGATTTATTCAAAAATGTCTGTCTACAATTATTAACCGTACTGCAGCTAAACCAACATCTTGAAATATGATAGAGCGACTTATAGAGGTGGAATATATCACTTTGAAGAATTATGATCCTAGGAACCTTACATTGAACTAAAATCAAAATTTTCATTTGCACTCGCAAAAATAGAGTATAGTTTGTTCCGACGTCCAAATAGGTTTTAGCATATATGTGTGCACGTACGTCCCGGATAAGCTTTTGCAACAGTCGCAAGAACCAAATGTTAAATATCTTTCCCTTAATATGCATCAAAGACTCTGTAAATGCAATAATATATAATTTTGAGTGAACGATCAGTTCAACTCATCACTAATTAATTAGGGCATGTTTGGTTCACAGGATTTACAATTTCCTCATAAAATAAGCTTTCCAGAAGTTATTACCCTAGAATGGAATTTTCAATATTGTAGGAATATTTTTGTTTCACTCACATACTAAAACATCTAAGATTATATCATTTATGTGCTCAGTTCAACGTAAATTAATTGGAATATATTAACAAATTTTCTATTATACCCTTATAAATGGAGCATTGACATTACATTGTTTTATGTCGAATAGGATAATAAATATCAGATTTTAAAGAGACATTTTAATAGTCCATGTAAATCACAATTCCATATGACAAAAATAAAACAAAGACAGATGTTAGATTTAAATTCTCACGTTTTGTAAGCAAAACATAGAAAATCTCAATCCCTAACCCACATTCCTAATAATCTTAAAAATTCGAAGCAAACAAGGCCTTTTAGAAATCCAAATAAATAAAATTGTCTATCAGTGGTCATCTAATATGCTAACACTCACAAAATCAATATAATCTTGTTTACACCTTAATAGCCGTTAGACTTGTTCTACACATGAAGGTTGAAAGCGCTTTTGGCCCCCGCAATAGTACTTACGACTCAGTATAGCTACATGAAGCAGTTAGTCAGATGAAACACAAGTCAATTACACCGAATAAACAGATCACATAAACTATAAACTTGCATCTTTCTAAGATTAACAATCAACAACGCACAGGAGAGACAAGGCTAGTGAAAATAGAGAGCACTGAAGACAGACAGGCATTATTTTCATTAACCACATATGAATAACACAAGCAGCAGCCTTTTCTGCAAAGTCTGACAGCCAGCTGAAAGAAGCCCATTTTTCAGTGATAAAACTCTTTTACTTGGCTATGCGACTACTTTTGCCTCATTAAGTCACATTTTATCCGCTAGAACATGCGCAACTAAAGCTCTTCTTTGTTCATGTTTGATCATGTTGATTCTGACTAACCTGAAGACATCTGCATCTTGCTAAAGTCACAAGCACGAACGCCGTCTTGAAGGAATATTACTGGATTATGCACTGCAACCAAGGCCAAGAATGTAGCTACTCACTTCCCTCAAAAGCAACCGAAGTGGCTCGGACGATCTCAAATGATCTCAAACTTTGTGATGCTTGTACTTCTGAACCAAGTTGAATCTATCAATACTCGCATTGAAACCTTTGAGCACCAGAGTCCGCACGGCCTCCAACCCTTGGTCTAGCGCGCTATTTATCTTAGTTGCAAGAAAAAACTGTGTGAGTACATCAATAGCATATATCTTCAAAAATCATAATAATCACTCTTTCCCCAATTTTTTCAAGGATGAAAAAGCAACATAGTCACAATATCAAAGTCTGTATCAAATTGATATCCCAAAGATCATGTCTTTTACCTGTATCAAATTTTATGATCTCCTTAAAGGCATGGTTAGACATTGACAAGATTTGTCAAAAGATAAACTTGTGCAATATGGGGGTGTCTTTTCTGATTACAACCCAGTAGTCTGACTATTAGTTTTTGTGGAATCTCTCTATCCAAAGTAATTGAAACGTAAGTTAATATGAAGGACAGGTCAAAGATACTCAAAGTTTGAGGCTTTCGAAAGGAGCTTTTCGATCAAAGCAAAGGCGCCTTTATCAATATATAAACACCAAAATCATCGGACCACTAACAACCTAATGCTTTTAAACATGTCTTACAAAAACAAATCAGTAAAACTGATGATCTTAGAAAAATAAATAGTACTTTTCTTACATCAAGATGTAAATGATAAATGATCCATTTTAAGTAGCACTTATCTTAAATATTGAACTTAAAAGAAACCATTTTCGCTCTTTCTGCATATTGAGACCGCTTGTATGCGAGGGTAAACTAGGAAAGCCACAAATTTTCAAAGTTGTGAAGACGCTAATTTGCATATTATTGAAACAACAAAAACTTCTCAGTTCTCACTATTTGAGATGAAGAAATTAGCTAATAAAAATTACAGCATACTAATGTGAATAACCAAGGTCCGAAAGATGCACTGAGCGGTTTATTGACCACAGCAATATCTAGTGAACCAGTTGGAATCAAAGAAATAATTTGGTGAAAAAGGATATCCGAACAATAAAGAATACACTGTCAATCAAAATTTTCTTTCCAAGGTAATATATTTTATGGAAAATATGTCGAAACGAGTACCTGCTCACGTTCCTCGGAACTAAATTTCTGCAGAAGGAAAGCCCTCATATCCATCGTTCCAGGTGGATTGCCAATGCCTAACAGCATCAAACAGGCAAAATCATTGCAGCATAAGGAACACCGAGAGATACAATAAAAGCACGATGGTGAAGATGACTAGACGAACCTATGCATAGCCGAGGAAAGTTGCGGGAACCATCCAAATGTTCCATGACGCTCTTCACTCTGCAATGGCTGAACATCATTAATCAAGGAAACATCTACAGTTAAATAGGCAAAAGTCGAAAACATGATAGTTCGCTTGATACCATAGCATGCATGTCCTCAACAAGATGGCCATATGCCTAACTTGTTACAGACATTCCGTAGTGTTGGATTTAACAATGGAAGTAATACATTTCTTTGCTACATAGTATTACATTTCGTTATGTTAAAAGCGTATTCTGGAACCAAAATATTCATTCTCAACAGTTGCTAAACTGGGTACTCAGACCACAGGATTTGTCACACACAAAGTCTAAGTATACACTACTCCCATCATATCTTCTTCTGCAGGGTGGCTGTAAGCACCATGCATCAGTATCAACATTCCCATGCATTTTTCTGGGACCTCTTGATGCATAGGAAATAACACTGGAGCTTATCATTTCTTATATGCGTTGGCTTTATGTTCTAGATCATATCCAATTTTTCCATTTTAATAGGTATATGCTTTAAGCTTGAATTTCATGTTGTACAGAGATGTTCTTTCATGCAAACTATAAAAGGCTGCCAACTACCCATTCTTCCAGAAGAAAAAGATGATAAACTCGAGTTTCAATTAAAAAAAAAATGCAGAATCAAACTAATTTAAACAGCCTAGAAACGAGCTTCGCATGCCTTATACCCTTAAGAGATTATTACCCTCTTGTATGGCTCTTCATTAATTAGCCCAATAAGGACCAACACAGGTGCCAAGAGCAATCCCTACACTGATTAGTATTGGGTATCAACAGTTGGGATCACTATTTGCTAGTTATAGGATTTCAAGCCAAAACAGACCGAGTGCAACAGCCCACAGTGCACTTGTGACAGCCCGCTTTCTGGGAGGAGTAACCCAACCTAGAATTAATCTAATCCTAGCATGCTTAATCCTCTTAACCTCTTGGGGTGACACCCCGCTTCCCAGGAGATCATCCATTCTAGAACTACTCTATCCTTGGCATATTTAACCCTCTTAACTTCTTAGATGTAGCCATAGCGCAAAATGCTATAGCCGGGTTAGAAGTTTAAGCCTATAATTCCTTATATGTAAGACTAGTCCAAATCCTAAGGTGTCACATTCCTTCTCCCCTTAAGCTTTGACATCCTCGTTAGGCTGGAGCACACTCACAAGCACCAGGTAATGTGAGACTTGTCTCGCTAGCCTTATCATTTAGCATTAACTTAAATCTATTATTCCAAACCCTAATTTAGTCCGTCACTCAGACTCTGACTCAGCCGAGACTCATCTCACACTTCCGGCTAGTGATTGGCTCTAAAACCAACTATAATGCCTTGCTTTCTAGAGGGGTCACCCATCCTAGAACTATTCTAACCCTAGCATACTTAATCCTCTTAACCTCTTGGCCATAGCCACCGCGCAAAATGCTATAACCGGGTTGAGATTGTCCTATTATACATTATATATAAAACTATTTCAAATCCTAAGGTGTCACAACACCTCGTTTAGTAATTTGTACTGTCCACTGACAGAGTATGGCAGCAACTGAGACATCACAATAGGAATCCATGATAAGCATTTCTACACAGTGCTAGCAAGTCATTGGCATGATTATACAGAGGTTCAAACATCAATATAGAGTAATAATCCGTACTATATTCTACATTGTTTCTTCACCACTTAAGACTTTCCATCCGTTGAATTTAATAGGTCAAAGATTTGAAGTCCTATTTGGCTGTAATAAGTGTGATATCCAGTCCATTTGTTTCATTAAAACACCTAATTACGATTTAAAAGTAATCGCCGTGTTTAGAATAGTTAATACGGATGATATTTTATGAGTAAAATTTTAATCAGTATTGATGTGAATTTTGAACATATGATTATGAATGGGATGTGTATGAAATTTCAAATCCAGCCAACTAATGATTCTAGATTGACTTAATTCTCAACCTAAACCACCTAATTAGTTAAGATTGTGAGACAAGATTATATGCGGAAAATTAAACATAATTAAGAAAATAAAATTGTTAGATAACCCCAAAAAATTAAGCCTGATCAAGAAAATAAATGTGTGGCCATGATTAGCAAATTAAGATGAACCTGATCATATCGTTTAGGTCGAAGCATATTAGCATGTGAGCTAGCTCAGGCTTAGAACCGAATAGTTGGGTGAAATTATGATAATATTAATTTAAGAAATATTAAGTCACGAAAATGCAAAGGATGGTACTCTTGTCGATAGTCACAGAAATGCGAAGGATGGTATTCTTGTCGGTCTTGAAGGAAGAATACAGTTATCTACAGTGCAGTAGGTAGGTCTATCCCTATGGTCTACTTTTTAGTTGAAGTAATATTCTAATTCCACTCAAATAGTAATAGACCATGACAAAGATTTAAATGTCGTGGCACAGGATCGTGCCGAAAACTTGCCGACAGATAATTTGATTTATATGCATCGTTATTAAGTATGTTTGTATCAGTGTTTGAAAAGGCGCGCCTGAGGCGTGCGCCTCAGCGCCTAGGTGCGAGGCGCGCGCCTCAGCGCCTAGCGAGGCGAGGCGCTATTGCTGAAGCGCGCGCCTCAGGAGAGGCGCGAGGCGCACATAAGGCGCGCGCCTCAGCATATTTAATATTTCTTGGATTTTGGATTAAGGTTTTCGGGTTGTTGGGTTTCGGGTATAAATTTTATGTTTTAACCCGATAAGCTTAGTAAAAGATTCTATAAGAAACATAAAAAAAACCCTAATGAAATCATCTGCCGCCCTATCTTCTACCGCCCTCTCCTTCTACCGCCCTCCTCTCCCTATCCCTTCTCTGTCCGTGGGCAACTTGGCATCCAGCAAGCATCCGCAGCAGGAAGAAGCAAGGAGGAGCAGCCGTCAGCACTCAACAAGCATCCATTATCAAGAGCAGCATCAGTTTTTTTATTTGCAGCGGCACTACAGCAGCAGAAACAGGAGCAGCGGCAGCAAGAAAGCAAGAACAAGCAGCAATCAAGTAAGTATTGCCTCTATACTCCAATATTTTTCCTTTGAATCTGTTTTTTAGTTATTTTTTTCAGGATTTGATGTATTTTTGAGATTTTTTCTTTTTTTTCCCATATGTTTTTACTTTTTTTGTTTCGATTGCATATTTCTTGATCCAATTTTTTGTTTTGAACTTGTTTTTAGTTATTATTTATAGGATTTGATTCCTTTTAAGATTTTTTTATTTTTTTCCCAAATGTTTTTTTTTTAATCTAGGGCAGATGACAAGTGTTTGGTAATGAAAACATTTAGGCTGCGTTTGGTTGGCGAACTAAATTTTGGAGAACAACTTTTGTTGTTCCCGAGAATAGGGGATATTCCGGTACAAGATAGAACAATTGTAAATTTATGTTTGGATGCATTCGAGGATATTCTAGAGGATATCCTTAGTAGCGTTTGGATAAAAAGTCTAGAACAATATCTAAATATATTTTTAAAAATAAAATAATTCATTTATATTAGTATATTTTTTATAAAATTATTTATAAAATTATTTTTATAGTAATTTATAATATAATATTTCATGTAATAATTTAATTTAAAATAGTATATTTATTTTATTAAATATAATAATTTATTTTATGTAATAAATTATTTTATATAATTTATTCATAATATATGCAATGAATAAAGTATAACTAACAATATCCTTATAATTTTAATTAATAATAGTATAAATTTCAATACAAATTAAAATATATATATAATACATGAAAAAATAATTTTTTTATATATAATACTTAATATAAAATAAAATAATTAAATATTAAATTATAAATGATAAAACTTAATAAAATAAATGATATATCAATTTTAATTAATTTATATTATATAATAAAATTAAAGTATAAATATATTATCATACAAACAATATTTATATTAATATATTTATTTATATATCTATTTATCTAATAAAATAAAGAGATGAACAGAGTTGTTCTCGGTTTCCCTAGTAACGGGTTGTTCCAGAACAACACAGAACAACCCGTTTAGATCGAAACAACCCGCTCCCTCTTGTTCCGCTGGCGTTTGGCTACAATTTGGGGGATATTCCCCCTTGTTCCGGGATATCCCTTGTGCCAAACGTAGCCTTAGAGTTTCTTGTTGGAATTGGAATCCAAAAACGCTAATGCTGCTAGCTTCAGCCAGGCAAAACAGGTCGTTAGGCAACTGCTTTTAGTTAGGCATGCTGATGGCATTTTTCCTTATCATGTCCTGTTGCTGGCACAGTATTTGTTAGGCCTAGCATAGGGAATTGCTTAGGCCTGGCATAACAAGATTTGCCACTGCTTTTCTCACCCTTCAACGCCTACACCGTCAGAAACTTAACTTTAGGAAGAAGTTTACATCTGAAGATTGGACCAAGAGCAAGTGGGCAAAACAACAATCGGGCAAAAGAATTACTACCATAGTAATGATGCCCACGTTTTGGACCAACATAATATATATCCTTAAAGTTTTCGGTCCACTTATTCGTGTTCTAAGATTAGTTGATGGTGAGAAGCGACCTTCAATGGGATACATCTATGAGGCCATGGATAGAGCAAAGGAAGCCATTGCAAAATCATTCAATGAGAAGGAGGATAAATATAATGAAGTTTTCAAAATAATTGATAAGAGGTAGGAATGTCAACTCCATCGCCATTGCATGCCGCTGGTTTTTATTTGAATCTCGCGTATTTTTACTCAAATCCAAATATTGAGCAAGATGAAGAGGTTATGTCAAGGCTATACAAGACACTGCAACGATTGGTTCCAAGTATTAAGGAACAAGATAAAATAAGTGACCAATTAAGCGTATATCGTAGAGCATCCAGCCTCTTTGGACATGACTTAGCAATCCGGCATGGAAATTCAAAGTCACCAGGTATACCGTATACTATTACTTGCATATTATTAGTTTTCTTAATTCTTAATTCCTAAATTCTAATAGAATTACAGAAAGCAAAATTTAATAATTAATTTATTGTTTTATTTTATGAATCTATGTCAACAG
Source organism: Ananas comosus (assembly GCF_001540865.1). NCBI lineage: Eukaryota > Viridiplantae > Streptophyta > Magnoliopsida > Poales > Bromeliaceae > Ananas > Ananas comosus. Next base: position 11,597,729 of record NC_033625.1, read on the forward strand.
CTGAGTGATGGAGATCATACGTATCTTCTACACTGAACTTACAAAAATTTGCCATTCGAATTCTTAGTCTCACTTGTAGTGCATCTGGGTGTGAACGAAATTGGAGTGTGTTTGAACACATAAGTTGTAAAATGAATGCATAGGATGCTAAGTTCATATGATTTATTTTCTTATACTGCAAATAATATGCTTATTCATTGTCATATTTTTTTTGCAGCTTCATAGCAAAAAAAGAAATAGGCTTGCGCAACAACGCTTGAATGATTTGGTATATGTTAAATATAATAGAGCACTCATGCGTCGATACAATTTGCGTGATACCATTGATCCCATTGTACTAAATGATGTTGATGATAGAGGTAGTGATAGGTAGTGAGGTCAGTTGGTAAGTAACGNTGATACTTTGATATGGGGTGATGTCGCTAAAGCTGCCGGGGTTAATGAGCCTAGCCATCATACACGGTTTACATTGTCAATGAAAGGCCTTGAAAAAGGAAAAAGAATTGAAAAGGGAAAGGAAATAAAAAAAGGAAAGGGAATTAAAAAAGGAAAGGATAAGTTGTCGTCATCTCGACTGTCTTTATCCATCGATGAAGAGCCAGATTGGGTTGATTTTGAAGATACAGAAGAAGAAGAGGATATTGGAAATGAATAATGAATAAGAAGAAGATTATGGTGATGCAAACGAAGAGGATGAGGATGGGGACAAAGATGATACTTGAAGAATGACCAAATGAAAACATTGGCACCACAATCACTTTTAAGTTTTAAGTTGAAAGTTGAAATATGTTTTTTTTTAACTTGAGAACCTATATGCATGTGTTTTCTTTACTTTTTGATAGTATTTTATTTTTGTATGGTTATTTTGGAGTTTTTTTAACGTGGAATATCAAATTAAATTAGATTTAGACTTGCCTTCTTGAGGCGCGCGCCTCGTTGCGCCTCGTGCCTAGGCTCCAGAAAGGTCTTGCGCCTTTTTGCGCCTCGCGCCTTTTCAAACACTGCGACACGGTTTAGCATGGTGTGTGCAGAGGTGCCGATGCGTGCCAGTGACAAATTTCATACGTGCGGACATATAATAGCATGAAATGTTTATTTTCTTTAGCAACAAAATAGTCTAACTGTTTATTATATATTTTTATGAAATCTTTTGAACTTTATTGAGAAAATTACTTGCTAATTTAAAGAATAGAAGGTTTTGAGCTGTGCCATTAGCACGGTGGCTATATCGTGCTGATATCTTATTGGCATAATATGACATGGTAGATACGGCCCGTGTTGATATCTTATTGGCACGATATGACACGATAAATATGGCCCGTACTGATAGGCACTTAAATCCTTGGACCACGGTGTAAAGACCAGGTCCGCTGAATTATGAGGGGAACCAAAATAATGATCTCATTGGTGGCCGAGGGACTCACATGCCAGCATGGTGATCAGCTCCGATTTAGGCTTAATGGGTTTAGGGAATTGACCAATCCAAGTTGAACCCAACTAATTACATATATATAAAAACTATACAATAGTATTTGGGCATTTTTCTCTTAGGCAGAGAGAGGGAAGAAAAAATTTTCTGACTTTATGGTTGGAAGTGTTGAGTTGACTCGGCTCCATTTGGCGGCATCAGTATTAAGGTTTATTTGGTAACAAAATAATTATTTTGCTCTTCTATATCATCTCCTTCAGTTAAGATTTAGGAAAATTTTATACAAATACCTTTTTAGATCTTTTCATGTAACAATGGAAGGATGAGTCTCACCATAAAACCCTATAATTTTGATCGGAATTATATAGGAATCTAGGTTAAGCAAATTCTTGATAGATCTTAAAGGGGAAAAAAAAGAATAAAAAAGATCCATCTTCCTCTAGGATTTAAGAAAAATAACAATTAGTTTTGGCCTGACTACCTTCTAACTTGAATTATGTCAAAAATAAATAAATGAAAGAGAGAAAAGATTCAAACACTCACAAAAGGACATATATAAATTCAGAAAATAGTTTAGGAATAGAAACGTAAATCAGCTGTAACTTTCTCGTAATAGCTCGAATACGGTTGATTTAGGCGCCCATGGATTCATCTCAATAACCTACATGTGACTGTGTAGTTCGTTTAGTGAGATTAGGTTTGAACTAATCGCAGAATTTTAAAAACTAATTACCGGATATACACAAGATTCACGGTTTTTCATGTAACTGCCAAATAGCATCAAAAGTGGGAACTCAGAATTATAAAGTCATATTAAGAATGATTAAATAGAAATTTAATGTAAATACTTGTTAGCTTAGGTTGGAATAGGAATTGAAGTAACAGAATTTTGACTTGCGTACTTAGAGGGCCTACACATCAAGGTGGGTAGTCAGATGTTCGAAGTAGGTATAGTTTCACTTATCTAGACTCCTATTCTTCTTCATATTCTTGGCTTTTATGTGAGATTATCCTTTCTTTCGGTTTTAACTCCTGTATTAATGAGATGTTTATATTGCATGTTTAGTCTTGTTGTTGCATTTGTTAACCAATATTTTTGAATTGTTATATCGTAATTCATTAATAAACATGCTTTGTTGAAGATACTCCATTTCATGACATCTGTGTGGAAATACATTGTTTTGGTTATACAATTTGCTTTTGCTCATTTTGATTATACAATTCGTTTTGGCTCCAGATTATTATTCTCTTTCCTGGCAACTTGTAATTGTGGACTCTGTCTTCGTTGTAACGTAGGAGCCGATATCATGAGCATGATGACTTGCCACTCAATGTTATGCTCCCCTAACACCACCACGGTGGTCTGATCAACCTCATGGTAGAGTAGCTCTTCTGGAGAAGTGGTCGCAATTAGACCAGTTAGGTCCCGATTCGGCTGCCATGCTGCAATTCAACCCATTAGGCATAGGCAACTCCAATTGGGCTTTATGGCCCGAGGTCCGAAAGGACATACTCTGATTGGGTCATAAATTGAGACTTCATAGTAAGTTTGATGCAAGAATTAAAGTGCCGTGGCATGGGGGCGTGTCGCTGTCTGCCTGGCATAGTACGGCACCGGCACGCTTCTGTGCCGACACATAGTATGCTTGCGTGCCAATGGATACATACGGCCTCCTACTGGCACGTTTTGGCACGGACTTTTTCAGTTTCTTTAATTCCAATAAGCTCTTATAATATTATTTTGAAAGATTTAATCAAATAATTATGAATATTTGCTATGTATAGCTTACTATACCCATCAATTAACATATTTGTAAGTTTTTTTGTATGTAACATACAATTATACCTGATGCAGAATAAAAATTTTAACAGGTTAGAATTTTTTAAATGCAAAGACATCTTTTTTTCTTTTTTTCTTTTGACCATATTACAGCCTTTCTTTTATAAAATACAAAATATTAATTTTAAAAATTATTTTAAAATATTATTTTAAAAATTATTTGAAAAAAAATTATTTTTTTAATTAATTTTTTCAAAAAAATTAGTAGATCTATCAAAAAAATTAAGCAATAAATTATATGACAAATAAATTAAATAAATTTAAGTATCAGTTGATTTAATTTAGCTTTTAATTTTATCAGTATTTTCAATCTTCTAGCACAAAAATAAAATTTTATGTTTGTTGTGGCTCAAAATTTGTTTATTGAGTTCGATTTTGTTCCCTTAATTCGCCAAAAAATTCACGGTGCGACAAATTTTAATAAAATAATTTGTGAAGAAAAAATAGATATCTGTGGTGGAAGCGGAAGGCTCGAACAAATCTTTTGTCCGTATATTAATAAACAAAAGAATTAAATATAATTTTTTTGACTTACGTAATAAGTAAATTTTCAATTTGCAATGTCTTTGGGAGGACGTGGAGCACCCAAAATGCTTTGGATATCCCAAAGAACAAAACAAAAATAAAAAAACAAAAAGCAAAAAAGCAAAAAAGCAAAAAAAAAAAAAAAAAAAAAAAAAAAAAAAAAAAAAAAAAGCACAGTGCTTGCACGGTACTATGCCGTGGCATGCTGCGCTATGCCGCTCTGTCTCGTGCGGCACGACGCTGCGTGCCGCGGCACGGAGGGGAGTCCGAGACCCCACCTGTACCATGCCACCTTCTTTGTGGCGGCGGCATTTTAAACCTTGGTTTGATGCACAGACAGTCAAATTGTAATTTGTGTAACTAGCACTTCATTCACTAATTATTCGTAGGATAACAATAGCATTAGTTATTCTTACTTGTATGCCCATTCTCCTACTTGTTTATTTATGCTACTATTTCAATTGTACTCTTATTTGTTAGACCAGTAGATATACTTGCCTACGTCGGCTCGTTGTACCCAATGCGAAACTTATTATAGTTTCTCATTCCACTATAGGAACATTTTTTAGGTACACCTATCGGGAATGGGTGTAATGCGGAGTGAGGTCATGCGAGTTAACATTTGTTGGATGATTGCACAAAATGAACTATGGAGTTTTGAAATAAGTTGTAGCTTGGAATAACTTTTAATTTCATTTATGATCTATTGTTGGATAAAACCGAATTTATGCACTTTCTTTGTAAATTTGGGCACTTTATTTGAAAATTTCAATCATATATAATTATTTCAGGTTGCTTTGTATTTACGCCGCGCAGGCATAAGGATTACAAATCCTTGTGTGTGTGGCGGGTCCGTTGCACATCAGACAAAGCTTCTGGGTCAAGGGGTGACAATAAGTGGATGTCTATGATGAATTAACAATCATGATATTCTCAAAAATGATACTATTTTAATATTCTTCAAGTTTAACATCATCCGCCAAACATAACAGACTTATCTGATCATATAGCCACAGTAAAATCAGATTTGTCGTGCATCAATGCTATTTATCCACCACAATTGCCCAGTGAACCTTTTCGAATCTCAGGTGACAGCATTATAAATCGAAAAGCGTTAAACTGTAAATACTCCTAGATAGCAACCCTAGGCAATTTCATCCTAATAGATCTTTTAAGGCTTTAAAAAGAATTTGAATTCTCATCTTACTGAAGCATCTCTTTGTTAAAGATCAAGTTTATGCAAATGCTAACGCCGTAAAATAGTACGATATGTGAAATCTGGCACATAACTATACCCGTTATGATGTCCATGGCCACCCTTTGGTTGAAGCCTCATAACACCGTTAGGAAGACTCATCTCATCATAAATCTGCATTTACCGAAGAAACCCATGGTAAGGCAAAAAATAATTTAAGTACACATGTTATTCTAACCCATACAGGTCATTATATCAAGTTTAAAGGCCTACCAAAAGGATATGTCGCAATGGAACTTGGTAATATGCAGCAAGTGGTCCAACCTTCAAAAGATAATATATACTCAGTGCCCACAAAGTCAAGCATGCAGATCCTAAGAGATAGACTAACAGATGGAGACCAAATAACAGTGTAAAAAATTTAGGAGATTAGAAGTAATTGTACGGAAAGTCTAATCACAAAAGGTAACGAAATGAAAATGAGGTTTGTGCATGCATCTGATGTCAAATAACAAAGGAAGGATACAAAAGTTGCATTATAAGGAACTATATTTGGACACAGATTATCAGAAATTCACTCAAAGTTGAGAGGGTTTCAGGACGATAAAACACTAAATCTATAACAAAGCAACAAATTTGATACCAAATTGCTACAAGACAACCAACCAAGGAAAGAATAACAAAAGAAAGGACTTTATATAGAGCTTCCAGGATCAAAATATTAATTTCTGTCCAGGCTTTTAGTACTTTCATTTTGTATGTTTGGCAATTACAGCTGTTTTTAGTTTCTGTCGAATGTTGGTTAAAAAGCCTCCAAACTTTGCAAAAAGTACAGAAATACAACAGTCATAAAAACACAAAATTTCACTGCATTTCAATAAACTGTGATGATGTTTCATTACTTTTTCAATTTCCGCAAACCATTAACAAATTATCAGGTTGCCGCCAATCAAATAGATCAAAAAACTAAAATTATTATATGATAAAATAGAAATTAATCAAAGACATGGAAAGACTATAAAGAAAAACAAAAGGAAAAAAACAAGTTCTAGGAAGTATTAAAGAAAGGTAGACCAATTATTTTCACAGGTTTATTCAGATGTGTATATCGTGTTTTCTTAAGACTTACAGAAAAGATAATTCACTGAAATTTTGGCTCAATCAAAACCAACCAAATTTCCAAAAGGCAGCTTTGCACTGGGTGCATGTACATGGTCAGTGCCCAAATTGCTTCATCCAAATCATGAATATCTAGATGTCATGTAGGGCAACATGATTGTTCTCTAGAGGTGTTTCCAGACTTTCCTTATTGCTACCTAACACCAAAAATCCTAGAGACCCATAGAAAAAGGGTATCTAGGAATCTCCAATGGTATCTTTGTAGGACCCTCTTCCTCGTCCCCCTGATCTCTCAGCTTGTCCTTTACATCCTTGGAGAGATTTAGAATTGATTCAATTACATTTTCATATCCGCTCGTAGATGGTTGAGAAGCTTACAAAAGCAATTATAGCCACAGAAGTGGTGCGAGAAGCTTCTAGACGCAAATGCTGCCATGGAAGTGGCTTAATTAAGCTCACAGAGACAAGTGAAACTCTAGAACAGAGCATGTTGGAGGGCACAATTCCATTTGGAGGCCTGAAAGGCTCAAAGTGGCCATGAAATGCATATATCTAGTTGGCCCCCAGATTGTGGCGCTTTCATGCAAAGCCAAGCCCGTCTGCCATTATACTTCTTTTCTACTAATCAGAGTACTATTTTGTATTGGTGTTTCCAAAAGAATCTGTGTGCTTGATTTCATTTACTAACGTTTTCTCACCATCATTTTACTTGGGTCAAATTGTGTTGGTTGATGTCTATTGTTCAATAATTACAAATTGAATACACATCAAATGTTTGTCAATGTGATTCAAAGAATAGATATTACACACCATTTGGCTATCTAAAATTTGTGCGCTTTTGTCAGTTTTCCATTATTTATAATACTTTGGCATTGCCATTTTTGTACTGATAAGATATATTAAATGACAATCTTCTAAAAAGCAGAAAGTGGTCCATAGGCGACCGAGGTACTCCATAAAGCCTACGCAGAAGGGGACCACACAAGCAAGTACATATGAGGTGGTCCACATAAGGTAGATAAAAATATAATATTAACTAAAATAAGAATAGACTAGAAGAATCATGTAGAAGACCTCTTACATGATGCAGGGTATAGTCAGTTTGCGATATTATAAAGATCATAATAATGTCACCATGTAACTAAGTATACAGAAGTACGCGCTCTAATGGTAACAAAAAGATAAGAAAATTTGTATATGAAATTCAATAGATTAAAGTGTATAACTAGTTAATATAGATATATTAATTTATATCTATTTATATACTGTTAAAAAGAAAAAGAGTCCGTGGTCTGTTTATATGCACATTACGTAGCACTCAAACCATATGCAAATGCATTCTTAGTAGTGTGGTGTACGCGACTGCATCGACATATGCGGGCACATATCGGATCTACACACCACTTTTTAAAGTAGAATAAATGTTGTAATTGTGCTATGTTTTTATGCACAACAAGGTGTTTAAGGTTTTGTCTCCTACAGAACTCAAAAACATATTTATAACCCCACAACCTTCTTCTCCTATAGGTGTTTATATAGCCTCTTGATTTCATATTGGACAAAATCCTACCAATTAAGGGATTCAACAATCATTAAGCTTCCAATAATTGGTATCTGATCTTACATACTTTGGGCCTGTCGGATTTACGAAGAACATACCAATTTTATTCAAACAGAAAGGGCAGTAACATGGAAGAGCATGTAAAAACGATGTTCAGGGCAGTTGAGAAACTATTAGCTAGACAAAAATGTTACCCAAAAAGAGAGTTGGACGGAAGAACAAGATCCAAATAACAAACCAGAAATAACTAGCACTAAAGGCTTATTAGTTGCAAATATAGATGCATCAAATTCATCCTGACAAGGTAATTTCAATAACTTATGCCAGCATTCTAGCTAAGCATCTTTTAGACCATTCAAACTTCAAAGAATAACCTAAATATTTTAATTTGGAATTTGCTTTGGACCCTAGTTTTGGATCATCACCAACCAGAAGGAAGTTCCATTTCTGATTCTTCCCACCAAAAACTTCAACGAAGTAGAGATCCATTAAACCGGTTGACAGATGGACTATGCAACCTAGTTGTAAAGGAATTTTGATACCCCGTTTAGCAGCACATATGATCAAGAATGATCTTCCAATAATCGTGAACTTGAGATATAATAACTTTCGGAGAGGGAAAATATTCAAATTCTAAAGTCATAAAAGTTCAAGGCTGTTGACCTTAAGAGGTTTTGACGTCCTGAAAAAACTACTTGAAAAATGAAACAAATCTTATGAAATAAGGAAATATTTTGTTTTGTTCCAAAAAGGGATAACTACAAACACAAAAAAAGGTAGGGATTTTAAAATAAGGAATAGGTATTGTAAAAGTAGGGAACCATGTTGCGCCCGTAATTCTTTAGCTTATTTGTGCAATAGTGATGGAACAAACTTACCGTAATCAAAACTAACATAAGATTTTCTCCAGACTTGTTTACAGTTTAGGGGGATTTAAATGAACTTTACAAAAGTTTGTATAAAAATTAGAGACAATAAGTAAAAAACTAATTAGTTAATTAATCATGTGCCTCATGGAAACGTGGAAGACATGCCTAACTATGCTTGTACCAAGAAACATAGGGTATAAACAAGCTAATTATCGACTGAAAGAATCTTTTATCCAACAAAATAATTAGAAGCTACACCAAATATTTCTTAACTACAGTGATATTACTAGATTGATATCCATACTCAAAATCATAATCCAAAGATTGACAACCAACACCAAAATCATGTCTTCACGAATGGGGATTTTTTTCATTTTAACCCTTTAAAAATTTATAATTGGCTAAATAATCTTGTAAAAAATTTATTTGTTAAAATAACCCTTTTTTATCCAACTCACTGTTGGGATATAAAAATAATTGAAAAACAGTCAATCATTTAACGTCTTTAATGGAATTTAGAAGACGGTGAATCATTCACCGTCGTTTTCTTTTCCATTAGAGAGGGTAAATGATTCACCGCTTTTCTCTAAAAGTATAAAAGGTGAATGATTTATCCTTTTTTTTTATTCTCATATATAATCTTAACAACCACATAAAGATTTCAACAAATCACATATAATCTTTACAACTTAAAATATTTTAATAACCTATACAAGGAACACAGTGCCGCCCCGTGCCGTGCGGCACGGGGCATGCCGTGCCGTGCCCCCAAGAAGGGGGCACGGCACAGGGGGGGTCTCGGACCCCCCCTTGTTTCCGACACCCGTACACTATCTACGGGTGTCGTTTTTATCTAGGTTTCTCTTTTTTTTTTTTCGTTTTCGTTTTCGTTTTTTTTTTTGTTTTCGGTTTTTTTTTGTTTTTTTTTGCTTTTTGCTTTCGCTTTTTTTTTTTTCTCTTGGATCTATTTTTGCTGTGGGCATCTATCACACGCCACAGCCTTTGTTTTCTTTTTTTTTTGTCTTTTCTTAGCATTTGTTGATTAGTTTGGTGTGGCCCATAGTCACATGCATACCGTCAAAGCAATTTTTTTTTTTGTCTTTTTCTTTTGCCATTTGATTAATTGGGTCTGTGGGCATCATATCACATGCCCACAGTGTAATTGGTACTTTTGTCGTCTTTTTGTTTGGCCTTTGGGTAACTCAAAGGCTGTATAATGCAAAGGCTCCGAGTGTGAGAATATAAATTCATGCAAACCCGCCTCCTAACCTCTGCACGAATCTTTCTTTCCTTCGTATTCTTTCTTCCCCTTTCTTTCTTTTGCCGGTGCTTAGCAACCTTAGCTATCTTCTCCTCTCTTTTTTTTTTTCTTTTCAGTTCTTACATATCTTCCTAAAATTATTTGTCCTCTTTCTTTCGTCACTTGAAAAGAAGTCGCTTGAAAAGAAGGCAAGGACATCTCATATCACAGATTTGCTTATTAGGTAAGTCAAAAAAAATTATAATTTAAATTTTTTATTTATAAATATAGCGGCTAATTTTTAATTGACATATCTGATCCAACACAGACATCCACTTTCTTTGAGCAAATTATTTTATCAAAATTTCTCGCACTGTGAAGCGTTCGGCGAATCAGGGTAAACAACATCAATTATAATTTCTTTTTTTGCATCATAAGATATAAAATATTGATAAAATTAAAAGCCAAATGAAATCAATTGATATTTAAGTTTATTTAATTTATTTGTCATTTCGTTTTATCTGTTATAATATTCTATAATTTTATCTGTTATAATTTTTTCAAACTTATCAAAAAAATAAAAATAAAAACAAAAGAATTTTCAAATTTGGTACTTAGTAGATATGATAGCTTTTTCATCATATCGTTCATTTTCTTATTTTTCTGGAATAGATTTTATTTTATTTGTTTGTATGTCAATAATTATAGATCATAATGGCACCTAAACGATCAGAAGATTATGGTTGGCAACATGGACAAATGATTGATACGAATAGGTTTCATTAGAAGTGCAATTATTGTAATATGGTCGGAATGGGCGGAGGTGTCACTCGTCTAAAGAAACATATTGCTGGGGGTTTTTCTGAAATATCAAACTGCCCTAACGTCCCTCAAGAAATAAGACATGCAATGAAAATTGAGTTAGAATCTTCAAAATTAGCAAAAAAGAAAGTAAGAGATGATCGAGAGTAGATAAACGAGCGGCAGAATATCCCCCTATTGACCCATATGAAGGTATAGGTGATGAATTAGATGCTGATACTAGAGCTGCCATGGAAGCATCTGCACAAGAAAGATGGCAGCAAGATGAAGTCCAACGACATAGAGCACAATTTGGACGGTCTCAGTTTGATGCCGGTGGTGGGTCTGGGTCTGGGTCTGCACAATCTGGTTTAGCTCGCAGTGGTTCTGTTAGCCGTTTGTTCGACAGATTTAAAAAAGGACCAAAAGAAAAAAGTGGAAGACATCCAAATATTATAGATATAGACCCAATGGCCATTCCACACTCAGATGCTCAACAGCAACGTATAGATACAATGTTAAAAAAAGATAAAAAAAGGTAGAATTGGTAGAGCTATAGCAAAATTTTTTCACTTTAGTCATATTCCTTCCCATGCAGTAAGTACTCCATATTATAGATCAATGATTGCTACCATACAAAAAGTGGGTCAAGGAGTTGAACCTCCAACACCGTATGAGCTCTCTAACAAATATCTTGACGCGGAGGTCAATGATATTCATGAATAGGTAAAAAACTTAAAACAACTGTAGGAGATGTATGGTGTGACATTGATGTGTGATAGTTGGACAGGACCAACAAAAATGAGCATTATAAATTTTTTAATTTATTGTAATGGCAAGGTAATATTTCACAAATCAATCGATGCAACCGGTCGATTTGAAGATGCTGACTATATATATGCATTATTGGAACATGTTTTACGTGAGGTTGATGAGAAATGTGTGGTACAAGTTATATCGGACAATGGTGCAAATTTTAAGAAAACTGGCAAACTATTAATGCAAAGGCATCCCCATTTATTTTGGACTCCTTGTGCAGCGCATTGCATCAACCTAATGATGTCTGACTTTGGTGAGATAAATCGGGTGAAAAAAACTATATACTGCACAACGTATATCTAAGTACTTGTATAATCATCTTTGGGTCCATGCTTTAATGGTGAAATTCACAGGACGAGAACTCGTACGTCCCGGTATTACACGATTTGCAACAAATTTTATTGCTCTAAACAGTATCCTTCAAAATAAAAATGGATTAAAGTCCATGTTTGCATCAGATGAATGGCAAACATCTCGTTATGCCACCACGGCTGATGGAAAATCGATTGAGCAAATAATTATGTCTACCAAGTTTTGGGATTATGTGAAAGAGATTGTTGATATTGTGGAGCTGCTAAATGTGGTCCTCCGTTTAGTGGATCAGGAAAAAATACCTCAAATGGGACATGTTTATTATAAACTGAGGATGGCTAAATATAATATTAAAAAAAATAATCCACTACGGTTCCAATCTTTTCTAAAAATTATTGACAGACGTTGGGACGTCCAGATGAGCCGGGATCTACACTTAGCAGGTAAGTTAGATAAATTATAACAAAACTATTTATTACTGATTGTTCATTAGTAGTCTTGTACTGATGATGAAATAATTTCTTTCTTAATGATGGGTTATTATCTTAATCCGTCATACCATCATTGTTATAATCTTGGATTTGATGATGAACTGTTGAAGGCATTACGAAACGTTATCAATAGATTGGAGAGGGATCCAACACATGCTGCTCTTGCCATAAGTGAGGTATAATATTTTTTCAATGTATTATTAGTTTGCTAGATGTTAATATGCTGATTTTCGTGAATCCTCTGGAACTTTCGGTGAAGCGGGTGCAATTAACGGAAGACACAATACCGATCCTAGTAAGTAACTCCATAATTTGGACAGTTTACAGCTGATGATAAATCTTATTTGATATATTTTTAACTTTTAATTGTACAGCTGAGTGGTGGCTACAATATGGCGGATCGGCAAAGTACTTAAAAAAGATTGCTGTGCGTGTCTTATCACAAACAACAACGTCTAGTGGATGTGAACGCAACTGGAGCACATTCGCACTTATACATACCAAAGTGCGTAACCGATTAGCGTACGCTCGATTAGAGAAGCTAGTTTATGTCCACTATAATATGAGGCTCCGTTTAAGATGCATGCAAGAAAAGTATGATAAGGAAAAGGTATTAAAAACTTATGATCCCTTGGATGCAAGTTTTATCAATGATGAATCAGACCCCGTACTTGATTGGCTACAAGATAGAGACAATCAAGAAGACCCATTACTCGATGAGCCTGGAGATCCACCACGACCATTCAGAATAATTGCTGATGAAGCAGGAATTAGTGATGCTGAAAGATGGGCTGACGAGAACATAGGAAGCTCTCAAGGTATGTGCAAGAACAAGCAGCTTTGGGCGAAGAATCCCAAAATCCTGCACGTGACTCTGATGCGGAATTCGAACGTCTTATGCAAGGACCTAGATATGGTCGTTCACGTCGTACTCAGAGTCAATCTGGAAAGGAGAAAACGTCTTATACTGCAAAAAGGCCTTCAACGACAGTCCGAAGTGGTAAGAGTAAAAAAAGTATGACATCAATGGATCCATTAGATGCAGCTGATGCACTCCCACAAGATAATGATAGTGATACATCGACACCAGCAGATTCTGGATTACCACAGTCTAAAGATGAATGTAGTGATGATGATGATACCACTAATAGCAGTGAGGATGGTGGCGACTTTATTCCACCAACACAACAGAAGAGTGGAGGTGGTGGTGGCCTTATATTTACTGAAGAGCAAAACTTCACACATGCCACTCAAGATGCTGATCATGGGTCTCGACCACGTCAAACATCCGGAATAGTATATGACCGTCGAAAAGATAGGAGATCCTCACAACAAGACCCAAAGATGATTATACAAGTACTTAGATATACGTTGTGCAGTATACAGTTTTTTTCACCCGATTTATCTCACCAAAGTCAGACATCATTAGGTTGATGCAATGCGCTGCACAAGGAGTCCAAAATAAATGGGGATGCCTTTGCATTAATAGTTTGCCAGCTTTCTTAAAATTTGCACCATTGTCCGATATAACTTGTACCACACATTCTCTCACCAACCTCACGTAAAACATGTTCCAATAATGCATATATATAGTCAGCATCTTCAAATCGACCGGTTGCATCGATTGATTTGTGAAATATCACCTTGCCATTACAATAAATTAAAAAATTTATAATGCTCATTTTTGTTGGTCCTGTCCAACTATCACACATCAATGTCACACCATACATCTCCCACAGTTGTTTTAAGTTTTTTACCCATTCATGAATATCATTGACCTCCGCGTCAAGATATTTGTTAGAGAGCTCATACGGTGTTGGAGGTTCAACTCCTTGACCCTCTTTTTGTATGGTAGCAATCATTGATCTATAATATGGAGTACTTGCTGCATGGGACGGAATATTACTAAAGTGAAAAAATTTTGCTATAGCTCTACCAATTCTACCTTTTTTTATCTTTTTTTAACATTGTATCTATACGTTGCTGTTGAGCATCTGAGTGTGGAATGGCCATTGGGTCTATATCTATAATATTTGGATGTCTTCCACTTTTTTCTTTTGGTCCTTTTTTAAATCTGTCGAACAAACGGCTAACAGAACCACTGCGAGCTAAACCAGATTGTGCAGACCCAGACCCAGACCCACCACCGGCATCAAACTGAGACCGTCCAAATTGTGCTCTATGTCGTTGGACTTCATCTTGCTGCCATCTTTCTTGTGCAGATGCTTCCATGGCAGCTCTAGTATCAGCATCTAATTCATCACCTATACCTTCATATGGGTCAATAGGGGGATATTCTGCCGCTCGTTTATCTACTCTCGATCATCTCTTACTTTCTTTTTTGCTAATTTTGAAGATTCTAACTCAATTTTCATTGCATGTCTTATTTCTTGAGGGACGTTAGGGCAGTTTGATACTTCAGAAAAATCCCCAGCAATATGTTTCTTTAGACGAGCGACACCTCCGCCCATTCCGACCATATTACAATAATTGCACTTCTAATGAAACCTATTCGTATCAATCATTTGTCCATGTTGCCAACCATAATCTTCTGATCGTTTAGGTGCCATTATGATCTATAATTATTGACATACAAACAAATAAAATAAAATCTATTCCAGAAAAATAAGAAAATGAACGATATGATGAAAAAGCTATCATATCTACTAAGTACCAAATTTGAAAATTCTTTTGTTTTTATTTTTATTTTTTTGATAAGTTTGAAAAAATTATAACAGATAAAATTATAGAATAGTATAACAGATAAAACGAAATGACAAATAAATTAAATAAACTTAAATATCAATTGATTTCATTTGGCTTTTAATTTTATCAATATTTTATATCTTATGATGCAAAAAAAGAACTTATAATTGATGTTGTTTACCCTGATTCGCCGAACGCTTCACAGTGCGAGAAATTTTGATAAAATAATTTGCTCAAAGAAAGTGGATGTCTGTGTTGGATCAGATATGTCAATTAAAAATTAGCCGCTATATTTATAAATAAAAAATTTAAATTATAATTTTTTTTGACTTACCTAATAAGCAAATCTGCGATATGAGATGTCCTTGCCTTCTTTTCAAGCGACTTCTTTTCAAGCGACGAAAGAAAGAGGACAAATAATTTTAGGAAGATATGTAAGACTGAAAAGAAAAAAAAAAAAGAGAGGAGAAGATAGCTAAGGTTGCTAAGCACCGGCAAAAAAAAGAAAGGGGAAGAAAGAATACGAAGGAAAGAAAGATTCGTGCAGAGGTTAGGAGGCGGGTTTGCATGAATTTATAATCTCACACTCGGAGCCTTTGCATTATACAGCCTTTGAGTTACCCAAAGGCCAAACAAAAAGACGACAAAAGTAAATTACACTGTGGGCATGTGATATGATGCCCACAGCAACCCAATTAATCAAATGGCAAAGAAAAAGACAAAAAAAAAAAAATTTGCTTTGACCGATATGCATGTGACTATGGGCCACACCAAACTAATCAACCAAATGCTAAAGAAAAAGACAAAAAAAAAAGAAAACAAAGGCTGTGGGCATGTGATAGATGCCCACAGCAAAAATAGATCNGGGTACACGGAGCCGTGTACGGGGCACGGCGAGCTCTGTTTCGCCGTTCCCACGTACACGGCGCCGTGTCACGGCGGGGGCACGGTGGAAAAAAAAAACAAAAAAAACCGAAAACAAAAAAAAAAACGAAAACGAAAACGAAAAAAAAAAAAAAGGGGGGGTCCGAGACCCCCCCTGTGCCGTGCCCCCTTCTTGGGGGCACGGCACGGCACGCCCCGTGCCGCACGGCACGGGGCGGCACTGTGTTCCTTGCTCACAACATATAAAACAAAAAAGATAACAATATGAAAAGGGCGAATCATTCACCGTTTTCTAAAGACGGTGAAAGATTTACCGTGTTTCTCAAGTTAGTTGCCCAAATAAAATTTTGAAAGGATTATTTGGCAAATTAGAAATTTTAATAGGATTACTGTGCAAAAAAGTCCTCACGAATGTCTAATGCCCTACAATTCCTATATGAATGTCTAAATCTTCTACAAAATTCTTAGAAGTCTTCAAACTACTCCAATCTACATCCTTCCTGATTCAGCATTCATAGAGGTCATATATTTTTAATTGAACATTAATGATGTCAAGTGATTGTTTACCCAACAAAATGTCTGCGTCTTCTCAAATGTTGACCTTTGCATCCTCTTTGAAAGACTCCCTATCCATAACAACTACTCTTACTAATGTGTTTTTATTTTTCTAATTTACAAAATTCTTAGTCATTGGTTTCTAAAGAATTTCACACTTCAACAACTTTTTTCCTATCAAAACATACAATCCTCCGGAAGTGTTTAACTAGCACACTACTAATTGACTAATGAGTGTTTTCTTATAATCTAAAGTACATTGGCACCCTTCAAAACTTTTAACCTGCATGAAAACTTCAGTGCATAAATGCCCCACCTACCCCTTTTTTCTATCTATTTTTGACAACTTTTTTCCTATCAAAACATACAATCCTCCCTAAGTGTTTAACTAGCATACTACTTATTGACTAATAAGTGTTTTCTTATAATCTAAAGTACATTGGCACCCTTCAAAACTTTTAACCTGCATGAACACTTCAGTGCATAAATGCCCCACCAACCCCATTTTTCTATCTATGTTTTATTACTGCATTAGTCAAATGAAGCCAACTACTACGGCTATGAATTCAACTAACCTAGATTTTAGTTTGCCCACATGATAATGTCCACTATAAGAATATATGGAAAAAGGGAATAGGTTGGTGCATTGGATATGCAAACAACTTGTTTTAATTTATTCCAAAGAAAAAGAAAACCGTAGGGCTATTTGCAATCAGCAAAAGAGTAGAGGGCCAATTGTGTGTTTGTTTCCCCCCTTTCCAGTAACATGCCTTCCAGAAGTCAGTAAAAAGCGGGTCCATATTTTGCCCATACGTAAAGTAGCAGAATATTTCATCCCTACATGCATAAACGTCACATAAGCATGTGTCTTTAGAATTTATCTTGAAGAAAGTAACACCACTCATCTTACAGGATTGGTATTCTTGAAAAGATGGAACAGGACGAAGGCATACGCATGGTTTCATCTCATAGTACACTTATATTACAAAAGTTCTTTATTTTGCTCTTTTAGTTTCACATTCTTTTTCCCCAATTATGGACTATAGAAATCATCAATTCAAGTGAGAAGGAGCTGGCCAATGCCAAATCCATCTTAACTTAAGGATGCACCTAATGTCATTAAGAAACAAAATTGCTGAAGATGTGACTTGTTATAACAGTTTTTTAGTCATAGAAGAAAAGAGAAAAAACTTGGTTAAAAATCTTCTATCGGATGTGCAAACCCTAGTTTTTACAACTTCTCAAAAACCTTTCTCTATTTATCTTATTGAATTCCAAGTTCTAATTTTCCTTCATATTTTCCTAATAATCAAGAAATAGTGAATTAAACTGCATTTCTAAAAGTCCAAAAATCTAGCCGCGCTTGCTGGTTAACTAAAAATAGAAAAATGAAGAATCGTTAAGGCCTTAGTTGACCAGATTTCGCAAAATCATCAGTTATATCCACTTACCAAAGATGGATAACAAGAAAGATAACAGAAGCAAGTACAAAGTATTGCATACCCTCATGACAAAAACTATCTAGCTACAAAAACACCTCCTTAAATCTAAAAAAAAAAGATTCTGAGGAAAGTGTAAGAACAAGAACTAACCGATTCACCGCTGTAGTTCATGTAAGACTGTGGTTTCACCAACATAATCGGCACCTCTCCAATCGAACCTGCACTGATCCCACACAAGACCAAATTAAAATCCCACAAAAAATTAGGTTCAAAATGTGCACAGACAGCCTAAACTATATCCCATTTGAAATAGACCCCTCAACTAATTTTCTTTTCACCAGCACCCCCTCGACCCTTAATTATAATAATTTTGATGTGAGATATTTTCTTAAATTGATTGGAAATTCTTTTTTGAGATTTAGTATCGTTCTGCATGTGCTATCAACAAAAATACACGAACAAAGAAATAGCAAGAAATAATAGGAAATAAATACACAAAGGACAGACAGCGACTTACGTGGTTCGACAACTTCCCTACGTCCACAGAGAGAGAGAGAGAGATCCCTTATATGAAGAAATTAGAGTACAAGCCCATACTTTGATATTTCTCTTATAAACTAAATTCAAGAACCTTATGATTATTGCCACTCTTCCCTTGACAAGAAAAACTCCAAATATCCCAAACGAACTTCTCTACATTCTAAAGCTGGGAAAAAATTAATGAACTAAACAGGCTATTAATCAAGTTTCTCGAGCTTCAACCTATGTTGCACAGATACGGATACGACACGATACGGATACAGTGATACGGCAATTCCTAAAACTTCTAGGATACGTTAGTGGAGTATACTTAAATAAAATATTATTTTAAATATATTTAAATATATGTTGATTATAAGTAATGGTATATTGAGGACAATCAGGATATCTAGATTATATTAAAGAATATATTCTGATATACATCAACTTGTGTAATTGTTCTACATCTGTTCATAAAAAAAGATAATAAATGAAATAATATTCAAAAAGTATGAACCAACTATCATCCAACTTGATCAAATGATACCAATAAATATTTAGTCGCACAAACTAGATAATTAGCCATTCAACATATATGTCCATTTTATGATGTTCTATTATATAAAACAATAATAAAAGAAAATATGTGTGACACCCCAACTTCCCAGAGGGTCACCCATCCTAGGACTACTCTCGCCCTAGAATGCTTAACTCTCTTAATCTCTTAGGCCTAACCACCACCAAAATGCTTAAGCCGGGTTAAGAATTATAGCCCTATTATATCTTATATATAGGACTATATAGGGTCTCACAATATGCTAACAATTTAATAGAAGAAGAAAAAAAATCATTCTCTATGGTCTTTATTGATTAGTGCTACATTAACAAATTAGATGAAAGAAAGATAAAGAGAAGCGGTAAAGGACTGAATAATAGCTTAATACTGTGTAAAAATAGAATGAGAGAAAGCGCCTTCAACCATTCAAGAGCAAAAAGATAGAAGAAATAATAAATTGAAGAGAGATTGACATTTTTCTCACTCTTTTCCTTATTTCCAATGGGTTTGGATGTGGGCTTTTCGAAAAAATTTGAACTCTGATCATTTTAGACCAAAAAAGAACCCGACCGTATCACCCCGTATCCTCCCGTATTCGAGCCGTATCCGATATTTTTTTATTTTTTAAAAATGTCGGATACTTCATTGCCGTATCGGGCACGTATCGGGCACGTATCGATATCCGATACGTATCCGATACGGGTACGGCATGAAATTTGAATTACGCCATAGGCTTCAACTATCTTCTCTTCATCTTCCATCAACTTGGAGCATGGCATTCCTCATAAAGGCATGCATAAGCGCATATGTACAAAGCAATTTGAAGCTAGCAACTTCTTTAAATCAGCATAAAAAATTAGGCTATACATAGCCTTTGGAAAAACATACATACATTGTGTTTCATGCATACATATGCATGAAACATGCATGCCTTCACCGTCCAAATAGATCAACTCATTCACACTTGAAGGACTTAGGTATACATCGTGCATTGTGAACCAACTTATATATTCATGCCTCTTTTGCATTTAGAAACATTATGGGCCAAATAAGTACCTTTATGTCATATACAAAAAATTCTCTCATATAGATTATTCGGTGTTTCATCATCTTCTTCATGGTGTGGTTGCTCCACTTAATTATTTACACTCTCCCGCTGCTCCACCTGAATGTCTTCACATGTTCTTTATGCTAATCTACTGCTGAATCTTTTGCAACATTGATTTTTCGTCAAAAACAACATCCCTACCACCTTCTTCTTGGCAATAGGGTCCCACAACTTGTCCTTTCAACCCCTTCTCAAAACCAAGAAATATACAAGGGTTTGACTTCGAATCTAATTTTGTGTGTTAATGTTCATGAGCATAAGCAGAACAACCAAAGATATGCAATGAGGAATAATCTGCAAATTTACCTGATCATAGTTCCTTTGGTGTTTTGAGTCCAATTGCTATACAAGGAGATTTGTGCTCCAAAAGGTCATAAAGATATTTATTTGGCCATAAAGTTCTAAATACAAAAATTGCATGAATATATAAATTGGTTCATGGTGCACCAAGTCTACCAAAATCCTTCAACTGTGAATAAGTTGATTGAAGACATGCATGAAACACATGCATGCATGTTTTCTCAAAGGTTGTGTACAAGCTAATTAATGTATGTTGACTTGAAAAAGTTGCCAACTTCAAATTGGTTTGTGGATGTGCACTTATGCATATGCTTTAACAGAAATACCATGCTCCAAATGATAGAAGAAATGGAGTAGTGAGCTAAAGCCCAATAAACTTAATTATTAGATTGTTAAGCAATGTTTAAAAAGGCACATTTAGTGCCCACCAACCTGTGCCTAGGAAGCGCCTAAGCGGGCGACCTTACCAAGGCGCGCACCTAGGCATGGGCGCAAGGTGCAAACAAGGCGTGCCTTATGCATAATGGGTTTGGATCTGTACTTTTATTGGGTCTAATGGGTTTAAACTATTAAAAGAACCCTAAACCCTAAACTAATGTGTTGAGAAACCGCAAACCCTTGATCATTCTTTCTCGATCTCTCTCTCAGTCACTCTCTCTCTATCTCTCTCTCCCCTTCTCTTTTGCTCACCTCATCTCTCTCCTTTCTCCATCACCTCCGCTCCTCCCCTCATCCGTCACAAATTTGCTATATGTATTTTGCATCAAACACACTAAACTAGTTGAAAAACCCTAAATTTATATGTTTTTGGCATCATACTTTTCCATATGTTTGTGCATTTCTAGTTATCTCTATGCAGGCCTTTATTTGGGGACAACAAGATATCTTGTTCTTTACTTTTTACATATGTTAATTTGTTATTTTAACATTATCATATATGTTGTTTCGTTTCTTTTCTTCTTTTCATCTTTTTTTCTTTTCCAAAACACAGGACTATTTGGTAACTTTTAAAATTTTTGTTGTGAGAATATGATTTTAAAGAGTTCTTTAACACCAATTAACAATTTTTAGAAAGTATATTAAATAATTGTGTGCCTCGCCTCACTCAGGCACATACCTGTGCCTTGCGCCTAAGCTCTAACAGCCATTTGCGCCTTGGTGTGCCTTGGAGTTTTTCAAACACTATTGTTAAGTTCATTCATTTTCTCTCACTTATAGAATTTAAAAAAGTCTATTTGGGATATTTGGGGCTTTTCTTGTAAGAAGGGAAGGATGCCAATAACCATAAGGCTTTTTTATTTAGTTTTGAGAGAAACATCAAGGTGTGGCCTTGCACTCTGGTTTCTTCATGTAAAGGATATATCTCTCTCGCTCTTTCCATGGATGTAGGCAAGTTGTCGAACTATGAAAATCATTTTCTCTTCTTTGTGTATTTATTTTCTACTAATTCTCGCTATATGTTTGTCCGGGTATTTTTGTTGATAGCACATGTAGGACAATCCTAAATCCCAACAATTGGTATCAAAGCAGCAGGTCCGTGCTAAAACAAAAATGCCGAATATCTTGATGTTTAAGTTCAAGGTGGAGAAATTTGATGGAAAAAAAGAAATTTGGTCTTTGGCAAAGAGGAATGAAGGCCATTCTAACACAACAAGGCCTTCTTAAGGAGTTGCTGAGAAAATCACAAAAAACCAGCAACAATGAGCAATGAAGATTTGAAAGAACTTGATTTGAAGGCGGTAAATACTATCATATTGTGCCTAGCAGATGAGGTGATGTATAATGCAATGGATGAAGAAACAAATATTGGCATGGACCAAGTTGGAGAAGCTATACATGACAAAGAGCCTCTCCAATATGCAAAATTATATGGCTGCACATGAGGGAAAGTACGACAGTTGCTGAACATGTAAATATTTTTAATAAAATTATCAGTTATCTACTTAGTGTAGATATGAAGCTTGATGAGCACGATAAGACGTTGATCTTCCTCACACCACTTTCTCCTTCCTATAATTATCTTGTTGCAACTATCTTTTATGAAAAGCAAATTCTTCTCATGGAGGATGTTACTTCAGCCCTCTTATCAGAAGATATCATGAAGCAGTCCATCTCAGAGGAGCCAAGTGAAGGTCTGGTTGTAAAGGATGCAGGAAGAGAAAGGCATAATGAGCATGATTCAGAAAAAGAAAGATCTCGTTCCAAATCAAGGCCAAAAAAGGGTGAAATGTTATTTTTGCAGGAAAGATGGCCATATGAAGCAAGATTGCGAGAGTTCTTCAGATACCGAATCTCTCGCTGACTAGATATTAGATTCAGTTTGGTCTTATCATGTGACTGCAAATAAATTTTTATTGATTTCCGTAAGCCTTGTGAAAATGAACGCACTATGACATCACACACTACACAAAATTGTCGGTATAGGAACAGCAAAAATAAAGATGCACGATAGCATAGTAAGAGCTTTGACGGATGTGAGACATGTTTCAGGCCTCAGATTAAATCTAATATCTCTTGAAGCCCTTGACTCTACTAGTTGCAGTACTACTTTGTCAGATGGAGTTATCAAGGTGAAAAATGGCGTAACGGTTGTCATGAAAGGAGAGAAGAAAGGAACCCTATACAGGTTGGTCTGCAAGTCGGTGACCGGAAGTGTTGCAGTGACATTCTCAGATGATCATGATGCCGATAATGTGAAGCTCTAGCACATGTAGACTAGCCCACATGAGTGAGAAAGGAATATTGGAGCTACATAAAAGAGGATTACTCAGAGATATGAAAAGCTACAAACTCAATTTATGTAAATGCTATGTATTTGAAAAACAAGAAGAGTTTCAAATCCTGTGATCATATAAATAAAGGCACATTTCAATACGTCCATTCGGACGTGTGGAACCTGCTCTGATACCACAACATACTTTAATATTAACAACCCCGTTAGTCTAAAAAATCCGGAGTTCCATCAGCAGGACAAGTTTATTCAGAACAGTTAATCTTAACAGAGTAATCATTATAACTCAAACAAAATGAGAATCAAAAGAATTACAGTGAGGGGTGTTTGAAGTGCCTATCCCAAGCCGACATCAAGGAAAGACAAAACCGAAAGCTACAATGTAGAAAACGAGAATTTAACTACCGATTCCGATCAATGCCTTCGACTGGATCGTGTTCATCACAATCCCCTCCTCCCCAGAGATCCGATCGATCATTTCAAACCCTACCTGCTCAAAAAATTCCCACAACCGTCCCAATCAAGATTGGATACAAAGGAGGAGAAGAAGAACGGATAAAGCGCGAGAGGCGGAAGCGTGGGCTCACGTTGTGCCTGGTGCCGTGGTACTTGCTGCCGGGGTTGCCGAGCCCCGCGATGAGCCACGGCGTGTACTCGGCCTTGCGCCCCTCGGCGGGGTCGGGGATCGAGGCGACGACGGCGACGCGGCGGAAGAGGCGGCGGCGGGGTTGTGGGGGTGGTGGGAAGGAATGGGTGGAGGGGGAGGGGGAGGGGGAGGGGAGGAAGGTGGAAGAGGAAGTGGATAGGAGGGAGGTCCACATTGAAGCGGCTTCAGAATTCAGATGAGGAAAGCACAAACAAGAGTGTAGTGCACCGAAATTAATATCTAGTACTAGTATCAAAGTAATTTTAGGCTCAAAATCACTTTTGGGGGGGTTTGATAAAGTAATCTGAAAAATCTAATTCTACTCTTTAAAATTAGAAAACTAATTTTTCAACCCTAAAAGCAAAAATTGAAAAAACCTGCTTCTCAAAACTGATTCCGGCACAAGCTGAAACCCCACTTAAAAATTTTATTAAAATATTGAAACTATTCCTAAACAAATAATATAATTCTACTATACCCTTTTTTGCTCAAATTATTTCATAAGTGAGTACCCTTTTTCTCATTTTGCCAATTTACATTACCGGAGAAATCAATTATGATGGTGAAACATATCTAATCCCAATTAGCCTTTTTTCTTTTTAAGGAAAAAACACGCCCTAGGGTGATTTTATTCAATTAATCGAGCGATACATATTGAAAGAACTGATCTATAGAAGACCAAAAAGAAAGCTTTTTACTAGTGAGCCCCCAATTGGCCAAGCGATTCGTGACTACAGCATTTTTAGAACATCTTGAAGTCCATCCAAAGCTTAATTGCTTGAATCTTTCTGTAAAAGTTCATAGCTCCGTAAATTTTGTTTGAGCTTTAGTTGTTAGCGAATCCAATAATAACTCCTAAAGTGAAAAGTTTTTATGGTGGGCGTTGAATCTGAAAAAATATGAAAAGTTTGTCCAAGATGCATTTGTAATAGAAGTTCTGTCACTCGGGAGATTACTCCAATTTTCGCAGACTCCAATTTTTGCAGAGCAAGCATCGTGGGCTTTATGTATTGCGTCGAATATGTACATAATGTTTCCAATTAGGGGCCGTTTGGTTACATGTAGTTGCAACTGCAGTTGTAACTGCATGTAAATGCAAATTTCGTGTTTCGTTTGATGTATTTAACTCCAACTGCTGCAGTAGAAACTGCAGGAGGAGGCCCAACTGCAGCAGTTCGAACTACGCCCAAATTGGCCGTAGTTCCAACTACAGCAGTTGGAGAGAGTAACTTTAAATAAAAGGTATGTTTACCTTCTCAATATTTTTCAACCAACTTTTTTTTTCCTTTTTTGCATTGGAGGTAATTTCACCATCATATATATAAAATAATGAAATTTTAAAAATTATTTCTCAACTGTATGCAACTAAACAAATTATTTATACTTGCAGCGCTTTCTACTGCATCCAACCAAACAAGATTCATGTAGTTACAACTATTGTATTTCCAACTGCATGCATCTCTAACTACACTGCATTTATAATTACATCTAACCAAACGACTCCTTAGTTGAAGAGACTCAGCCTGTGTAAATCAATAATTAAAAAAAAAAGGTCTAAATCGGACTTCGGATTTTGGGTTAGGTTCGGACACATCGCCTATAGATTTAAATTTTAAGGCGCACCCAAATATATTCATAGCCCAAAATTTCTTCGGGTCGGACTTAGGCTTTCGATGGCCCAAACCCGATTACAGCCCAAATCGAGGCCCATATGTAGCTGAGTTTTGTAACAGCAAATATGTTTGTTGTCTACACCTAGCGCGTCGGCCTCATATATATCCACTCTATAAGAATCATGCATGTTAACAACAATAATAACAATAACAATATAATAATAATAATCACAAGTCGTTTTAAACAAGAGTAATATTGAATCCGAGGATGGAATCAGAGGTAACGAGGATGATAAAGATAAGGAGCTGTGATGGCGCGATGCTCGACGTGCCAGAGGCAGTGGCGGTGCAGTCGAGGTTGATAAGGCACGTCGTCGAGGATGTCGAAGCCGAACACCCGATCCCATTGCCGTTCATCATGGCGAAGACCCTAACCCTGGCATTCGAGGACTGCACGAAGCAAGCCGACTTCGCCGCTGCTCCGAAGACGGAGATCAAGGACTGGGACAAGCAGTTTGTTGACGCGCTCTTGATGGACGCACTCTACGATCTCGTCGAGGTTCATGCTTCTATTTTTCATTATTACATGCAATATATTTTATCTTATCTGCGAGATGATTTATTTTATTAAAAAAAAATCTAGTTTCATAATGTTTTTTTTTTCTGGTTTTTCTTTTTTGTTGTTGCAGGCGTCGAATTATTTGGCGATTAAAGAATTGATGGATTTGTGTTGCGAGAGAGTTGCCGGCATGATAAGGGAGAAAAATGTAGAAAAAGTACACACAACCTTCGACATCGTGAATGATTTTCCGCCAGGCGGAGAAGACGAGTTTGAGAAGTTGTAGTTCAAAAAGACCAAGCTTAGTAAGACTTATAATATTGAGATCTATCTGACGCTGTTAGATAGAATGGAGTTAGGAAAAAAATATAAAGGGATATGCTTCTGCGTTTTTCGGTGGGACCGCAGAAAATATATTATAACCGACTCATCGCAATATGCGGAACGCAATATTACGTATGGAAATAAATAGGGTATTTTTCCAATGTAATCTCTCCGCAATTCTGAACAAAGCCTAAAATGTAGTAGTAATTTTCTTTCTTTTTTTTGTTTGTTTGCGAAGGAAGTGTAATTTTAGGAGATATTTTTTTTATATAAATTTAGGTTTGATTCAATTTGTCAGATAATGAATATAGTTATAGTTCTCTATAACTATACTATATATAAAAGCATATAGGAATTCTGACAATGACACACAAAATCCAAAAAGGAATAAAATAATATTCTCCACGAATGGTTATAATTAATTTGTTAAAAATATCTCAAATAAAAACGAACGGTTATGATCAATCTATTAAATCTCTACTATATATAAAAATCTATTCCCTATAAATGGTTATCATCAATTTGTTAAAAAAATATCTCAAATAAGAACAGTTATGATCAATATATTAAAAAATAGCATTCCTATCCATCTATAAACTCAATCATACGAACGATTATAATCAATTTGTTAAAAAATATTTAAAATAAAAACAAACGGTTACGATCAATTTGTTAAAAAAAATAGCATTCTTATTCATCTATTTTACATTAAAATTAAAATTTATTACATTATGAATTAAATTTAATTTTTGATATCAAATTTGAATTAACAATTAATTTTTTTATTACAGTGGATCAAAATTAAATTTTAAATTTTAAAGTAAATGTGAATTAAATTTTGATGCTTTTAGTTTAAAACATATATTTAAATTTGATTCATCAAAAAATCAAAAAGTATATAAAAATGTTTGATGTATATAAAAAAAAGAACACTATAGGATATTGTAAATATTTTTTAATAAAATATAACATATTAATTTATAAATATTTGGTATTTTACATTTGAAATTTTATATTGGTTAGATTTGACTTAAAATTTATAACTTTTAATTTTTAAATTTGAGATTTAAAAATATAAATTTTAATTTTGAATTTTTTTATTTAAATTTGAAATTTTAAATCTAAAATAAAAAATTTAAATTCAAATATAATAATTAGGGCAATATTATTATTTTCTATTTATAACTGCCAATTATTCTTCTTATTCTACTTAATTCAATCAAACACTATTTTATTTATATCTGGACTAAACCTAATTTTCAACCAAATATAAAATTACTCTAATTTTATCTTAATCCTGCACTGAACTCTATCCCTGAAATAAGTAGTTGTTACTTAACCCCGAACCAAACATGGCCTAGAAGATTTGGAGCTTGTTTTGGGGCATCTAGAGAGGTTAATACCTTGATTCTAACCTTTAATCAATGTTTTGGTAGGTTTTACCATATGAAACCCTAGAATTGAGATTTAGGGTTTATTTTGGGGATTTTTGATTTGAGGGCTTGGAGACCCAATTGATGAGTTTAGAACATTTATTTAAGTTGGATTTGAAGAACTCTAACTTCCATTTAGAGCTTGAGAGAGGATTTCTTCACTTAAGGTAAGTTTTTCCACCTTAACCTATGTTGCTTATTGATTGAGCTTAGGGTTGATCGTAAGATTCGTTTGACCCTTGTTCCTACATCTTTAGGGTGTTAGGAGACTTGTGGACACCTTTGTCGGAGCAAACGAAGGAGCGCAAGAGTTGTGGTGGGTTTGACTTCATGAAATCGGGGCGAAATGGTCCCTAAGTATTCTATACTTGTCGTAACGTCATTTTAAATGCAAATCTATGCTAAATAGAATTTATGTGAATTTTAGAATACTTAAAATGCATGTGCTATGTGTAAGATAAATTTCACTCTATATAGTAGAGAAATCAGGGTTATTTTCATGCATGTGAGAAGTGTTCGAGATAACAGGTGGGAATTATGTCTCATATGCTATATTAGCTCATATTTGTGTAATTGTAAACACTACACTATGACCGGACTTAGCGGAACAAAGTGTCATAAAGGGGCACTTGACATAGAAAACTATGAAAATGCAACATAGAGACATAGTGATAGGCCATTGGACATATACTATATTCCATATTTTTAGACATGATGACATAGTGATAGGCCTCTGTGACATTCGATACATTCCATATTTTTAGACATGAGGATTTGAGACTTGAGACAGACTTATACGCATGCTTGCCATTGTGCTCATTCGCACATGCTTATGAGGGTCGCTCCCTACAAGTCGGCACTCCGGAGTTAGCCATCGCGATACATATTCGCCGTGTGGGATTGGGCGCCGAAGTGGATTGCTGTGGGAAAGGCGCATTCCTAAAGTGGGGATGTTGACTACCACGGGGCCATTAGGCACGACACCGACCAGACAGCCTACGAGTGGGTCTTACAGGCCAGACAGCCTTCGGATGGGTCTTCATGCCAGATAGTCTTCGGGTGGGTCTTATAAGATTAAATGTCACGCCCCGGGGTCCCTTTTTGTTTGAAACACAGCGGGAAAGCGTCTAAATTTTTTTTTTTTTAAAAATCTGACCCCAGAGTATGCCAGATCCGCCACAAATACAGGGAATCCACTGTTCACATGGACAGAGTCTCCCCTGTATTTGCACGGCGTCGCACAAGTACAAACAGGATACAACCACAACTAAATGAATATAGAGATAACTATACATTCATACATTCACCATTCACATCACAGTATCACATTCAATGTTTAAACCAAAAATCCACAAAAATCTTTTGAAAACTGTTCCCTACGCAAAAACTTCTATCTTTTTAAAAATGCTACCACGAGGGTAGAAAACCTTTTATTTTACAAAATCCAGAAATTCTTGTCTCATTCGGAAAGCCAACTAAAATCTTGAATATTTTAACATAATGAAATACTGAACCATATAGATGTCTAAGTCATATCAACATAAATAACGAAGGTAGTAACTAGACTGCACAAACCGGGTCAGGAGCTCTATCGACTGCTACGAACGTGTCTCACGTCTCGTCTCTACCTCACCGCCCGCAATACCTGAAAAATGGTGGGGGAGGTGAGAACATGTAAACATGTCTCCCCTCCTAGTGGGTACCGCAAGCCGACGAAGGCGAGAAGTACTCACCGGATCAGGAAGAGCTATACAATAATACGGGTCAGTGGAGATACAGTAGCAACAATAATAAACGAAAGAGAGATATATATAAATGAAAGTACATCTACCGCTACTGAATGAACGACTGAATGTGTACATGCAACAAAACTATAGTAGCAAGACAATGTAACGAAAGAACTGAAGGTACACAAGCAACAACCGCTACTATAGCTATATGCGTCAACCGGACAAGAAGTCCAAAAATACCCAATCTAAACCGCCGTATCGGTCTAAGGACCTCAGGCAAAAGCCCACTACCTGCTCGCACCTGGCATGTAACCCTAGCACAAAGAAAACACCGCTGGGCTCACGGGTCGAATGTACGACCACTTTTCCGAAAAAGAACACCCCCTGCGGTGGATCAGACCGCCGGTGTACGTGAAAATGCACTCGAGCTGTGGCGATCAATGCAGATATGATCAATAGCCAACCGTCGGCAACCAGCCGACAATCACCGCCCCTCGGGGCAAACCGACCAATAGGTCGTCAGACTATATAGAAGCACAAGAACCGACCACTCAGGTCCACTAGAATGGAACAACTCAACATCCTACCGAAGGTATACAAGCACCGATACTAAAGTCAACTAACATATATGCATGACGAACCAACGAATAGGTCACCAGAGTATATCACTAGAATCCCGAATTACCGTCGACCACTAGCCGACAATCCAACCCCTTAGGGTACACCGACCACATAGGTCATCAACGACATGACTCACGAAGCTGACAGACTAGGTCAAAAATATACCAAATAGTAGAACTGACTAATCCAGTACATAATGCAACAACCGACCAACCAAGTCAACAGATATGAGATAAAAGCACCGATCAACTAGGTCATCGAATGAAGTGCGAGAACCGACCAATCAGGTCACCAAAACGAAGTACGAGAACCGACCACTCAGGTCACAGGTATCACATATGGATAAACTACTCTACTCCTACACATTATACTAAGGATAGAAACATATGAGTAGAGTAAACAGAAACAACAGGAATGTAAGCTCAATATATAATACGATAATAACAACAGGAGAACGGGGATAGAAGAAATGTCACCGAGCGTGCACCACTGTACCGACTTCGAATCGAAGTACCCACCTGTACGAATGTCGCGCCTGTCTCCTAACTGCGAAAAAAAGTCAACCGGACCTAAGGAAGGTCCACTGGGTTAGTGTCTAACCCACAGCTAATAACCACTAAATCCACAACCTACAAGCAAACCCATGGAGATCGATTTCCCAAACCGATCGCCGTAATACGCCGGAAGTCCCGTAATAGTACGGGGACTCCGCCGGGACCCACGAACTGTCCCGGAACATACCGACTCGAGCTACGAGTCACCTGCTGCCACTAAACATAAATAATCGTGCATCATGGCAGTGAACACAACTCCTCACGTCGAAACAATTATCGTCGAATAATCGTTTCGATTCGAGTTCCCGGAAGTGTCTAATTCGACACCGGAACCTACTGTCCCTCACCCGTCATTTTTGAACTCTCGAAATAACGCGAGTGACCAGCCAACAAGGCTCAGTGACTACACAATAGCTCACGAAGCACCGTCGGGATAATTCCGAACCGAACCCGCATTTCGTCGGCGGATTTCGCCGAGAAACGCGCCGGAAATGTATTTTCGATCTTCGCAAAGGTCTGGGGCCTTGGACAATCAGTCCAGAGGTCACCCACCGCTCACCCATGCTGCCAACAGCAGCCGCAACAACCCAAAATACATAAAATCCCTCCCGATTATTCGAAATCGCATTATTTCATGCGATTTCGGCGCTTTTATGGTCCGTCTGCACAAATCAGAAGTGAATCAATGAAGCCGAGACACCCGCTGACAGGTCTCAGCGTGCTGGAGGCCGTGCTCACCTTTTGGAGCACTGCCGGCCACTGTGGCACGCGCACGAGCGACACGAACCTCAGCGAAACAGTGCGCACAGCGCTTACATTGCGTCAAACTCGCAAACCAGGGCATCGTTGACCCCAACAGAGGTGACACGATGTTCGGCACAAAACGAGGATGATCGTGCTCACTTCCACATTCATCGGGGTGCCTTCGGATCGCCTGAGAGGTGACCGGAACCCTTAAACTGAGTGCTGTAATTTAAATTTCAGCTTACCAGACCAGAGGGAGCTAGGGTTGGTCGCCGACAGCCGGACGGCGGGCGGTCCGGCCAGGGGAGGGTGCGGCCGGTTGGTGGGTCCCGGGGCACCAGCCGGCCGGCCGCGGGAGGTGGCCGGAGGCGCGGCGGCGGAGATCAAGTCCGCCAAGTTCCTCTCGGGTTCAAGGGCGCCGGAGGTGAAGCGGCGGCCGGAGGAGCTCGGGGCGGCGATGGTTCGTTGCCGGAGGCCGAGGGGGAGGTAGTGCTCCAGACGGTGGGCAGCGGCGGCGCTCGAAAGCCATACTGGTCCAAGCTAGGCTCGCACGCGCTCAGGACGGCCGCAGAGAGCTCGAGCGGCGGCCGGCGGCGTGCGGGGACGGCGGGGAGGCGCGCGCGAGGTCGCCGGAGGGCGGCGCGNGCACCAGTCGGCCGGCGGCGGGAGGTGGCCGGTGGCACGGCGGCGGAGATCAAGTCCGCTAAGTTCCTCTCGGGTTCAAGGGCGCCGGCGGTGAAGCGGCGGCCGGAGGAGCTCGGGGCGGCGATGGTTCGATGCCGGAGGCCGAGGGGGAGGTGGTGCTCCCGACGGTGGGCGGCGGCGGCGCTCGAAAGCCGTACTGGTCCAAGCTAGGCCCGTACGCTCTCAGGACGGCGCAGAGAGCTCGGGCGGCGGCCGGCGGCGTGCGGGGACGGCGGGGAGGCGCGCGCGAGGTCGCCGGAGGGCGGCGCGACTGATAGGGAGCGGTGGCGGCGCGCGGATGCAAAGATGACCCAAGCTCGGCCTGGGTGATTGCAGGTGGCCGCAGGGAGCTGGGGCGGCTCCGGCGGCGTGCGCTGGCGGTGGGGCCGGCGGCGGAGGTCGCCGGGGCTCCGGGGGAGGCCGTCTCGGCCGTCCCAAAGTGGCGGCGACAGTGCTAGCAGGGAGCTAAAGCTCCTGGGCCAGATCTGCCTAGATCTGGCCGCAGCCGGCTTGGGCGGCGGCGGCGGTGCGCTGGGACGACGGTGGCGACGAGGGGAGTCGCCGGAGGCTGGGCCACGGCCAGGGGAGGGCGCTTGAGAGTGTAGATCCCTCAGGGTTGATCTCGAACAGAGATTGAAGAGGCTAGGTGGAGAGGAAGGTGGAAAAAGAGCAAACCTGGCTTTTCCGGCGGCCGGAGTCGCACGCCGGCGGCTGGATGTGAGCGTGGTTAGGGCAGAGGTCGAGCTGAGGCGGCTGGGCATGAGCTGAGGGTGCTAAGGCAGCTTCGGTTAGGGTTTTCCATGAAGAAACCCTAAAATATGTATATAAACGAGGGCGACTTTGCGCACAAGTCCCCGAAAACTCACCATTTCTAGTGAAGTCTCTCACAGCATGGGTAAAATGCGCGAGCGCATCCCCACGTTCTGTTTCACGCATTTCGGTACATAAAATATAGGGACTTTTGCGGAAAATCCGATTTGTCACCATCAACCTCTCAGTGATAATTCAGTAATTACCGGAGATCCGTCCGTCGGATTTCTGAACGGATCGCACCGGGGCGATCAGCACGACTGGGACATCGAATCTAGCATTTCGTTTCACCCGAAAAGGTCCCCGATTTGCAACAAACTCAACCCTCATAGCTTCCACCAAAAACCACACATAGACAACCTATATGTAAAAACCATTAAACCCCTTTTTCTCGAAATTCGTGCATCCAAATACAATTCTGTCAGTGCCATTGGGTCCAGGATAGTCGAGCCATTGAAAACGAGCTATTGGACGACTATGTTCGGAGTCCGATACGAGCCTGAAGCCAACTTCACGTCGCGGCTTCTCCGGAAAAATCTAGTTACTATTCACTTAAGTGAAAACTTGGAGATCGCGTAACTTCTCCGTTCTAGCTCAGTTTCTCCTGAAACTTNTTGACGAGTGCTTATGTAATTAAATTACACACATAAACATCATAAACAAAGAGTTTAGTTGCACTGTCTAAAACTCAGTCCTTACAATGCCACAGGAGGAATTGCAAAATTATGTATTATATGAATTGGAAGTATTATTCAAACAAAATGGCAGCTCTCTCTCTCAGTTCAAGCTTCCTATTCCGAACCGATTGCTTATAGAAGACATAGGCAATAGACTTTTGAGAGAAGAGATGGATTATGACACAGATGTATTGAGAAATAAACACGAAACCCTATACAATGGTTTAAATACTGAGCAGTTAGCGGTGTATCGTTCTGTTTTGGCATCCGTTTATGAAAATAAATGAGGTGTGTTTTTTGTTTACGGCCATGGGGGAACAGGAAAAACATATCTCTGGCAAACAATAATAGCAAAGCTTCGTTCTGAAGCTAAAATAGTTTTGGCTGTGGCTTCATCAGGAATTGCATCGCTTTTACTTCCCGGAGGTCGGACGGCACATTCCAGATTTAAAATACCAATTAAGCTTGATGACTTCTCAACATGCGAAATAAAAAAGGGAACACAGCTAGCAAAATTGCTTAATTATACTAGCTTGATTATATGGGATGAAGCACCAATGAATCACAGAAATTGTTTTGAAGCTTTAGATAAATCATTAAGAGACGTGTTGGATGGTACTACTGCAGGAAAAATATTTGGTGGAAAAACTATTCTTCTTGGAGGAGATTTCAGACAAATACTGGGCTTGATCATTATTGGGTGGAACAAAGACGATGATATAATAATATGCATTTGATTACTAAATCGTACATATGGGACGAATGTCAAATTTTAGGAGCTGACAGACTAATATGGAGGACTGCACTAAAAATTTGGAGGAATACAGAAGTCACAAGAAGATATTTTGAATTTTGCCAAATGGATTCCTCGATTTAGGTGATGGTAAAATTAAATGCAGTTAAATTAGAAACATGAAGAGATCTCTTGGATAAAAGATACCCGATTGACCATGCTCATTAAAAATACTGGAGATGGTATAAGAGATTGTTTTCCGCATCTGATGAAATCTTGGAGCAAGATGATATAATGATTTTCATATTTGAGAGACAGGGCTATTATCAACACCTTAAACGATACAGCTGATGAAGTGAAATGCTCTATTATTACTTTAGATACCAGGAGAAGAAATTTGTTATATGAGTGCTGATTTCAATTTGCAGCTCATCTGCAAACACCGAAGAAAACTGACTGTTCTCTACGCGTATTTGATTTTTTAAATTCCTTGAAGTTCAATGGCGCCACCCACATCATGCCATTGAATTAAAAGGTAGTGTGTTCCATATAATTGTTGTTCCGCAATATAGTCAACATTCCGGGTTTGCAATGGAACGCGATTGATAGTTACTCAGCTGGCATCAAAGGTTATAGAAGCAAAAATTTTTACAGGAAATCATGTAGTCGAAAAAAGTGTGTATCCTCGCATTCTTGAACCATGTGACAGAAACAAAGTGCTCTTTATTTCTGAAAAGAAGAAATTCCTATGTCGTTTGTGTTTGCCATGGCAATAAACAAAAGCCAGGACAGGACGCGTAAACATGTGGGTTATATCTACGAAGGGCGGTATATTTCACATGGGCAACTTTATTGTTGGGAGTTTCTCGCGTCACTGTCACGTTGAAGGATTCGAATATTAATAGAAAATAAAAATAATGAGCCCTGTAGGGTGTTACTCAAAATATTGTCTTCACAAAAATTTTTGACAATCTGAATACATAAAACGATCCTTTGGTTCTCTGGTTTTTGTATATTTTGTTGTTAAATAGAATTCTTGCTCTTTTCTCGATATGGAGGAAGAATAATCGGATTTATTCTACTGAAAGGATTTAAATTTGACACAGCAAAATTAGTAGGATGAAAGTCAAAATCAACAGGAATGATGGGGGGGGGAGGGGGGCCCCAGAAATGCCTCAACTTAAAGAATGGCAGCTTAGTTTAATTTAGAATGCCTTATAATATTGTCACGCTCCCGGATTACACTTTCCCCGGGCGCGCCGAGCAAATCCTGCCTACGCACAAAGGAATTTCCCCTTTGATACAAAGCATAGTGTACCTAAATCAACGCTTACTACGAACAGTAGTAGAGAGCTTAGAGAAAACAGAAGGCTAAACAAATGGGAGTTTCATATACATTAGCCCAAATCCAAAATACAAAGCTACTCGGCACTGGCGATTAAGTCCACGTATATAACATAACTCGAAAAACAAAACATCTTACCTGCAGTAGGAGGCACTCTACTCAGCACGTCGGGTAGGGCTCTAACTCGCGGATCGGCCCTTGCCTCGATCCTAGATCCGCGGAAGGCGCAGCAGCGAAAACCTGTGGCTCTGCAAAACGAGGGGGTAACAACTGGCGTGGAACTACTGTAAAAAAAGTAGTCCTCAGTGTACGCCAAAACACGTATCGGTCCACCCACTAAGTCTAACAGAATGGAGCCAGAAAGCCAAAAAAGCAGGAAATAAACTAAGCCGCTATAAAATCACTACACTATTCATGTTCTACACTAACCAAACTGTAGGAAATGGTCAAGCTGAGCCCAATCCAATCAGGGATGGTAGAGCATACCCGGGTCCCTGGGACTGTAGACATACCCGTCCAGCTGGGACTGTGGAACACACCCGTCCCTGGCCCAGTTGCAACACTATCAGGCTATATCCACACAACTGGTCCGTGGAGAGCAAGTCCAACCGGCGATGGAGCGACACTAACGCGAAAGCACAAACCTGACTCCGGAGTGGCACTCGTGGGGCTACCTTCCGAGGTATTGTATTTGTTTGTCGATGTTTTTGGCTCCAATGTTATTATTTATGCAGGGTCAGAAACCGGTCTACCAAACCAAACGCTCTTGTGTTTCTGTCAATCTGTGACCACACAGGAATCTGGTCACCTGCGTATTTTTCTGTTATTCTGTTCCAACGACCCGATTTTATTGTTTGTTTTGTCTGTTAAGAAAAATTAAGGCTCGGTTTTGTTTGAGCGTAAATGCCTTATTACTCTTGTGTTTATTATCGCATGTTTTTTTTTCTGATACTGCAACGTTAAATCTAATCACGGCTTTTTTCCTAGAGTCTAAATCTGGTTTGTAAGCATTATGACGGGTTTTGTTGTTGTTTTCTCCTATGTCAAATTTCTGTTCCCAACATGTATAATATAAATATTCGATTTCATTGTATGTCTTTATTCATACTTTACATTCAAGATGGCTTATTGTATGTTTTTCTGATATACAAAAATGTTTTATCTTGTGTTTTATTCTGTGTATGTTTTGTATATTATATTTTTAAACCGGTTTTTTTTTCTCTAAGTTGAAATGTGTTGTTAAGATGTCTCGATCACAGCACTGTTGTTATATTTCACCACCAAACCAGTCAATTACAAAGCCCCTCATATTTTTTGAGTAGATTACATAAGTCACCCAAAATCCAATAAAATTCATCCATTTCAGCCTAAGCTTAGGATTCTATCCATATTCCGAATGTCAAAACTCATCTAATATCCCAAACAGATTGAGTACAGATCCAATCCAGGCAACTACTGCGGAATGGGTGATCAAATATCAGGGTCATTTCACTGCCTACAAAGTTAGATCAAGGAAGAAGTCAAAAATCCCAATTTCAGCTCAAAGCAACAGCCAGTCCAGGAAAACCTCAGTTCGAGCCAAGATGAACCTCAAGCCAAAATCAGCAATTTCAGGCTCGTTGGATCCTCTGGGGGAGTCTAGAATCCAGCAAACTAGAGTTTTCGGTCGAAAATCCGACCTGTCCTACGTCGCGCACGAGCTTAAAACACTGGAGGGTCGTCGGCTGTAAGAACTGCAGAATAGCAGACTCCATCAAGCTGGATCAATGGAAGTTTGATGCAATTGGAGGCGAAATCCGAGTGTTGAGATAGCTAAAAGGACTTCTCGTGAAGAATGGAGGAAAAGAGCAGAAAGGGCGTTTACTATATTTCTAGGCTGCTGGGGGAGGGATTAAATAAGCCCCAAGAGGAAACAGCTACGTATCCAGTGTCCCCTGCAGAAGCGGGCGTTTCTGGCGCCCGGAACCATGTTCTGGGGCGCCCGAATACTGGCAAAACCTCAGTTTTTGCTTGTATTTGAGTTGCGTCGCGTCCAATTCTGCCATGCCAATGTCGTGCAGAATTGACTCCGACTCAGTCCGACACTCTCAAGAGGATGATCGACGAGTCATAATACCGAAGCCATTATAACCCGTATCCAAAGCTCAGAACCTACCATTCCTTTCCCCAGCTACAAAAAGTTTCGTCCGCGAAGACTGAACCATACCTCAATCCAGAAGCCTCAGAAGTAGGCTAGGGGTAGGATCCTTTCATCACCGGTCTCCGCTGTCCAGCAGGTCGCCTCCCCGCTCCTCGTGATTTACTGTCCACTGACCGTTTCACAGAAGGGTATGACCCGGGTGTGCGCATTCCCTCGACTCATCAGAGCCAGAGTCCTGCAACCGGTCGCTCCTCGTTAGCTCAGGTCCTCCCAATTCAATCAAGCGGAGTGAATCAATCACGTTGGGAGGGGTCGAACACATATTTCCTCAAACCGAGACGTGAATAACCATCGTGAATTGCCGGCTAGCTGTGGTGGTAGAAGCATCCTGTAAGCAAATTGGTCCCGACTCGCTCCAATACCTCGAATTAAGGGCCTACAAAACGTTGGACTTTTGAGCTATCCACGTACACCAAATCGGCGGAATCCTCTGGACGGCGAGACTTTAAGAAAAACATGATCTTCCCATCCTGGAACTCCAAGGTCTCGTCTCCGTGGTGATCAGCATAGCTCCTCTGTCGACTCGGGCTGCTAATATATGCGTCGCAGCCTCTTTACCTTGTTCCTTCAGCGCTCAATCAGAATCTCAGGCCCAAGCTTCCTCCTTTTATCCCACATCACTCCAAAACAAGAGGACGGAATCTGCGTCCATACAACG
The DNA here is from genome assembly GCF_001540865.1 of Ananas comosus. NCBI lineage: Eukaryota > Viridiplantae > Streptophyta > Magnoliopsida > Poales > Bromeliaceae > Ananas > Ananas comosus. The sequence goes on from NC_033625.1 coordinate 11,636,063, forward strand.
CCTCAAACGGAGCCATCTGGTGGATGCGTCGCTTGATAGCTGTTATGTACGCAAAGCTCAACAGTCTCAAAATGCCGATACCACCTTCCTCGAAAGGTCCAGGGGGGCTTGTGTTGTGTGTTTGTGTTTGTGTGTTTGTTTTGTTGGTGGTTTGTGTTGTTTTTTGGGGTTTTGTTTTGTGTGGGTGTTGTTGTTTTTTGGGTGGGGTTTGGTGTTGTTTGGTGGTGTTTGGTTTGTGTGTGTTGTTTTTTGTGTGTGTGTGTTTGTGTTGTGTTGGGGGTTGTGTGGTTTTGGGTTGTGTTTTGTTGGGGTGGTTGTGTTGGGTGGTGTTGTTTTGTGGGGGGGTGGTGGGGGTGTTGTGTTTTGTGGGGTTGTTTGTGGTTTGTGTGTGTGTGTTGGGGGGGGGTGGTGTGTGTTTTGTGTGTGTTTTTTGTGTTTGGTTTTTGTTGTGGGTGGTGTGTGGTGTTGTGGGGCGGGGGGGATGTGGGGGGGTGTGTGTTGTGTTGGTGGGTTTTGTGTTTGGGGTTTGTGTGGGGGTTTTGTTGGTGTTGTGTGTGGTGTTGTGTTGGGTTGTTGGTTTTTGTTTTTGTTTTTGTGGGTGTGGGGTGTTGTGTGGTGACTTCTATCCTCTCTCCTGTATTGTGCTCTAGGTCTGAATGGTCGCGACGACTATTCTGTCTGTGGGGATATACTTGTGTGTCTGAATGACTGAGTGCCTAAAGCTGTATTTATGTGTTTACAAACCTGTCTGTCGTTGTTTGTGTTGGCACGCCATGCACCTCACTATCCATCTCAAATTACAATGCTGAGCGTGTCTTCTCTTGGACCCAATGGTCTGCACTGGTAGGAATGTGAGCAGACTATCGCACTATACCAATAATCGCATCAATAACCACCTGTGCTCTTCTGGCACCGGCGTACAAGAGTCCATCTGCTGTTATTCTGCTCACTTGTTCCCACCTCGGGCACTGGTGCTCTGAAACCTTGCCAGGCAGGTCCTGATGGCTCGGCCTTTACCTGTTGACAAGTCAGACACTGAAGCTCACAAATCTTACCATTATGTGTCCCTCATTCATTCCATTCACAAAAACTGGGCCTTTAAATCGTTATATCTTTTCTTCCACCTGGGTGAACAGTATAAGGTGAAAGTGGCTCTCGCATAGATGGTCTCTCGGATCTCTGATATCCATTAGGTACACACAGTCGGTTCCCTGGTATCGCAGTACTCCCGAACTGTCCACAACAAAGCCTCGCTATTCCCTTTCAAGCTGCTCTCGAATCCTCGACTATGAGTGTGGATCTCACCTCCTGTTTTTCTCTCGAAATTTTTCCTATCCAACAGAGTGGGCTGCAGACATAGACATTTTCGCAATCTCGAAGTAAATCTATGGGACACGTACCTCGAGTCCCAGCACGTCATCAGCTCCTCGAGTAACGGTCTCTGCCGGAGTGATAAATACTCAAGCTCCATGCACTGCACTCCTGCTCAACGTATCTGCCACCACATTCGCCTTGCCGGGATGATATCTGAATTAATCTATAATCCTTCAGCACTCCATACCACGACGATGTTCATCTCTCTCT